>NC_089749.1:20792661-20940161 GCF_040412425.1 Macrobrachium rosenbergii
TATGTAATACTGTATATACTGTCTTTAGGTGGCAGTGTCTTATGGATCAATTGGGGTAGCTGGTAGGGACATGTCTGTGAAGTTGTCAGAAAATGCCCAATTTGTGCGATGTTCCATGAATATGAAGCCAGCTAGCTAGATGGAAAAAAAGAGAAATTAAATACTGTAGAAACAAACTGGCAAAGGGAGATCAAACTATCACAATGAGCATTATCTCATACCTATCAAGCAACATGTAAAGATGGAACACTAAATAAAATACTGGAGAAGGATGAGTCAACCCAAATTGAGAGAGAGTCAGCAACCTGCGGACACTACTCTGGAGAAGTTGATGAGGAAGGAACTCGCTGTGAAATGTGTGACGTATGGTTCCATTATGAATGTTCAGGTATCGAGGTCAGATACCCATACTTCGTAGTAATAACATATTGCACATCTGTAACAATTCGCATTGGCCTGAACAAAGAACACAAAAAACTCATTGAAGATGAACTTGAGGAAATAAAAGGACACAGAGATATTAACAAAGTTGATTCAGGATTCGTCTCAGAAAACCAGTGACGTAATGATCAATATAGATGAAACCAAAACAAAACTCATGTTGTTGATAAAGATGTAAGACCAGGACAAACATGGACAAAACTTATGCTGAATCACTAAAGAAAAAAAGTGCTTCTGATCAAATCTACAAACGAGGAGAGCACAGCAGCTAATGAAAAGAGACAAATTATGCGTAAAATAACAGCGCCAGTTGAACTGGTTAAAACAACATGAGATGGACAATTATTTGTAAGATTTCCAGGCAGGAAAAACTTAGAAAAGGAAAAAGTGGAGATTCAGAAAATCAAATCAACAACATATCAGAAATGAGAAGGATAAACTTAAAAACCAAAAATAAAAGTAGTTTATGTCTCGAAGGATGAAGATGACATTGTCGATAACATTGTAAAGAAAAATCTATGGATAGGTAGCCTCATTTCTGAAAATGACGACCTGAAAATTGTAAAGGAAATGATAACCCAAGATGACACATATAAACACTATATCATCAAATGCACACCACAAATACGAAAGGTTATCTATGACAGAGGTGACAAATTGTATACACTGTATAGTTGCTTATAAATGCCAGAATTTGGTCACAGCGCAACAAATTGTGAAATTAATAAGTTTGCCTCAGATGTGGTGAAATCATAAATCAAATGAATGTACTCTAGCAACATCTTCAAGTGTAAAATTATGTAAAGAAAGGTCATAGTGATACTAAACATGAAAACATATAATGGCAATAAGTGCACAGTATATAAAGAATATGTTTCAAAGGTGAAAATAACATGGATCATGGCTTCTCACTAATAATCTTCTATAATTTAATACAAGAAGGAAGCAAATTTAAAAGAACCAGCATTATCCTGCAGGAGCTACGAAACTGGATGAGAAAACACTGAAAGACACTTATAAAATATAAGAAGTACCTTATTTTGAAAACGTACAAGGGTCCGCCAGAGAGGGAATTATCCCTGTGGAAGGCTGCACATAAAACCAAACAAAGTGGAACAAAGTGAAAGTGAAAACATTCTTCTGCACATCAAGCACTGTTGAATGCTGTTACTTTGCACAGCACTGTGCTGTAGAGTAGTCTTCATTTGTTTGGTATTGCATGGTTGAACATTTTTATCCCGCGGAATAATGAATTTTTACTAACTACCGTGGGATAGTTTTTGCTTGCATAACACTGCATTGCTGAATTGCAACTTTTCTAGTAGCATTGTTCTGTGGATTAATCTTCTTTGGCACTGCATTAGATTGTGACATTGCGCAGTCTTCTTTGAAGTAGCATTGCAACGCGGAATTAAAGTTTCTTTTTGCAGAACTTTGCATTGTGGGTAGTCTATTTTTATTTACTGTTTCAGCATTGCATTCCTGACGAGTCCTCTTTAGCCTAGCACAGCATTGTGGAATGCTCTTCTTGTGCATAACACTGTGTTGTGTAGTAGTTTTCTTTTACCTAGCGTTACACTGTGCCTGTTCTGCTTAATTACTTAACAGTCATCTTTTGCATTAAGATCGCTTTGAGAGATTATCCCCTTATGCATAACAGAGCATTGCGGGTTAGCTATCTTTGGCATACCACCTCGGTGACCTTGCTGTGGATGGTTCTCATGCTTATTCAGTTGCAGTAGATCACCATTGTATAGCTGCGCGGCATGGAATATTCTTCAGTTGCGCAGAATTACATCGTCATAGAGACGACTTCTTATAGCATATTGAGACTGTCCTCTCCTTTGTGGGATTAAAGATACGATCTATTTTGTGCACCACTGCCCTGTGGAAGTTTTATTTTGCAAGACTTTGTAATTTTGTCTTTCCCTGACAACCAACACTGTGGAAGTTTCTTTTCCTCTGCACTGTATAATTCTTATGCTTCCGGGCATTGGAAAGGTTCGGTATAATCCTCTTTTCGTCTAAGACATTCAAGTACAGTACAATGATCCCATTTTACAGAGGACTATACTGAGCAATACGTCTCTTTGGCACAGTACTGTACTGAGAAACTACTGTATATGCTGAGGAGTAGTCGTTGAACTGCAACGCACTGAAAAGTAAGTCTCACGTAGTATCGCTTCAAGAAAAGTTCCCTTTTACGTAATACACACCGCCATATTAGGTAACGTTTTCCAAATCCATCTTTCAGTGACTTGCTTCGTAATGATCAATTTTAATTCTTTTAAATTTTACATAGCATTCAGTCTTAATCGATTTCCTTTACAGACATAAAATCTTCTCTTTTCGGTACTTTATAGATTACGGTGGCCGCATGCCAACACGGGCTTTTGTTCCGGGCGCTAAAATGCCCGTTGTCTATATAAGCCAACTTATCTTGTTATGCATGAATTAAGTGTCAATTCGTTCCCAAATCAAATCATTATTACTCTCGTTACGCTCTCTTTGATTTATACTCCATCCATCCACACAGTTCTACTTCCGGGATTCTAATTTCAAAGCAATTTCTTTCCAGAAGGCTGGGTTTAAAAGCAGCTCGTTCTATCGGTATCAAGTCAGTCTAAAGATTTTTTAATGATGGCATTAGAAACTTCTTTCGTTCTTCTTTTGTTTACCTGTTCATTCGGCTGGGCAGCCTTCTTAACAGCTTTGTCTGCCAATTTCTATAGGCTAACCTATCCAAAATTCTCACGAAATGTTGCTGGAATGGGGTTATTTTCTACGCAATTCACACACAGAGAGAGAGAGAGAGAGAGAGAGAGAGAGAGAGAGAGAGAGAGAGAGAGAGAGAGAGAGAGAGAGAGAGTTTCCTCATGTATCGGTGTTTTCAGATGCGGAAAGAGATGATGAGGAAAGAGGAATTCTTCATCTTCATCGTCCTGCAGATCATCCTAGCCAGGGGACAGACGTCTGTACTGAACGCTACTGATGCAACCCCATTTTCCCCATCATCAGTCAATTCTACAGTTAACACGTCTCGTAAGGGTAAGTATAAGAACGGTAATCAGTGTGGTTAACTGCCCGAGGCTTATATCTATCTATAGCGAATCTTAAGAGGCCGTAAGAGTGGTCAATTTTTTTCTGAGGCCAGAATATTAATGACGTGAGCGTGTGTGTTGGGGGGGGGGATAACGAAAAAGATAGATAAGTCAGAAAAACGAACAACATACCAAAACAACTCGCAAATTCGAAATGAAAATAAAACATTTCACTTTTGAGATCCAAAAAGTTTCAGGCTGAAATTTCCCCTTTTCAGGATGCGAATTTAACGGGCAGAGTTACAACCACGCCGAGAGGCTCCCTGGGTGCTTCAAAGTGTACTGCATACAAGGAAAATGGCTGCAGAGGGGATACATCGACTGGAATTGTGAGTTTTTCGTGTTTTCATCTTAAAAGTGAACAATTTGATGACGAAATGAAGTGCCTTGTCACTGTATTCGGTTAACGTTAGGAATGGCTGGTGTACTCGTTTACAATGCTGAAAAATGGGAGGCAAAAGATATTAACAGCAATAAGGTAACTTTCGCCTGTAGTCAATATGTAATAAGATGAGGCACGCATTTCGTAATGTTATCCACTGGTCCGTCACTACATGACTGGAAAGAAAACTATAAGCACAAAACGCATATGCACAAACATACGCAAGGCCGCATATATAATAGAGTGTTTAGCCGTCACTGATAAATCTCTATCTCTTCCAGGCATGTTCTGCAGTGCTTACTGGGACCCTCACTTAGTGACGTTCGACGGGTGGTTCTACGATTACCAGGGGACCTGTGAATACTCTCTGGCTCAAGAAGGGACTTCCAGAACGCCTCGATATGCAGTCAGCGCCAAGTTTATGTACTTAATGAACTGCGTGTGTTTTGGATAGCCTGAAAGAAAGCTGGTGCATTTTTAATCAGATCTTCATTCTCTTCTGCTTAAAATAATTATAGACCCTTCTAAGTGTTTCATGCTTTTTGATTCTTATGATATCCGAAAATTTAGGAAGGGCCACTTTCACCATATCGTAGTATCCAAATCATATTTAAAGAACGTCAGAATTCCTATTCATCAAAATCATATTTGGCTTCAACTACTGGAAGGTGGAAGGGCAAACTCTCAAAATTAGGACTCCAGCTCTGAGACAATTATAGTTTGTGAATCACAGACGCCACACCTCTCCCCAATCAGCAGAGCAAGAATCAGACACTGTTACATCTCTCATTTTTTTTTTTTATTCAAGAGGGTTCTACGGAGTGTTCAAAGTCTAAATTATGCTTAATTTTGATGTCTTGATTCCTATTAGTAACGTATGTAAGAAATAATGTGGTTAAAGCTTATAAGCAAAATTGCGGACGGTGGTGCATTTATAAATAAGGCGTCTAAAGTATAGGCAAAGTGCTATCGAACTGTTTGTTCCTTGACATCACTGATTGTATTTCATGTTGCTTATTTTCCAGCGAGTGTTGGGGAAGTGCATCTTGTGTGGGACCAAGTACTTTCAAGGACAGTGAGGCGACCCTTATCGAAATGGGGGCTTTTGGACGGCAGGCGCCAGATTTGTACAAGGTGAATATCGTATCAAATTCTCACAATATCATGTGCGAGGACTATAAAAATCCACAGTATCATTTTTGCTAAATTATACTAATAAAAAATCAATAGAGTTTTCGACAGACTTCTCAGCTCTCAGTATGTTTTGATGATGGATGCTAAAAACCCTCTTTTCTGAAGTTTGGAAACATATTTCGACAAAAACATTATTTTGTATTTTAATTTTCATGGAAGCTATCAAGCCAGAGACGTCAAATGGAAGGGCTGACTGACCTCTATTCTGGTATTCTGAATCCAACGTGTTTAAAAGATATTGCTTGCTTAAACTCTCCTTTTCAAAAAGTCCGTCCCCCTTTCTTAAATTCTAATTGACATAATTTTTATTCCTCCACCCCCTGGCACAAAAGCCTTTCTTTTCTTTTTCCTCAGGGACGAATTTTTGTCGTTTAATATATTATCCGAATATGAATATGCCTACATGATTCTGAGCCTGATTTTTCACTTACGCATTTGTCACTTTCCAGTGTTTATGAAGCTTATCATTCTCAAGCTGCTCTTATTCTGTCCTTCAGTACAGGGGTTGAAATTCAAGTCTGTTACAGCTTGGCAAATTCAGGCTGACCTTAATCTGCATTTTTTGTTTTCTGTTTTTTTTTTTTTAAATTTAAGTAGGTTTCTTCAAGCGTCTTCTGTATCTATGAGACATAGTTTATATTTTTTAGTGGATTTTAAACAATTTTCAGCACGCAGTCCTTTTTGGGATGACGTTGCTGGCCTCATGCCCTACTCTATTTTGCTATGATTCATCACAGTCCACTAACCACACCTAATGCATAAATCACCACTTCATTAAACGGAGGGACAAGGATATATATTTATATATAATACACACACACATATATATATATATATATATATATATATATATTATATATATGGAAACGAACACATGGGGAACGTGTTTTCAGGTTAGTTTTCCTAATCACTCAGGATTGGAACCCCGATCTGAGTGAGAGTCCAGGCATTAGGCAATTCTGGCACAAAGATCATAAAAGGAGTTGGAACCTAAATACTTACGTACCTAACATTTTTCGCGGGCAGGCGACTCAGACCTAACATACCAGCGAATTTTACCAAACTCCACGATCCATCAGCGCTCGAATTGCTGACATTTCATTTGTCTTACCCCCTTCTCTGTCAGATATGATGGAAATGAACACATGGGAACGTATTTCACAGAAATAAATTTGTGCCCGAATTGCTAATGCCCTGGACTCTCACTCGAAAGACCGGGGTTTGGTCCCGTGGTGAGTTAGAAATTTTTATACACATATGCGCACATTAACACACACACACACACACACACACACAATATATATATATATATATATATATATATATATATATATATATATATATATATATATATAATGTGTGTGTGTGTGTCAAACAGATACAGAAATACATAAAACATTTGGTATAAGCTTTGTCTCTAACAGATCGTAAAGGATGCTACAACGCTTGAAAATTTTGTTGTTCTCATTTTCCGACAGCTTAAAGTAAATGGCGCATTATACGAGATTCCTGACTCGATTCCAAGACTAGTGAGGGAAGGAAGCAAGGAACACCCGGTTTTTGCATGGAGGTACAACAGCTGTATTCGCCTACTCGGATCGAGTAAAATCGCAGTAAGTTTTGCCCCAAATTTTACTTACCGATACAGTACCGCCTACAATCCAAAATACAATATAGCCACACACACACACACACACAAGGCCCCACCCCAGGGCAGCGCTGCGTTGGGACCTACGAAGTCATTCAGCGCTGAAAGGGACATTGAAAGTACAAAGTTTCAAAGGTGTGACAGGAGGAAAACCTCGCAGTGGCACTATAAAAATGTTATGAAAGGGTGAAAAGTAATATGGAAGAAAGAATATGAATGGAGGTACAGAGAAGGAATGAAAGGCTGTTGCAGATAGGGGCCGAAGGGATGCTGCAAAGAACCTAAAGTAATGTCTACAGTGCACCGCGTGAGGTGCACTGACGGCATTTACCCCCCTACGGAAAACACCCAGCTGAGGTTGCGATGCAAATAAATCGGCCAGTCAGAAACACGATAAGGGCTTCAATGATCTTGGTTGCGGGAATTTACAGCCATCTCTATAGAACCAGACTACTTGTATAAGTTCGGCAGCAAGATGCCAGAAAACTTCACTTTTGACATCGTTTTTATGTTACCTGGTCATATATGAAAGGCTACTGAGCAGACAATTGCCCTTACCCAGTCTACTTTCGCAATAAAGGAAAATTAGAGTTGGCAAACAAACTAGTCCCTACTCACGAAAAAGGGCAGCCACATAGTTTGTTCCAAGGAGCTAGCAAAATTCAAGTCTTATCTTATATGAATACCAACCTCATTAACACGGCAAACTGACGTCGCAAAGTTTAAGGGTCGGGGGGAGGGTCTTAGACATTCCTTACTTGAATTTGAAATTAGCATCCCTAAATTACCAGAAGATACCACCACTAGGCTGCCTGAGTATCGCATTCCATATCATTACAAAGATAACGACGTAATCATCTCATTACTCCCAGGTGGAAAAATGTGGATTGTCTCTGGCGATCTGGGTATCTCCCGACTTCCAGGGGTCTTTGTACGGTCTGTGTGGATTCTACGACGGCAAAACCGACAACGACTTCACGAGGAGAGATGGAACTGTATCCCCACTGGAACGGTTCCCAAATGGGGAACATTTCCCGAGCTCATGGGAGGTAGGCGTTTTTTGTTTTTCTTTTTTTTCTGTAGGTAATATAATCGACATAGGTACGGATGGTAAAACCTGGTGCAGTTTTGATTTTAGATATCAAAAACAAGTACGGTCTTAATTTTAGATGGTAAAACCAAGTACGGTCCTTATTTCGTTTAATAAAAACAAGTATGGCCTTAATTTTGGATGGCAAAAACTAGTAGTCTTAATTTTGGAGGCCATGCCTCCTCCCATATGCATTCACGCAATCGCCACCTGAAAAGCGGCAGGGTATTTTAAAATACAGAGGATAGGAGAGGCTTCCATATCCTCAATATGTTACTGTCTTAAAAGTAAACTTTTGGACATTCACGATACATCCTGCAACGTGGACCATCCTGACAAGTTGCTTTTTCAGAAGGGTCTCAATAATATGCTTCCACTGTTCAGCCTCCAATTTCTCTCTTGGCCGTGCTGATAATTATTTTAAATTGTATTTTTTTTTTACCCTCTCCGTCCTCAGCCTCATTAACAACGATACATGTTTTCTCCGAGTTTTCACGGCCATTATTAGATTTCTAGTAAATTTGGGTTGTCTCAACTGTTTGTGCTTGAGATGTACACACACACACACACACACACACACACACACACACACACACACACACACACACACACATATATATATATATTATATATATATATATATATATATATACATACTGTGTATATGTGTATATATATATATATATATATATATATATATATATATATATATATATATATATATATATATATATATATATATATTACATACATTTATTTATTCATCAATTGCAGATCACCTGTTCAACTAACATCAGCTAGAGTTACGTGAAAGCACAGCTGAGGATGGGGTAAGGCTTACAATGGTACGTGCACCTTCTTCCTTCGTAAAAATACTCTATTTTTGTCCCACCTAAAAATAAAAAAATTCCAAATAATTTCTACCATCTATCTAAGAAAATAAAATGGCAAAAGTTTATCCTTCTCTTCTCTGACATCTATTTTATTTATATTTAATACAAGCCAAAGGGGCTGCCAACATACTGTCTTTTCTAGCCCAAACCCTAAGATATGAAAGACATTTTAAAAAATAGGTTTGGTTTTAACCTTACATGAAAACACACAAAATTAAATAATTCCGAAACTTATATTTACTTCCCGTCCTACAGAACAAAAATTGCACTCTGGACGGAAACGGGGGAGAGGAACTACGTAACAGATGTAGAGAGACGGTTGGCAGCGTGCAAGGTCTACTGTCGGAGAACACGATGGCAATCCTATTGGGTGTGTTATCTTTCTGTATCAACAGCTTCATCTGGAGTTCCTAGCACTAGTGTACTATCAACAGTGAGAACTGCACGGAGCACTGTGGATAGTATTAAAGGCTATGAAAAAAGATACAAACGTCAATGAAGTGCTTCTTTTAGTAAGAAAGTCATTATTACAGGGTGAAACTGTAATTAAACAGGCACTCCAGAAGTGGCAGAAAATACGTATATCTCTTGTGAACATGTTCACAATAATATCCTAACCACATTAGAATCACTATGTCAAGGAATATTCTCATCTCATGCGCATTTTTTTCTTTACAGACAATTGTGTATTTGATCTCTGCTCCATTTTCAAAAATGCCTCCGATAATTTGGACGCCATCAATTCATGGCTTGGTGAAATAGAAACATCCATAGCTGAAATAAGTGATGTTGCGAACAAAACCACAGGTAAGACCATTAATGGGAACAAAGCATGCTGCTGGCGACATCATTCCCTCCCCCCACCCCCATTCCCCGGAATGAAAAGTGAAGAAATTCTAAGGAAGAAATCCGCACGGAGATATTTATTAGTGAAATTTTTTGAATGAATACAGAAAAGGGCGAGATAATTCGAGAGAGGGTGAGATAATCTGAGAAATATACGAGATAGAGAAATTATTTACCGTCTTTTGTTTATGTTTTCAGTTCATCGCCAGGGGATTCGTACTAAACAGACGGAAGCTCACGGAAGGCAAAGTTTAGTACAAGCCCCTCGGGGATGCAAGTAAAAAATACTGTGCCGTATAAACAAAGTACGTAAATTTCTCGTTATCTCCGTATATTTTTCAGATTATCTCACCTGTACTGCATTATATACACCATTTCTATATTGTTCAGTCAAATAAATTCATTAATAAACAATAACTCCGTGCGGAGCTCTTTCTTAGAATTACCGAAAGTGCAACAGATATTACATGTTGTAGTTACTAATGTTTCACTTTGAAGCAAGGTTTAGGGGTAGGGGTATTTCACACGGGGAAGGTCCCACCGGTCTGTTTTGACACTGCCCTAATTTAGGAAAGGTTAGTCTAGTATAGGGATTCCTGTTATAAAGTGTCACAATTATCTAGTGTTTGATCCATATTTTCAGTGGTTACAACAAAAAATATATACTTCTACGGTTGCTTCTTTGACGTTTTGACGTATATCTCCTTCCCTGTTGGGACGCCACTCTTTAGTTTTCCTCAGTTCAAAAGCCAGGGTTTCGCAACAGACGCCTGACAAAATTTTTGGACAAACGGGTACGGAAACACAGCAAACTGGCTTAATCAGATAATAATTCAAGGTCTGCTTGGGTTAAGTTACTAGGCCCATACAATTATAAATATGCTCGTTATTTCCAAACAGTGTAAAACTAAAGCATCCTGGTTTACTTGTATTATTGTAACAACTGTTGTTACTTATACAACAACCGCAATACAAAGAACATTCAAGGGACAGGTTTACCACGATATGCTAATGGAATTGCAACATTCATATTATTTACAATACAATACCCAAAGAATCATAAACTATCCAACGTTTAAAATGATGGCTGTTACTTACCAGTAAGCAGGTGATTATGTAGGCTATGCAGCTGTGGGAGACTTCATAATCCTTTTGAGTAAATAGGCTTGTTTCCGAGATAACCAACATTGTCTTCATTTCGTATTGTTAAAAATTAAATTTAGTTTCGCCTTTAGAAATTTCTACACTGCAAAAAGCTTCCGGCCAGACGTCGTAACGTGACACCATTTCACTTTCACTACTTGAGGCACACTGACTGAATGACTAGATGGAGGGTTGCCATTTCTGATTTTGAAAACGCGCTGCAGGAGTTTCCAAAACGCGCTAAATCTTTTCTTAGGAGCGCTATAAAAGGCGCTAGGATATTTTGAAATGCCAAAAAAATGATAAACTTAAATTTATAGTTTTCAATTAAGATTCTGATAAAAGTTTTCTTCAACAGAATAATGAATAGAATAATTGAAAGTCTGGTTTTTATTTAATCATATTTCAATATTGAGTTGGTAAGAAATTGTTCATCGATAGAGAGCAATTGATTAAATGAAATTAAATTAATAACAAACAGAAGTGCATAAATTGTTGGATGCCTGGATGCAGATAATACATAACTTATTCTTATTGAAGAGAAAATTCTAAGTAAATAGTAAAAGTATCTCTATAACATGATGTCTGCTTCCGCTGTTTTAGGGTCGCATCTTGTGTGATAGACTACGCTTCGAGTCTGACTAAAAGCTTCGTTAATCCCACACCTAATTAATCCCTTGTCTTCTCCTCCCACCGCCATCTGTTCACGATGAGTACTCTCATTAATAGAACCAATCTTTTGACTTTATCTTTCAGTAGCCTCTACTCTACAGCATAGTTTGGGAAAAAGTGAAAGAGCAGCCTCCTATAATATAACAATGATAATGCGGAAATTTTTTCAATATAGTAGGGCAAAAGGCTCTGAAAGCCAATCAGTTTAACATATTTTATCAGCTGGAGAAGCATTATATTTGTCCAAAAGGTGTCAAATAGCGCGGCCGCGCCAGATAGGAAAAAAAAAAAAAACGCGCTAGACTGTCCAGAAACGCGGTAGATCTAGCGCGAAAAGCGCTGGAATCAGATGCGGGGATGCTATCTCAGGTTTTCTTAAAGTTCTAAATGAGCCTCAAAATACCGCTGTAAAGTGCTAGATACTCGCATAGCTGACAGCAGATCATTACCATTATTATTTTCTTGAAATTTTTTTAAGTACTGATGCACCTAATATTGTTTTATTTAAACACCTGGCAGTTAAATTTGGTAATGTCTATTTCCAGGCATCCAAAGTCTACGTGATGTTCTCGGTTCAGAAACCTTTCAGTTTTATATATTTCAGTTGTTCCATTCTTATCGGTTCAAGTTTTCAGTACTCTCTTCCGCCAGCATTCAACTCTCGTTACCATTCTTAGTTTTCTTGCTCACTGAAAAATAAATTTCTAGATAAATTTGTTTCATGAGAACTAAGGTTGCCACTCGTTGGTGTCTAGGCCTAGTTGTGGAAAATCTGGAATCTTACACACACACACATTATATATATATATATATATATATATATATATATATATATATATAAAATTGCTCCAGCTAGACGACTGTCAACAACAGACCAATAGTACTTATGGTTGCAAAAAATTTTGATAACTTGAGTGCAATGTTGCATACGACTTCAACTAAATACAAAAACCTGTAATTTACGCAATGAAACTTTTTAAAACTGTGAATTCCGTGCATTATTTGGTTATCATTTTCTACGAAAATCTCACAATGTGCTAAATCTAGCGAGGACCACTGAGATTGCAACCAGGAATATATGCTCACCATACCATCCCAAAATTTAACCGGGCTTTCCATCATCTGGCGAAGTGACCTGTAGTTAATTTCCCTTGGTCCTGCGTTGTATCAAATAAGATCGAATCAAGGAAAAAAAAAATGACAGAAAAACATAAACCACGAAATAAGAAGGCAGGAAATGTGTTTTCATATGTATTCACATAAACATTTATTTATTCTTAATTATATATACGTGGGTGTGATCACACAGATATAGACTATATATATATATATATATATATATATATATATATATATATATATATATATATATATATATATATATATATATATATATATATATATATAGCCTTTTTGAGATAGTCTTATAATTGGCTTTTAAAAAGGCCTATGACTACGGGTGCTTTCGTTGCCTTTCACCGTAAAGTAAATTTGTCATTTGTTGTTGGTTTTGCAGGATCAGTTATAATCCACATCCCTTACCCATGTAAAGATTTCACAACTCCTTAATGGGACGCCATACTTAAATATGTGTGAATTGAGCTGAGTACAGAATTTAGGCCAAAGGCTAAGCACTGGGACCTATGAGGTCATTCAGCGCTGAAACGGAAATAGGCAGTAAAAGGTTTGAAAGGTGTGACAGGAGGAAAACCTCAAAGCAGTTGCGCTATGAATCAATTGTTAGGAGAGGGTGGAAAGAAAGATGGGAGAGAGAATATGAAAAGGGGTACAGTAAAAGGAATGAAAAGGGTTACAGGCCTAAATATGTAAATGATTGAGTATCTCAATCGATAATTAATACGATCTTGAATAAAAAATACTCAAATTCAGCTAACTTATTTATTAACTCTGAAAATTGACAAAACCTTAATTACTGAATCAATACCTTAATAAGCGAGAAACCTTAATCACTACAGTAATAAAAGTAAACACCTTATCAACAGACCGATGTTAATATCATATCAGCTCACCTTATTTGGTACCTTGGCACCTTTGATACTGGAATAATTTACCTAAAGCACATACAATAAATTCTTGTAAACCTTAATTCTTACTCATCACCCTTGTTATTCTCTCAAGTTTTGAACTTGCAAATACTGGGATTCTCTTTTTCCTCCTGTAATCTCCGAACTGTTCAACATTCCTCTTTGGAAAAAAAAATGGATTGCCATTGCTTAAGAAGTCCTTAACATCCGCTTTCCTTGCTTTAACGGTTATGCTCATTCATGTCTATTACTATTAAAAGTGCCAATTACTATTGACAAACAGGTTCTGATGACATCTTGCCCGAGCCTCTTGCGGAAGACAAACTGGAAACCACGACTGACGAAACAGAACCGAGCACTGATTCAGCTACGCCAGTTGCAGCAGTGTCTCCGCGGTCGAACGGAAATCTTCCAGACTCAGGCAAGGATAATTTTTACGACTTAAAATTTTTCATTAATCTGAACAGTTAAAAGGCGCTGCCGTGCCTCTGTCGAACTTAAAAGGGGAATTGTGTATCTTGTGGTTTTAGTCAACTGCATGATTCTAGCTACTTCATCCCCAAAGATTTGCTTTCTAGAAGGAGCATGACACCTTCAGGAGACACCTCTCTCTCTCTCTCTTGCTGTCATGTTTTGTTTAACTGGCAGAGTACCTGTGTCTTTGTGACAGAAAGGTCATTTCAGATGCCACTGCCTTAGTTGGCTGGTGACCAAGTAACCTATATCCTCAAACTTTGCATTGTACCATAGCTCCTTGCAGGCTTGGGGTTAGATTCCTTGCTTTTTCTTTTCATATGTACTTTTTTTTTTAGTTTCATTTGTTTAACTGTTCTGATGAGCTAATTTTGCAATTTCTTTTTATTTAAATTCAGCCGTACCCTCTTTGCTTTTCATATATTCATTTTGTTCTATTGCATGTAAATTATGAATAATAATAATAATAATAATAATAATAATAATAATAATAATAATAATAATAATAATAATATCTGTTACAGAAGACCCTACTAGCGTCTGGCGTATTGTGATAAGAATAGTCCAAAGAATAGACCTCAACTAGTCTTAAGAACGAAATACAAAGGAACTTGCGTGATGATTTGTATGGACATAATAAAATGATAACGATGTAATATACAACTGCAATGTGATGTTAATAGGATGGTACAGCATAATGAAAATATATGTAATAAATCGAACAGTTAAAAGTCATAAGTCAACATACACAGACTGCTTTGAGTTATATTGTTTACTTTCCCCTGTAGGGTAATTCTGTAACAAACATGCATTGTATATGTGCATGTATGTGTACTGTATTTATATGTATACGTGTACATGTATACATATATATTATATATACATTATATATAAATATATAAATATATATATATGTGTGTGTGTGCATGTGTAAAATTTACATAAAGTAACAGGTTTTTAATTTACACCTTCCTAATAAAAGCTTTTAAGGAGAACAATATTTGTTTTTCTGCTCTCCATGAACTGCTTGTCAATTCAATCTGACAACTTTAATTCTTGTCGGAAAGTATAAAGAAGAAACCATACAAATCTTATGAAGTACTTAATAAGTAAACTTGATAATCAGGAAAGATTGTAGCCACTATACTGAGGTATCTGGCTATCTCGCTCACAATATGAAATCACCCAAAACCACATGAAAATGTATACTTATGCATAGGTCACTGAATCACTTGGCAAAGCATGTCAAACACACAAAGACTTAAGAGCATAAAGTCGCAGGTTTTGTTTGTGAATTTGATCAGAAGAGTCTTTTCATCAGAAAAATGAAAAGGTAAAAACTGCTGGTACAGCAGGAAAGCAATTGGTACCATAACGAGAACATGATAACAAACACGGCCATTACTTGTATTGCACGCTTCATGCTGACCCATCTCTATTCAGTGAAGGGTACACTCCTGTTACATTACCATTTATCGTTTATATTTCTTCATCCAAACTAGATAGCAAAATATACCCTAATTTTTAATGTAATCATTTCACCAATCCAGTGAAAATAATTTAGGCGAAGTAATAGTAAGCCCACAGATTTTGCACCTTCTGATAAATTATGATACACCATGATATGGTATGATTAAAACATCATGAGGGAAAGGCAAATTTCTTATTAGGAAGATCAGTGAGTTCTGTCTTGCCCTGAAACTTTCTAATATCAAAAAATCCCCCACTCATTCCATACTGCAAAAGGCTGCGACCTCATTCTTTTCAAACGTGTCAGACGACATGCAGGAAAAAGAAACATTAAAGAAGGCTGGTGCTACCACATAAACCTGCTTGACAACACAGCTTACAGCAAGCTCGCCAAGCTCTTCGCCAACATATGATACTCCGGCTTTCATACGTGCACGGAGGGATTTTGTAATATTTGAAAGTCAGAGTGAACAATCAATAATTTTCCACTAAAAGGAAGATAGAGACCTCTTCTACTTTTTCATTTTCTGTAAAGAGGAACTCTTGTCTACAGCAAAATGTGAAGACTGGAAAACACACTGAATCTCTGAACATGTAAGAGTTCTCCAAGAGGTAGTAACCTTTTCAAGATAAGACTGACAAAAATTATTAAGTGATAACCTTATACATATCCTCCAATATTTTCTTACAGTAAATTAGGGACTTTTTTCTGTAGTATACAGTTAAGTTCTCTCAATTCATAAGACATCCCTTAATAACCTCTGCGAGTAGAATCATCTGAAAATTTACCTATGAAATTCAGTGGGTTTTTACAAAAGCTCAATAAAAGGAACACCTTCCTAATACAGGCTGGAAAACACTGTCTGGAAACTGACAAACTTCTACTTGGCAGGAATATCAAGACTTCTGGTTTGGCTGGCAAGGGAGTTTTTAGTTGGCCCCACATTCCCCATTGTTAACTGGATTCATGCACAGGTAACCGTCTTTTCTCGCGTCATCTTCTTCGTCAGAATCGCTGTTGGTGGTTCCGATGCTTAAGTTGGTGTGCTTTGTCATGGGAGAGGATCTTTGAGCAGCAGACACATGAGTAAAAGTCACACTTAAGACCTCAGGGTCTAGGCCTACTGCTGTGTTTCTCTTCTGGACGCTTGTCAAATTGACATAGTTTGGTGTGATGAGGGATGCCAGGAAGGAGCTCATCATTTGCTCGTCGTATGGTTTGTTCATGGTTTCGAAGTACTTGGAAAAAATGAAAAATATATATGAGTATTGCTACACTGATAGTTTTCTATTTTTGCACACATTTTGCCAAGAATTCCTTCAGAGATACTGTATTAAAATCTATGTACGATGCAAAGGTCGATATAATATAATTGCTGCTGGATGTTGTCAAGCGCCTGGCCGAATGTTGTTTTTAAACAGATAAAGATAATTGAGTAAAAGCAGTCAACGATGACTAAACATCACAAGACAGCAAAAGGTTACACACCAGGAAGGATGATCCACCAGCAAAAAGTTATCAATTTCAGGCTGAAATGATCTTTCAAAATCAAGATATGACCTGTGATAACACGAGGGCTTCCCTGAGGATCGAGAAGGACTGAGGCTACATTACATAAATGGGTACAAAGCAGGCTCTTACTTTATTGGCTTCTATGCCTCAGGATGACCCACTGCCAATTGCCCAGACTGTTAAGACTGGCCCATGTTTTAGAAACACCTAGTTGCTGATGATACAAGGGTCTCACCCCTAAAGCTTTACGTGGACTAGGGGCCAATACGGGTATATAAACAAACTCAGGTCAGAATTAGTTGTAAAAGTTCCCACTATTAACTTACAGTACTTTTCTCTATGTTATAAAAAAGTCTTGAGATTTTGAAAAGTAAGATACAACATATAGTTTTGTGCTGGGAATGTCAAATACTTCCACTCAACAAAAAATTCTCATCTAATCACTCATACCTTTCACGTCACTGTTTTTCGAATGATATACTTGTTATGCTGTTCATGCTTGCATACATTTTCAAGCCTGGTCGTTAATCTTTATCTTTTTGTTAGACAACTGCTGTTCTCATCCACCATCTTCCTCTTTTCCCACAATAGGACTTTCAAATCTTCTTTTATGATGATTTTGTTAAAGAGATTCTGATATTCACCTACTAGATACGTAAATTTCTTTACCTCTCTTTCTCTGGAACTCAGCAGACGAATCATCCTCTTCACAAAATCTGAAAATGGAGGTCGATCCATTGGCTCTATCTGCCAGCAATCAAGCATCATTTTGTACCTGAGAATAAGTGAATAATCCATCTAATTTCCTATTTGATTGATGCATTTATCAAGGACAAAGACACACGCAAATTAATAACAGAGTTTGAAGGTGCTTCATAAAAGGTTGAAAGTAAATATAACCATGGTTTGGTAATCAGGGTTACTGAAAAGCAGGGAGATGGTGAAATAAATACAAACACCTATATTTTTTCGCAGACATTTGTGAGTTAATGTGATGAATGAAGCCAAGAGAAGAGTGCGATAACAGAATAGGCGAAAAAAGGAACGTATCTCGGTGAATGCAAAAGATTTAGAAGAGGAGACGTTTATATGGAAGACAGAGCTCGAATGTACGAATAGATTGCTTGGTTAACTATCCTTTACAGGAGTGAATTGCAGATGCTGAATAAGAATAAATAACAAGAAGTTCGGGCTTTTTTTATGAACTGTTTTCAAGGTACATGGAGTGAGGACAGAAAGTGAGAAAAGTGTTAAGTGGTAAAAATGTTAGTGTAGGTGACTGGATAGATCAGGGTGTTTTGAATTGGCCTGGTCATGCCCTGGATTAATATAGCGCAATAATTACTTAACAGGCACGTATGTGAATGCATTTCATGGCCCGGTCAAAGTCCAGTAAGTAGCAGACTTCACAAAATCTCGCCGGAATGTTAAAGCTAGCGCCCTCTAAAGGCAAGTTTTTACTTTGAGGTAAATTTACTCTGATAACAGGAATGAGAAACCTTCACATCTGTGGCATAGCTATTATAATATTTTATTTCTTCCACGTGAAATGAATGATTACATACTACGTGATTAAAATAATAATATATCTGCTAACATGGCTTGTTTCTACATATTTTATAATGGTGAAATTTTACTCAAAATCATTATAGCATTTTGGACTTAAAAACATCCTTCCCCTATGTTTGAATGTGTGCTTTGCATGTTCCTGACATTCGTTTCATTAGCAAATGACCTGACCAGCCAAACCTACTCTAACCTAACCTATTGCCTAATAAACTCATCTTAATCTGAATGATAGCTGAAATGGGATCAAAGTGCTTGTATTTCACTTGTTTTGTGTTTTCCCCCATCCAAAAACTGCATTTTCCCCACTGTGGTTCCGCAAATTTTAGGATATAAGGGTGTAGTCCACCATCTCCAAAAGCATATGTATTTATAATATACTGTATGTATATATATGTATATATATATATATATATATATATATATATACATATACATATACATATTATACATATATGTATATATATACAGTACATGTATGCACACACATATATAGTATATGTATATACTATATGTTATATATTTTTTATACAAACATGCTGTATATACAGTAAACCCCCTGTATTCACAGTCTCACAATTCGCGGACAAACCTGTTTGCGGATTTCTCTATGGAACATATATACACATTATTCGCTGAAGATTTGCCCATTCAAGGTATTTTTCACTGAGAAATATTCACTAATTACTCTATTTTCATCTCATTTTCATGACTAAATGCACTTTTTGTGATGAAACTATAAAAATACTCAGGCAGTGCTCGAGTTATGATAATTTGCCTTACGATAATTCGATTTTGCAATGCGGTAAGCAATTAATACCAATACGACAATATCTATAAAATATATTTAAATTTTGCGCGGGCGCAGGCAGCAGCATACAATCAGGCAGCGAGAGAGACCAAATTATGATAGACCAACTTCTTTTCTTCCATCTCTTTATCACATCTTCCAGTTAAAAAAGTAAAAGAGAATGATAAAAGTATTGTTAGTAACGTTATAATCTTGCGTTAAAAACATACGGCCATACACAACCGACTGAGAAGCTGTTGTTTTGCTTATAACCGAATCGGTTAACAACAGCTGTTTTGCTTGTATTTCAACCATCGTACAGTAATACACAATTACCGTAGTTATAGTACAAATGAAGTTAAGTAGAACAGGACTGATATATTTTAAAATTATACACTTATTCGGTATGGATAAAAGATTGGCAAGGAAATATACTGCTAAATTTAAGCTGCAAGTTGTAGCTGAAGCTGAGAAAACAATGTTCAAGCTGCTAATGACTATAAATTATCAGGCATCAGCAACATGGATAAAACTCGACCATACACAAAATTGGAGAGAAAGTATTTAAATCAAAACTACTGGGCATGAAAGAACACATTACTGCTATTTTTACGCCGATAAATTATAAATACGTAAAGCTCGTATTATGATGAAATCAAGTGAAAATAGCAAATGGAATCTTGATTTTTTCACGCAAAACAAATGCCCCCAAAACAGCCAACGTCATCTATTACCGAAAAAAATAGCTAAGTTAATTTCGCAACGAGACATATCTAAGTTATATTTCGACTTAAAAACAATTTGTATAATGAAAAATAACCTTGCCCCATATAAATAAAGTATCTAGAGATTCATTTACGCTAACTAGAAGCAAGAAAAGCGCTATGAACTGAGTTAAATAAAGCAAAATAAACTTACTGTGTAATCGATTTCCAAACCAAAACATTGATCGCTATGATCGCAATTTATAATACAAAAACAATAGAAGAATATATACAATATTATTAGATACAGTGAATTAGGGCATAAAACTTTAAAAGATCCGTGGAAAAGATACATATTCGTTATGTTGATGTTTGTATAATACGATATGTGAATATAGAGTAAAGTATAATGTAGGCTTCTACAACATGTATGTATACACGATATACCCATATGTGGTTAAGCTAATTCTTGTTTGGTATTCAATTTCTCTTGTATTTGAATTATCGTAAGAAGTCACCTTTGCATGAACCTCCAGAATTAGCTGATATTAATAATTACTATACCGTGTATGTATAGAGCATACTTTATAGTGTAGGGGTAGGCTACCTTATATGTATATATGGTACTGAATACCCTAGTGTGGAAGAAGCAAATTCGATATATGTTTTCAACAAATGATGGGTTTTGGAACCTAACCCCCATCGTAAAGTAGGATAATACCTGTATAAGCATTTTTAGTTTTTTTTTTTTGCGTGTCGGAACTATCAAAATAGGCAGTTATAATATTCGCTGACGGGCAAATATTATAATGTGTATAAATAAATATTATAAACACACACACACACACACACACACACATATATATATAGTATATATATATATATATATAATATATATATATATATATATATATATATCTGTACATATATACTCAACACACACATATATATATATATATATACACATACTCATATATATATATATATATATATATATATACATATGTGTGTGTGTGTGTGTGTGTGTATAAAAATTGATTTATATTCATGTTATATAATATTTGCCGTCAGCACTCAGAAGTCTGGTATTACTGAGTGTTTGTAGCTCAAAGCATCTTGGATGCAAGCTCAAGCCACTTGAAGGTGGATTACATTCTCTCATTCAATTGTCAGTTATATTAACATAAACACATGCACGCATATATGTAAGCATATGTGCAAATTTAAATGAAAGCCCTGAATATGCACCCAACTAGATAGTAAATGTATGCATACAGAATGGTGCTTGGTTTAGGTTAGGCCTAAAAGGTGGCCAGTATCTGTGGTAAGGTGTTGAAGAGAATAAGAGGTCTTGCGTGGGGCTATGGACTCCAGCAACCAAATGAGACAATGTATAAAGAAAGAAAATTTCTTGCACACGAACATATACAAATCCATAAAATTTATGGAGACTTCTCAGGAAGTGCTGTACTATTTGTCTCAACTGGCAACTTACACCTTATCAGGTGAGTATTTGGGACACGGAAGTCTGTAGCCATTCTCGATCTTCTCCATGAATGTTTCATCAATGACAAAACCCTGGTAAGGTGACTCCCCAAGACTGAAGACCTCCCACAAAAGGACCCCGTATGCCCAGACGTCGCTTTGGATTGAACGGATTTCGTCCTTCAGATATTCAGGTGACATCCATTTCACGGGCATCAGGCACTGGGAGGACGGTAAGACATTGTAACACCAATTTTTGTCTTCCTGATCGTGGTACTTGTTAACTGTCAGGGAATATGAATTTTCTCTCTCTCTCAAAATTAACAGATATGAGTAATGCACACACAGTCAACATTATATCAACGTATTATAACTGAAACAAAAGAATGTCTCAACATAGTGGTCATCAACCGAGGTGAAAACATTAGTAAGATTTAAGATTCTCTCTCTCTCTCTCTCTCTCTCTCTCTCTCTCTCTCTCTCTCTCTCTCTCTCTTCTCTATTATTCCTACAGTAAAGACATTACCGAAGTCTGTCCGTTCTTTTTGTAGTTCTTGTGATAAACATCTCTGGCAAATCCGAAGTCACTGATCTTGACAGTATAACTCTCGTCCAGAAGGATGTTGCGAGCGGCCAAGTCACCATGAACCACCTGGTGATAGAATAAAAAAAAGAAGAATACTTATCACCAGTTTCTCTTCCCATGTCAATCTTTTCTCAAGTTATGACATTCACTTCTTCTGCAGGGGGTGCCAGACTTGACTAAGGGACTGAAAAGTTGAACAGAAAGTGCAATGCTTATTAGGTAATTGATAGATCTGCAAAGATCATCAAGCAACACCTTTTCTGGGCAAGACGAAATGAGTCGTGCAGACTCAAGCTAGGTGAGTTATACTGAATTAAGCCAAAGCAAGTTAAATTAATTACATCAGCTAAAGCTATTATGATCAATCCTAAACCATGCCATACCGAGTCAAACTAGGTCAAAGAGGGCCGAGTTACTCTCAGTAAAAATGAATCAAATCATGTCAACTTGTTACGGTTATAGGAGATCAAGTTAATTTAGTCATATCAAGTTAATTGCACTGTGGTATGCTGTACCACTTTAAGCTCAGATGAGCCATACTGAGTGAAACTGGTGTAATCTTTATGAGTCCATCTGTGTTGCAAAAAAAAAAAGATGCCATGTCAAACCACACAAATACATGCTGAGTCAAGACCAGGTAAGTCATATTAAATTTTGCGAGCCTTCTTTGTAATGCTCCGCTAAGTCGTTTTTGGTGCCATGACAAGTGTGAAATAAACTTTTATGTCATTTTTTACCGAGAGGCCATGGTATTGCAAACTTCACGAAGACACCAATGCTGTCTCATGGGACTGTTTTGTTTAGGCTCAGAACATTATCATTCTTAAACATGATTCTATAACTGTGATGAATTATATTTTGCTCAAGCTTTATAACAGAAATCATGAAGCGCACTCATTATTATGCATGATTGAAAACAGAGATCCAAAAACAGAAAAAATCATCAACTCTTCCCATCAAGTTGGTTAATGCTATCATTTCATGTAATGTTGGTAACATGATGATCTTCCTTAATTATATGTGATGGTATTATAATCTCATTTGCTATCTCCTCTACTTTCTATGAAATTTGTGCTCCTTACCTTCCTCAGCGAAAGATACTCCATCCCCTTCGCTATCTGATACGACCATGATACAAGGTCAGCCTCAGTCAGCTTCTCCTTCTGGGCAATCAAGTCTGAGTATACTGAAGGTGAATGGTCAGAGGTTCTGGAGGTGAACACTGTGGGAGGGAAAGAAAGTGGTGATTAAGAAGGATTGTGAGATCTGAAGGTGGGGACGGAAAGAAAGTGATGATTACGAAGGATTGTGAAATGTGAGGACTGGGAAAGGAAAGAAAGTGATATTTAAGAAGATTGTGAAATATGAAAGTTGGGGTGTGAAAGAATGTGATAATTAGGAAAAGTATGCGAAATGTGAAGTATGAGGAGGGAATGAAAGTGATAACTGGATTGTAAAATGCCAAGGCTGGTGAGGGAAAGAATTTGATGACTATGAGAAGGATTACAAAATGTGAAGGCTGGGGAGGGAAAGAAAGCGATAACTAAGAGATGGATAGAGAAATGTGAAGGCTGGGAAGGGGAAGAAAGTGATAACTAAGAGAAGGATTGTGAAACGTGAAGGATGGGGAGGGAAGGAAAGTGATAATTAAGAGGACTGTGACATGTGAGGGCTGGGGAATGAAAGAAAGCGATAATTAAGAGGATTGTGAAATGTGAAGGCTGGGGAGGGGAAGAAAGTGATAACTATGAGGATTGTGAAATGTGAAGGCTGGGGAGGAAAGAAAGTGATAATTAAGAAGGATTGTGAAATGTGAAGGCCAGAGAGGGAAAGTGATAATTAATAGAAGGATTGTGAAATATGAAGGCTGTGGAGTGGGAGAAAGTGATCATTAGAAGAATCAGTGTGAAATGTAGAGGAGTCATCATTCAAGGGAAGGAATGTGAAATGAGAAGACTGTGGGAGTGGAAGAAAGAGATTGCTATGAGAAGTTTGTAACATTCAGAGAGCGCTTGAAAAAATAAAATAGTAACAGGAAAAGGAATATGAAAGAAAATAATAATTTAGAGAAAGAATATGAGAGAGGAGGTGACCATTAGGTGAAGGAATGTGAAAACACAAACATTTCTCTTTCAGTTCTCAATCTGTAGGCATACGTCAGCTCAAGATTGTAAGATTTAGAGTCAATCAATTTGGGTAACCATCCTTTTGTTAGAAGCTTTCAACAGAACTCTTTACTTTTCCATGTTTTTCCTGATTAATACTTTTTTTTTTAAAGAGTTATAACCGAAGAAGAAAAAATCACAAGATGAATCTCCTTCAGTAGGGCAGCCCAACTAGACATAGTTAAGAAACTTAACTCCGAGCAAGACACCATCTGCACCATATAATACAAAATGGTCACATAAAATCCTCTGAAAATTTGAATACTAAATCCTTGGAATGAAATGAGAATGCCCATCCACACCAGGTTTCAAACCTGGGCAAGGAAAGGCAGTAGTCCAGTGCTAAGCCACCGCATTGTAATGCAGGACAAGCGTTTATTTCAGCATGGATCAATGTATTTCCTAAGTTATAAATTTTGATTGGCCTGGAAGCAATGAACTTCCCTGTTCTATCGTCTTAACACTTACTGGGGTTAGAAGGTTCCTGACTGCTCAGTTCTATAGCATTCAGTGTTGAGGCCACGTTGGGTGATGATGAAACTACATCCAGGGAACGTTCTTTTTCAATGTCACTTTCAACCACAGATGACGTGCCCTGAGATGAAAGGGCATCATCTTTCCTCAATCTGTTGAGAAGAAGGGCAAACTTAAACAAATTAGTTTCTCATTTGCTGTCTTAAAACTTTATCAGGATTGACTTTTTTACAGAACATGGGTCCAGCTCCAATCTTTGTATCATTCAAGATGGCTAAAGCCAAAGTGTGTCAATGACATTTTAACAAAATGTCAAAACTCTGCCACAACAGTCAGCTGTTAAAAATTTTCTATAAGAAGGTTAATGAAAACAAGGAAAATACAACAAAATTTGATGTGGCTATCTATCTGAAAAGTTACCTATGTTGCACCATGGTACTAGGGATAGGGACAAACAAATAGATAACAAAAAAAATTAATGTCTCCTTAGACATCATCATAATTTGGGTAAGCCTGTGGCAACCATTACCTAAGCATCCTCATATATATGTGGGTGTCAAAACATTGTAATAGTATAGTTAGGTCATGTTTTACAAATGATGCCATGAGTGTTTACAAATAACTAGAGAAATTCAAAGAATTTTTTTGCAGAAACTACCTTCACCATAAAATAACAAAAGCATCAACACAAACAACTTACAATTGTCACAAGAAACAAACCATTAGTAGAGAAATTTTTTACCTGAAATATTCAGAACTCACAAATGCTAAAATGATAAAGATTTTATCAGGGGAACAGAAATTATTGTGAACATTTTCAGTCAAATGTTTATGCAAGTGTAAATAAAAATAATCATAGGCAAGACACCATGAAACACTTGTTAAGTTTATTTACTGACAAACAGACAATGAACTGTTATCTACTTATCCTGGTTTTACTAAAAGTGAAAAAAATATACAGGAAGGTATACACCAGATAAATTTGATCATTCCTAGGCAAACAAAAGCACTGCAATAAGATAAGTACATACTCTGCATATACAGTTGATTCGGCTTTCCCATAAGAAAGGCTGCAGTGGTTGGATGCATTCCTATCCTGCACAAAGTTCTTCCTGTGACGAACTAGGTAATCTCGGAGGTTGCCGTGGCAACAGTACTCGACTAACACCAGAAGCTCTCCTGTCGTACAAAAAAATGTTATTTTTCAGATTACTTGTGTTTTTAAAGAAATTTCTCTGACAGGAGATTTCTTTTGTTTTTCTTGTCATTCATACATGTTCTTGTCATGCATATATACACCTAAAGTAAGCTTATATATATATATACAGTATAAAGGTTAGGTTAGGTTATTTTTCAGATTACTTATGTTTTTAGTTTCTCCGACAGGAGATTTCTTTTATTTTTCTTGTCATTCATACATGTTCTTGTCATGCATATACACCTAAAGTAAGCTTTATATATATATATATATATATATATATATATATATATATATATATATATATATATATATATATATATATATATATATATATATACATACATAATATATATATATATATTTATTTATTTTAGCACTACTACACACCAGTGATGGAATATTTTTCCCACCAGTTTCTGCAGTTTCTCCTATTCACACACATGCACAAGGTATTATTTAGAGCTGTCACAGGATTTGTCTTTCTTTTGGTTTTCCTTCTAGCTTAAGTAAATTATACTGTAATCTCTTTCTCTGTAACTACTGTATTTTGCCTTACTTTATCCTTTCCTGATAAATTAACCAAACAATCACTGAAAATTTACCATCATATCAAATACTGTACATAACAGCCACTTCACAAAACTGATATCAACTCCCACTTTCCTTTCATCAAAAGCCTCTGAGGTGCAAAAAAGCAATAGAATCAACATTGCAGTGATAAGCCTTTCCAAAAACCATTATACTTTCATAGTAATCCCTCATTTATCCCCATTAATACACCCAAGACCTTGCCAGATACTGGAAATTTCCGGATATCACGAAAAAACACTCTGTAGATGTAAAACAGTAAATTTATATCCTTACCTCCCCTACCTTGTCACTTTCCAGTACTGTATACATTATGTATACTTATGAACAACAAACAGTACACTTTATAGATATGTATGGATGATAAACCATAGTTCCTACCTTTTAACCTCTATTTTGTAACAAGATATACATGCACTATATGCTTATAAGCAACACACAATATGCCAGTTACTGTACTGTACATGCAGTATACGACCATATTGTACTTATGTACAACTCTTAGCTTGTACCTTTGTGTTCCTATCTTTTCTCTTAGAAATGCAATAACATCTACAAAAAACTCTCTCTCTCTCTCTCTCTCTCTCTCTTACCTGCGTGCTATGCCGAAACTCATGTGGGCCGGACTTTTAAGAACTTATGAGGAGGGTTTACAAGTCCTCCTCCTCCTCCTCCCCATCCTCGAACACCACAGTATCATTGAGATTCTGTCTCTTGTCAAGATAATGAAGTAGCGAACTGATCAGAAGATGTATTGAGGTGCACACAGGAATTCCAAGAGCTGTCACAGAATCATCAGATTTCTGGCCGGAAGGACATGGCACATCAACAAAAGGTGCTTTAGTGTTCATGTGTTTCAGACCTGAATGACCAAGTTACTTTAGAAGTGGGTGGTGATGGGCTTGGTGCATGGGGGTTGGGGGTCTGAAGAAACTATCAAGGGTACTCAGTTAAAATGAACAATGATTCTGCTTCACAACTGCCAGCTGCTGAATTTCTCAAGCTTCTTCAGCTAATGCCAAGGGCTTAGCAAAATACATTTGGTTGATGTTGAGGCTCCCTCAAAGCTGGATGAAATTATCCTTGTATGTTGGAGTTTGGTGTGCTGCAGACTCACTGCCAGTGTCATCACTGTCTTCAGGGGCTTCCTCCTCCAACTGTAGCAGCTATTTTGGTGTTGGACAGCAGATGGAAGTTAGGATTACCCCCATATTCGTCCAGCCCCTATTGTGCATCATCTCTGGGAATTACGTTGCCTCCTTTAGCGAGTTGGGCATGAAAGACATCAGTGTCAAAGCTTTGGAAGTTAATCATGCATTCCCCCCTCTTCAAGATAGGGTTCAAAGAGTGCTCTAAGGTCTTCCTGGTGATGTTCTTCAAAGCATCTGTGGAGTTGTAGATGGCACACTTCAGTGAGTACTTTCACATATTCTCCAGAGTCCGTTCCCCCGACATATCCAAGCCTTGCTCCTTCTCCCTAGCACACCATCATCTCCTTCAGGAACTACCTTCAGTACAGTGAACCGCGTACCGCAAACCCCCGCAAGTAGCTAAAATCCGCGAATACTTAAAACCCTCCAAAAACACTTAAGAACTGCCCATTTTGATAGTTTAAACACAAGAAAAACCCTGGAAAAATGCTTATACCTGAGTATTTTAATAGTTTTATCACAAAAAGTGCATTTAGTATGAAAATTATATGAAAATACAGTAATTAGTGAATATTTCTCAGTGAAAAATACCGCGAATGGGCGAATTTTCCGCGAATAATGGGTACATATGTTCCACAGAGAAACCCACGAATGCGTGAGTCCGTGAAACGTGAGAACGCGAATATCGGGGGTTTACTGCATAGCTGTTTTGTTGCAACAATAATACCTTAACTCCACTGGTTGTATGAGTGCATCATATTAAGAGGCAAAAACGTGACCCTAATATGGCCTGCCACTGAACAACTGGCTTGTGGTAGGTGCACTGTCCACAAAACAAAGCCCTCACCCAATGTCTAGCAATGCCAAGGTCCTGTATCTGATGATGAAAGACCTTATAAAAGCGGTTATGGAACCAACTGGAAATGATCTGGGAGGTGAGCTGAGTCTTCACCGAACGATACCAAATCACTGGAAGACTATCCATCAACCTACGCAGGGTACATGGTCACTTTACATGTGCAACTATGAATGGTTTGCAACAATGGCTACCAGAAGAACTTGCACATAACAAATCTGAAATGCACTTCAAAAGCTTTCAACTGGGTAAATTTTATTCTTTCTCATCAGCCAAGGTATTAGTGAGTCAGGAGTGATATACAGTGATGTGTGATGATATATTACATGACATAGTGCTTTTAAGCCAATAACAATCATGAAAGCTCTCACAAATACAAAAGCCTGACTAGCCCTATCCACCCACCCTTCTGCTTCCCCCAACCCCTGAAATGCTGAAATGCTTTCCTTGGCCTAGCACCCCTACAATAACCCTTTCTCAGCATACTAATGACTGTAAACAATGTTACCATCACCTCTTTTTGCACACACAGTGTTGCCTATCATACGAATGCATTTTTAAAATTTTCATTTATTGTATGTATATTTAATACTTACTGTGGTGCTGCAAGCCCACCAGATAACGTTGATTTCTGGATAACGTGAATACATTTAAATGAAGGATTACCGTATGTGAAGGATTTGCTTGATTACTCTAATGCTCTATCAGGTATTGTGTGCAAGGCAAGCATTTCAATCCTGTATTCTCTTCTGTTATTAATGCATTTTATGAAGATTAAAGAACATGATTAAATAAATGGTTAAAACATCATCAAGATCCTCAACATGTCATCAACTACTTAGAAAAAACTGCTTTCGAAGTGATACATGTGAATACACAACAGTTTGTATGTGTGTGTGAGAGAGAGAGAGAGAGAGAGAGAGAGAGAGAGAGAGAGAGAGAGAGAAACCTAACATTCTCTGACCTTTTGTTGCCAGATATTCTGAGCAAACTCCAAGCAAGTTGAGGATGTTGGCGTGTCTGCCAATATGCATCATGATCTTGACCTCAGCAATGAGCTCCTTCTTGAATACATCATTAGAGCGAGACTTGGCTGTCTTCACTGCAACTGTTGTTTGCCCCTCTTCTGGTAGGAGACCATCCACCTTTGCTTGAAACACATGTCCAAACTCACCCTTGCCTATGAGCTTCCCTGTTGATTAAAGGCAGGTGTCTTAATTGGCTACTAAAGTGAGCTGAGTAAGAATTGAAGAGACAATGTGATTTGTGAGATTTTGTTACTCGTCACATAACATATGCATATAATTATCATCAAAATCAATAAAAAATGTACAGTAGAACTTCCCTATTGTAAGTCATCACATAATACAAGGCTTCATTCTACTTAGTTGTAAAGCATTATCTTTCTATATATAGTTAGAAAGCTGGACTGAACTTGGAAGATAAAATCTAATAATGGAATGGCTGATATTCAACAATCTCCTCATTTCTAAATTGTATAGGAAATAACAAATAAGTGCATAATAAAGAAATAATGCAGACCAAATTCAATGCGGTTTCTTGCAATCTGAAATTTGCTTTCACAAGGCAAGAGATGGGCTTGCTGGCTGAGCCCCAGCTCAGGGTTGAATCGATCTGGAGCACCGTTGATGAAGTGCTCCACCTCCTCCAGCATAAAGACACTCCTTCTCTATGGATCCCAAGAGAGAACAGAAATGAAGTGATTGTTTCCTCTGAGTCATACATGACTTGAAACACTGAGATCAGTCTCTTGTAAACCATGAACTTTGGTAACTTGAAAGGAAGTTCTGGGACATATCAAGCAGGGTTCACTTAAACTCCAAAGTCATTCATTGACTTTGCAACAGGGAAAGGAAAGGAGAAGCTCCAAATTCACAACGCAATTTGAAAATAATTGGTTTATGCCTAACAACAACAACGAGAGTAAAGGCAGGATTGTAAAGAGGGAATTTAACTCAATATATAGCTGAAAACAGTGACTAGATTTTTGGCATTGTGGAAGCCATGGGAGACTGATACATATTCTGATGAAGAGAAAAGGAATACCAGTATTAATGTAAGTGATGGCTATCACCCCTCTAAAAAGTAAAAAAAATGCACTGCTAAGATATTTTTGATAAAAGAGAAAATGATAAAGGAAACACTAAGCTTAGGGTAGGGTGTAACAGTGAGATTATTATTCATTATGAACAAGAAAAAAAATGCAAGTACAAGTATATTAAAACACACTGCAAGAGTAACATGAGGTGTAAATTGGTGATTTTTTTTTTTTTTTAACGTTAGTTTAACCAGACCACTGAGTTAATATTAACTCTCCTAGGGCTGGCCCGAAGGAATGTCGGCTGGTGTGTATAAAGTTTATCAGCATGTTGTCATTCATAATAACACCTAATGGGTATCAAATACCTTGCTATGTATTACGAAAAATGTTCAACCTAATTATACTCAGCATTCTCCTTCCACTTCGATTAACAAGTTACGTAACTGAGGATTAGACAAGCTATTTAAACTCTAATAATTTAATTAAACCTAGCGACATATGTTAATCTAAGAACTAATTAAATAATTAAAAGTAGACATAAAAAAAAAAAACAATGGAGAATACTGGATTGGAGAAAACAAGAACCAAAGATTAGATCAATATTGTTACCAATCAGAGTAGTATGATAAAATTTCTTCTTATACCTTTCTCCCGACATGATAAGCGATATTCCCTAAGACAAGGGCAATGAAGCAGACACAAACAATAACGAAGATCCAGGCAGGGGGGAGATGTCCTTTGTCCATAGTGAGTTTTACAGAATCATACACTAGGCTAGCTCTGTTAGATACCTGTGGACGAGAAAGAGAGTAAGTTCTACAAACATTCCAGCACTGTTGTGATGTATGTGAGTTCCACTTTCAGAGTTTTAGAAGAAATGCAAAATAATGTAGAGACTCAGGAAATACAATAGTGCTAAATACCTTACTTGCATTTACTTTCTGGTTCACAAGCCAAAATGGTGTCGGGCATTGTCAGTAAAATACCTATCAGTCCAGCTTTATCGAAACCTGCAATAACTAGCGTTCTAGCTACATTCAGTCACACTTCTGTATATATAAATTTTGGGTTATATGAATTAGAAGATGAAGTCACAGTGCTGGAGTGGGTAGGTACACACAGGCTCACTATACTGTTATCAATTCTAATCTTACTTATGCCTTTGATTATTGTATATGCAATCAGTCATTAAAGCAATTCCACTGCAAATGGATGTACTTACTTTTTTTAGTGTTGTCTTACACTAATTCACTTTCTGGACTACATTTCACTTGTTCAAATATTGGTCACAGGAGTGAACCATAAAACTACATGAGAAACTTGCATTTTTTTCATCTTGGAGAAAGCAACTCTGAATCAAGTTATAAGTTCCTGAGTACTTCTTTTATCAAACAATTCAAATAGAATGATTTTAGCCTTTGATTTAAATAAAAAGGCCCCTAGACCTTAAGAATGTTAAGACTCATGAAAAAAAATCAGGTTCCCAGATATGTAATTCCTCCAGCTATTACAAAACACGGATTATACATTTTTGTAACTCTTCAGTGGAGCATCCTTACCAAAATTGTTAAAACTATTGGTGTCCAATTTACCTACAAAATTTACAGTGAATTTTTAAACTGTCCTCCAAATCTTTATGATGAAATAAGCACTATGTGGATCCAGTACCACCCTAGACAAAACAATAATATTGTCTAAAGGATGAAAGTGCATCACTAAAGCTAACATGTTACTGCATACTTGAGCTAATATACTGTAATATGTTTCTGATAAATGTAAGGAGCCATAAGTAACAATTTACACTGAATTAATATTCAATAAATCAACTGAAATCTTTTTCAAATGTATAGAACTGAAAGGGTTACACAATAGCAATTTGTCTTCTCTTATTTGATGGTTTAATATAAAAGGTCACTGTTATACAGGACATATATTCTATCAAAAGATCCTTTCTATTTGAAAGTAAAAATGGGATAAAACTTACACTGCACTTGTAGACACCAGAATCGTTTTCATCGGTCAGATAAAGGCTTAGTGTTGATCCCTCAACTGTGACGTGTGGTCGTTTATCCTTAAGAGGCTTGTCATCCTGAAAAGTCATGGTTTGAGTTTAGACACTACACTGACACATATTGCTAAAAATTAACTTCTTTCTTACCCAAGAGTCTTTATCACTATACGCAATTACTAGTCCAGCAATCACTGTGACCATTTTAAAAACAACTTTTTGCGGCACAAGGAATCAACCATAAGAGGCCATAGAAAATGCAGAGGGAGATGCTATTGTCCTTTTCAGTAGCTAAATCTTTACTAGGTTCATCAAGAGCATCAGTAACCAGTTTTCTTGAAAAGAAATTCCCTATGTAGTTTAACCAAGGGGTACTATTACGAGACTTCTAGAAAACTTTACTCACTGCAGCCCTAGCTGGAGGGGTTGAGTGCATAAATTTTTAACAAAGTACTATCTTCATTACAAAAAGGAATATTCTATTCAGAACTCTGCATAGAGGATTTGTTTAACTATATATATGTAGCCTTACTCCTTCCTACCAGGCCAGCTGTTTTTATTTTGTTGTTGTAATGGTGCTTGAGTAAGCAATTTCTAACTTACACTGATGACTAGCAAAGAATTTCTGAAAATGTTTGTAGGTGTATTTTAATAGTCATAATGATCTCTCAACTTCTCGACTTCCTCGTACTGTTAAGATGCATCTGAATCTGAGTGGGGAATAAACATGCCAAGCTACATGGAAGGATATGTGACAGTACCAACTGAGATCTTAAGATCTCATGAGCTACCTTTGTCCACCTGATGATGGGATCTGGAACTCCGGTCGCTTTGCAAGTGAAATTCACGAGCGTCCCAGGTGTCAGGCTCCCGATGCGTTTCACAACACTTTCGAAAGACTCATGTTCCACGAATTGTGGTGCTTTGGCCTCTATGGTGATTTTTATGGAAAAGAACATGAATTAAAGATAAATTTCTCATCAAGTAATGTTGTAGACAGTTTATGCATATATGAGTATTTACATTTCCATTTACATATGTCTGTATGTTGTGACCAAGATCTTGAAAGAAAGAAAAAAATTGAATTACCCTCGATAATTAAGCATTCTAAAATATTTTGCATGAATTTATACTGTATACTGAAGACTTACATTATTCACAGGCCCTACTTCCAGTGCAAGAAGATTTCTGAGGTTCCAAGGAAATAAAGCCTATTCAGTGTGTTCTGGAAGAACTTTTATTTTGAGGGAGACAAGAGAAACTGTTTCATGAAAGTTATGATAAATAATTAGTTATGCTTTCTAATCAAGACCACACGGAAATGCTATCACAGTCCTCTGTCAACTCTTTATTTAACCGATAGAAGTTTATTATCCTTTCACCCAGTTTTGATGTCATTATTTTTTAAACCCACCTTCATACTTTTACTTCCCGTTCTTTCTTTTTCTCTGGGACATAGGACTATTTACCTCTTTGGCACATAAAATAGGGCACAGAGCCACAGTCGGCTGGTATACTCATGACCCCTCCTAATCGACAGTAGTGATGTATAAGAATCCTGTCTCTGCTGACATGTTAGTAGATGCATCAGTCAATAAAATCTGTTCTTATGAAATACTTTCTGGTTATATACCTTTGGCCTTGTCTCATTTGCGCTCTACCTTCACTCTAACCTTAGAGAGTTTTGCCAATGACCTGCTCAAATCTATCGGTACTCATGTGGTTGTCTGATCTCCATACCTAGTTGTGTCCATCAAGCTTGGCATTCTCTCACATATACAGTAGTGCCAAAGGTATGAACACGTTGATTAACTGGTTGAACTTACCCTTCCTCCCATTCACCTCTAAGAATGTGGGAACCTGAATGTCTCTCGTGGTGTCTTTTTATAGGGTGAGTTTTCTATAAGCTAGTAACATAAGCCTAGCGACACATTTTACTTACAGTGAATGTGCTTGAATATAATGTACTTGCAATAACTAAGAATGGATAGATAAAACATATCCTGATGAACTTGTATATGTGCATAACGTTCTGACAAAACAGAGAAGAACACCAGGCATCATGATACCACAACAAAGACCATCCATAGGAAAAGCCTGGCAAGACTTCACATGGATGTACATATCCCAGCAGACCCCTTTGTTCTGAATCATAATTTTAATTATCATCCTGACCTTGGACAATTAACTGCCTCTTGTCAGCAGACCCGCAGCCGATTTCCGTGCCATTGTACTTGAGAAGGTCAGGACCCATATGCCACATCAGGATTTCTGAAAATTCTTCTTGCCCTCTGGTGAAGTTCTCTGCAACGGGTTTCAAGGTCCACGTCAAAAACTCTATAATCTGCCAATCTAATCCTACAACAAAGAGATGTGTTCTTTCCAAAATTACATATCAATTCATCCAATAAATAATGAATTAAGAATCATTTCTTACAATAAATAATGGTTAATTAAGTTTTCTAACTTTGGACATGATGTAAAATTTCTTTTCACCTCCAAAAATAGTCTGATAAATAAGAAAAGCTTGGATCATTACCGAACTGAAAACTGCAGAATAATCATGTACACATCATGTGAGGTTTAAAATTTCACTATTTACTTTTATAAATAAGGAAAAAAATTACAGAATTTCTATAGGAGAACATTTTAGGAGACACTACCATGACAGCAAAAATTTTTACCATTTAGAACGCAGAGGGTAACTTACAACATACTAAGCGTTTACAGGAAATCTCTATGATGGAAAAGAAATGCATGAAAAAATTAATATAAATCACATAAAAAATACAAATGAACGTTAATGTGCTTTTAAGCGTGTAAATACAGTTAATCGTGCTGTTCGATTATACAACGTGTTTATTTCCACAATCAAGATACCTTGATCAAAACTGAAATCCTGGGAAATCCACTCGAGCTTATCTGTTATGTCTAGCATTTTGTTTTTCCTACATTTGAGTGTGACATCATCTCCTATGATAACCGAGATGACTGGCGAGGAGCTGTTGACATACACCGGTTGCTTAGATTCTTCCATGTATATCTTAGCCTCAATAGACATAGGGGTCATTTGACCACAATCTGCTTGGAAAAGAAAAGTGAGGGATTAGTGCCTTTTCAAGGAATGGGGTTTGTCATTACTCAAGGAATGAAGTTCATTAATAAAATTTTCCAGTGTTACGTATCCACTACATCAAAAAGTTATTTTCTTCATTTGAGGTATTTCAAAAAAGTTCTATCATCTCAAAGCTCTCACCTGAAATTGCTAGTACGACATGATTGCTTAAAAATTTGTCTCCGTTTTTATTTGTTCCAATACACTGGTAAATTCCTTGGACTTCAGCAAATTCCGGCCAAACCTGGAGTTTCGGCCCAACTGTTGATGTTAGGTTTGAAGAACCCTTCATCACAACCTGGAGGGGTGTTCACAGTCAATCAATAATAATGAAAAACTGAACCATTCACTCTAGCTAATGAAACAATACCAAGAGGGGATATCTGAGAGTACATTAAAAGAGACAAAGATTTGAGAAGATTTGATGAGGTTCAGTACTGACATACCCCTGTAAGGGGGCACTACTGACAGTGCAACGTGCACAGCAAACTGTGTTTAGCACCTCAAATTTCTTGTAGTGTCTCTATGGTTCCCAGTTTCATTGCTTTTAGTCTTATATTTTTAATTTTGGGTTTTAGTTTCATCCTTCCTCATTCTAATATGAACTTTATTTTGCCATAATTTTCAACTTTTACCAAAGCAAATCCTTCTGGCCGGACCTATGGGAGTCTATAAAATGGACTTGCAGTTCTGAGTAAACACTACGAATAATATAATCATCAGCTATTTTGATCTAGTTATGCATACAATGGTCATTGCCTCCAATCTGGAGGATGCAAGATCTGTAGATAAAACTAGCAATATCATTGTGCTCTCTAGGGAGATGAACCTATGGAAAACGAGAGCCTGTGCCAAGAACGATTAAAAAATCTGAAACTACTTCAATTATTAAGGTATAAGCACGAGACTGCACTTCATCTCTAGCCTACATACCTTCTCACGTTCTTGCACACTATGCAGATAACACATTGACCTGAAAGCTAAGGTGGCGAAATTAATAACTTTATATCATCTTAAATATGAAAACAGGGCACAATAATTACCTTGCCATTAACCGGGTTGGGAGAGGAACAATTTCCCACTGAATTACATGACCGGAACTCCAGGAAGACATCTGAAACTGGATGGCCGGTCACCTTGCACTTTACTTGGAACTGCTGACCCTTCTCCAGGATGTGGTCCTTAGAAATCATCTTGCCCCCTAAGCTTTCAAGTGTGAGGTCGATGTCCAATTCATGATCTTTGTTGAGCAAATATATATATATATATATATATATATATACTGTATATACATACATACACACATACATATACATATTATATATACATATATACATATATATATATATATATATATATATATATATATATATATATATACACATGCATATATATATATATATATATATATATATATATATATATATATATATATATATATATATATATATATATATATATATATATATATATATATATATATATATATATACTATATATTGTCACAATGTGCACCAAGTACCTGGTTATTACACAGCTAATCACAAAATTCAAAAATTTACCTCACTTCAGCCAGATACCTGAACTCTCATAACAATAAGAATTATGACTGAGTACTCTAAAGGTAACAGTGACCCTTAAAAAGTTCATTAATCACATGAAAAATCAAACTAAGTTTGCCAAGACTAGTGTGAGGTATCAACAATTAAACAAGAAGTATACTAGAGTAAAAGGGCATCACTCCATCAAACAATTTTAATTGTTTCTCTGGTCTTAATTAATTTCAGCAAAACTAAAGGAACAAAACATTTGTATCACTTTGCCTTATGCACACACAATTAATCCTATTCACTGGTGGTCAATAAATGAAACACTGTTTTCAAAAATTTTAAATACAAAAATTTATTTTTAAATTCAAAATTTATAATTAGAATTCGCAATCAAAAAATTTAACATCACTTGAAACAACGCAAAATTTAATTAATTCTTGAATTAAATTATTAAACAAAACTAAATCACAAAAACTTTAATTTACCAAGAAATTAAATTAATCAAGCAAAACTTAAACTATCAAGAATTGCTCAAGATTTGAAAAGAAAATCTTAGTAAATGAAAATTAAATTAAGTATGTAATGTTAAATTACTAAGAAACATTTAAATTGCTAAGTAAATAAATGTTTAATCAACAAAATAAAACAAACTGAAAAAACCAAGAGATTGCAAACACAAGAACACACAAAATACACAAAAGATTTATTAATAAATTTATTTCACTTAGGCAAAAATTCCCTAATATTATACCATGGTAATAATATGTAAAATTCACGTTACCTTACACAAGCTTGTGAAAACCTTTTCATAACTTGCAGCTGCTTTGATTTACAAAACACACTTTTTTGTCTGGTGCCGTTACAAATTTTTACACTTTTCCTACACTCAGATCTCAAAAGTTATATTTAAAATACCAGTGACCACAAATATATTACGTTAATAACTTCTCTCTTTTGAAGAAAGAGAAAGAGAGAGGGAAAGGGAACCAAACTGCTTGGTCTCTCAAAATAGAATGAATAAATCTGAGGATTCCAGTATGAAATTAAAACAATCACATGACGTCATTAAGGCATTTTGGGTACTAGACACAAAAGTTCTAGAAGGAGGAAGGTGACGTCACTTCCAGCAAAACGTTTTGAATGCAATCGGGACAACACATGATCAGAGCAAAGCAATCTTAAACATGATACAATTGCCATGCGCTTCTTGCTCTCAAAAATGCATATATCATCAGAGCCATGTATGTAACATTATGAAACAACTTGTCTTCTTCTTGTATGAGACAAAGCTTTTACAGAAATCATTACTCGATCTAAACTGGCTAATTATGACTGGCATGTTTTAAAAACAAAACGAAAAACCCCGAGTTGATTTCCAGTACGAATCAGCAATTGTTATCTCGACCTGTCAGCGCTTTATCTTAACTGGTGACAGATGGCACATCTGGTCTAAAACTCGAATCTCTCTCTCCCGCTATTAACAAGAAAGATATTATTAATTGTAAATTACACTGTTAAGCTATCTAAATCAAAGCTCCTTTGAGATCTGACATTACACTACAGTACATACGATATTTCAATAGTTATTACCATTACACATAATACATGATAAATAGAAGAGTAAATATATCAAAACTATGGGATGACATACATATTACAAGGCAACATCATGAAAATATACATATACATATATATATACACATATACAGTACATACACATATATATACATATACTGTACATATATACATAATATATATATATATATATATATATATATATATATATATATATATATATATATATATATATATATATATATTATATACATATACTGTACATATATACATACTGGGTATATATATACTGTTATAATATATATATATGTATATACATATCTATATATACATACACACACACACATTACATATATATATATATATATATATATATATATATATATATATATATATATATATATATATATATATATATATATATATATATATATAGAGTTTACTTTTTGACAGGTGTCATCCACTACATTTCATGACCATGCTAATGTAAAACTTTCACTACCGCATGCCATGTCCCAATTTCACTCAAAGCTTTAAATAATCGCAAGATCTTGTTTTATTATTGCTCGCTGTATCATTAGTGATATTACTTATCTCCCATGCGGGAACTCAAAACCTTTAAAAACCATATGAGACCATTATATCATTTTATGTCACAATCTAAGACTGAAAATTTATTTTTACAACCTGATCTCTAATGCCAAACCTTATTAAGCATAAAGCCATTAACTAGAATTCTACCTATCCCTTTAAGAAACCAAAGGGAGAGCTACATTTTACTTATATTCATACACAGTCGTCCTAACCGTGTTACCATCGTCCGCTCTTGATCTGGTGACTGTCAAGAGCCAATTTCCACTCCGATTCATCAGACCAAGTGCCGCAGTTCTGCGAAACTTGACTTTATCAAAGAACTCTCTTATCCCTGTGCATGATTTGTGGGAGGTACTACCTTCCACAGAACCCATTACCAATGCTAACCTACATTTAGCATTCGTGCCAATTTAACTACCATTACTCACTTCGTAACCTCTGCACTAACATCAGTATCGGCCTGTGTGTATGTTACACTGTGTTCCTTGAACCCCACCTCACAAACTTGTGCAATAGCCGTTTTTGTCCATGTGCAAGAACATGATGTTCTTTTGAACAACAGTCCACGTCCATCTGGGCACCTAAAACCCTCACACTCGATCTCAAGGGACGAGCTCGCACCACTGAGCACCATCAATGTTCTTTCGAACAACCAATTCCGTTCTTCGTGAACATCCTACGTCCTTTGGGGCACACAAACCAGTTTCTTGGGAACATCCTACATCCTTTGGGACCCACAAACCCATTCTTTGTGAACAGCCAACATCCTTCGGGACACATACAAGCAGTTCTTTGTGAACAACTCTATCCTTCGGGACCCACAAACCTGTTCTTTGTGAACTAACCAACGTCCTGTGGGACCCAAACCAATTCCTGTTCTTGACGTACAAATCCAAGCACTACCAGTGCCAGAACTCTGTTCTTTTGAACTACCCTCTATACTTGATGACAACTGTTGTCGTGAGTAGCGAAACCTAGATCACCACGAAGTTGGCGTATTTCGCCTGACTTCCCCAACAAATTCAAGCACATTGAGTGCCACTTCCCCACCTGCTTAATTGCAACTACCATGAGTGTCTACATTTGCTGACACTCCCCACTATCTGGCCTCTGGAGTCATCACCACAGCCATTCCAAAGCATCTGGCCCAGTGCCACAAGCATTCTTTTGAACAAACCTACGTCCCTTGGGACCAACAAATAGCTTTTCATCCTCTTTCCTATACCCGCCCTTGGTGATTCTCCCCAGTCTTGCAAACTGAGGACTCTTCTTGGCCCTTCTTTCCTACTTCCTGCCTTGGTGGCTCCACAGACTTACACCCTGTGGCTCCATCTTGGTGCTCACTTCACAGTGCCACATCTGTTCTACGGACCAACCATTTTTACAGCACCAGCGTCATCTGTTTTCGCACTCACTATTCTTGTCATTTCTGTGCACGTGCTGTGCAGCTGTAGTCCCGAGGAGAAGCTAGCCTATGAAGAAGCCAAGGAAGAGCGAGAAAGACAAGCCAAGTAAGCAGAAAGACAGCATGAGCTGGCCCTTGAAAGGGCTTGCCACGAGAGTGCCATGGCACTCCCCCAACATAGGGCTGACAACGCTACTCTGGCTAACTCCCACTCTGCCCTAACCAGTAGAGCATGCTCATCCAGAAATGGTTGGATCACATAGAGAAGGTTTCCGAAAAATTTGCACCCACTGCAACCGAGATAACCTTAACTCTAAACAAGCATATGGGTGGCAAAGCTTTAGTCGCGCTTCGTGCCTTGACAGCCACAGAACAAGGAGACCTTGCAACAGTCAAAAATGCTGTCAACAAGGCATACGAAATCACACTTGAACATTGGAGAAACGTTGGCGTAGCTTACCCAAAGAAGTAGGTCAGTCCTGGATGGATTGGATCTATCACAAAATAGACATTACAACCGTTGGTTGGAATCCCTCAACGTCCAGACGCTTGAGGAACTCTCTGAGTGCATACGTTTTGGAAGACTTCTTTTATTGCGATCCCAGTGCACTAACCACATACATATACAAAAAACACACTACAACAGTTGATGAATGTTGTCAGTTACCTCAAGACTGGGAACCCATCCCCACCATCACAGTACTCTAGGCAAGACTCTCATACCTTCTAATCATACCTCAACACAAGCCCAACCTAAGAATGGGCTCCCATCTAAAATTCCTGTTTGCACTTACTGCAAAAAGAGAGGACACTTGGAATCCCAGTGCTGCTTTAAGGGAGGAGCCAATGGAAAGCAATCTCCTGATCAAACCAACAATCTTATCCAGCTCCTAGCAGAGATCTGAGTAAGAACTTTTGCACTGCATGTAAGGTCTATGGGCACTCTGCCCTCTGGCAGCATTGTCCTAGCAAAGCAGCTACTCCCGTTATTGCTTTAGCAGTCATCAATTCATCCCTCGGCCCTCCAGCCGCAATTTCCATATTTGTAGCACCCCCTCGTGGTTGCTATCACACACGCTAAGTCCAAGCATTCGAGGCCACTGGCGAGCAAATCTCCCTTATACGGGAGGACAAGGTCCCTTATGGGGCCACAACTGACAATCATAAGCTCATCACGTTTGAGAGCATAAACAATGTAAAACTAATTCTATCAACAGTTCATCTGAGGGCCACTACGCCTCAGAGAACTCAGATCTGCACCCTCACAATTGCCAAACATATCCCTGGAGGCTATGACCTCCTTCTGGGACAGGACTCCCTGTCTCCACTGAACTAAATACAACCTAGAGGTTCTGACCTCTCACAATCTCCAACAGGCACAGTTAGTCTACACAGACCTGCCTCGAAAACACTGCCAGTGCCACCTCAGCACCTGAGCAGTGCCAAGCTTCGCCCATCTCAGTAGTGGAGCCCTTACCAAATCTAATTCCTATGTCTGGCCATTCCTTAGTGCCAATACCAGAGCACACACTATATCTCCCTCCAGGAGAGCCCAAAACTGCCTCAAATTCCCTGCCAGTGCCACTTGAATGCCCTGAGCAGTGCCATGCTCTGTCCGTCCCGGATGTTGAGCCACCTTCCAATGTAAATCCTGCGCCTGGCCCTGTCATAATGACAGTGCCAGAGCCAAGTCCAGCTTTAATTACAGTGCGTGGCCCAGCTTTAATGCCAGAGCCAGAGCAACACACAGATCTCCCTTCAGGAGATCCCAGTCTGGGCTACCGGTGCCGGTAAGAAAGCCAACCCAAAATTTACTAGGGTCCCTTCCAGATTCCTGTGACCTCAATGAAAGCTCCCCCCTGATATGGCCTCGCAGCCCGTGTCTGAATTGGTCATCGTAACCTGTGAGCCTATCATGCCCACGAAGACTTCTCCCTCTCTTTCCCAGTCCTCGGGCGGATGGTAGAAATTATTGGCACTGTCCACACTTCAGTTGTCGCAGCAGCAGAAGTAAATGGCATGCCAGCCTCTGCCTCGGATTTGGCTTCACAGACTCCCCCTGCAAACTCAAACCATCAACTTAAAAGAGGGCCGAAGAAGAAAAATCAAAGGCGCAGAACCTCCAGGCAGCCTAGGAGAGACACAGAGTTCTCCTGGCACTGTGCCCCATTTTATCTGAGTAATTTGGCACCCTAATCCAGAGTCAGATGCCAAGTCACTCCCTTACTTCCACTCTTTATAACTTGTAAACTATTTCCCTCTTGTAACTTTGGTATTATGTAATATTTTGTCCACGTAAATGCAAAATATTCTTAATTCTAATCCCAAGGCAGCAACTTTATAACTTATTCCCTAACCTTAGGTTAGACTCTTACTTTGCGCGTGTGCGATTGCACTGTGCACTCAGCCAGATCAACTGGTCAGTTATTATGAAAATGCACTGAAAGGCAATGGTTAAATACGGACTATAATCAGTATACAGGTCAATGTGTCCATACTTCAAATATAGAGTTTGTATTTAATGAATCAAACATAACTAGGGACAGATTTAAAATGTTAGTTAACTAATTCTGTGTCGAACTAGGTAATTGATTAACATTTTTATGTAGTAAAACCTTGCAAGTTCAATTTAACATATTACAAAGTAACGTAGTAAACCAAGTATACAGTAATTGTGTCACTTATAATGAAGTCAGGTCAGTAGAGTAAAATTCATATGCTAGTTTGCAATTTCTAAAATCTAGAGCAGACGTCTGATTTTGCAATTAGCACTTTTATTTTGGGACTTAAGGTCGAGAGAGCGAATATTACTTTAATCACAGAGTTTTTGAAGACATTCACGCCCAAAGGACGACAATTGAAATGCCCCAGCAGCACTACATTTCTTCCTTCTCGTGGATTTTGTCTTTATATATTTTATATATATATATATATATATATATATGTATAGAGAGTATATATTATATATATATATATATATATATATATATATATATATATATATATATATATATATATATATATATATATATATATATATATATATATATATATATATATATACAGTTGACTGTTTAGCCTGACCTCATCAACCCGGACATCGGATAAGACGGACACCGAAGAGGGTCAGCCGATTTAAAATACGTAATGTTCGACCATGATTTAAGATAGTTACTGTTCCTCCGCTCATCGTGTACCATTTTCCCTTTTTATTTACCAAAGGTAAATAAAAACTTTTCATTTATATTTTTATATTATATATACTGTTCTGTATTTATACTGTGCTGAACTGAAATACTATTAACTTGTAACCAATTTAACTTGCGCACGGTACGTACCGTCATTAAGAAACTCTATTGTCTGGAACGGTATGAAGTATCGTAGCCAATCACTGAGCATTAACAGTTTTGCCTATCTGCTACCCGACTGGTAGCTACAGTACGATGCTTTGAATGTTTTTTAGAAAAGAAAAGACATAACAAAGGTAAACTTCACGAAGACAAAAGCCGAAGCATTGAACAATACTTGTGTTTACGTGGCAAATGACATGAGAGAGAGAGAGAGAGAGAGAGAGAGAGAGAGAGAGAGAGAGAGAGAGAGAGAGAGAGAGAGAGAGAGAGAGAAATTGCCAGTCTCTCTATGCAGCGTAATTTAGCTGTGTTTACGTGGCAAATGACACAGTGAGAGAGAGAGAGAATTGTCAGTTTCCTCTATGCAACGTAATTCTATCCTCAAGAGATTAAAAAGAAGAGTTTTGTTTTAAAGGTATGTAAATGCAGCTTTAGTAAATATCTTCTGAAGCAAAAAGAATTTATATATATGTTGCTGAAGAATCTCTGAACCAACAATTTTGCACTCAAAGTAATAAGAAGGAATTCATTCTATTCTTCATGTAACCAGTAAAATAAATATACTATTAAAAACTGTTTTGAATTCAGAACACACGCACTCATGTCATTGTCAGCTTCTCTGAGCAAAAAGTTCTTTCAGACAGAATACAGCTTATAACCTGATTGGCTGGCTGGTTGCCATGGAGAGATTCTAGCCAATGACAGCCCTCTACTTCTGTTCTATTTATAGACATATGTCGTGACAGCACTAAGTTTGAACGCTGCCATGATCGTGATTATTTGACTGTTGATGGCAAAATTACCAGTAATTTGCTTATATAATTATTTCTTCATGAAAACATGAATTCAACAATAACTTTAACTTTAATATAGTGGTATGAAAAAATCCCACAACAGTCTGTTGCGGTGATGCTGCCATCACTTCATAATCCTATTCTCGACCGCCCTCAGTTTTACGACTGCAAACTGATGACGATGTCAGTAACAACAAAAACAACCCTCTTCAAGATCGATATGATGAAATGTATTTTATAGTCTCATTTATCGTTAAAATTGATTAGTTGAATTACAATAATTTTAATCATGTATATTTTTTGCGTTTTATGGAATGTTTTTTTGTGAAAACAAAATGAGAGTTAGTGAACTTATGGTCTTAATTGTCCCACTATTTTATTACTGGTGATCCTAATCATCTCACATTTATTTAACAGTATATCAATATAGGTAAACAAACTATAAATGAATAAATGAGATAAAAAAACATGAAGGAAAAAAATCTTACTTTCATTTTAGAGACTCACTTTCACTTTACTTAACAATTATGCGCTTTCATGTCTCGCCTAGGCATCTAAGTATTCGTGTTTTAGCTATTCAAGGTGGGTGTGTGGTACACATCTCCCAAATAATGGGTTTACTATATACCCCTTGCAGTCAATTAATGATAAGTGAGAGTTTCTGGAATTCAAGTGTTACCTGGATATGTTCTCTAAGAATCGGGCAAGCCTTGGAACCTGATCATACCCTTGTTTGGGAGAAGGACAAGCTATAATATACTCAAGAACTGCTTAAAAGAGCTGTCACAAGAGTTTCTCACCTACTGGGTCATCCCCTAACGTAGGGTGAAATATTGTGTCTCTAAGTGACGGAAGTTGCAACTGTTATTAGCTCCCGTAAGATTTTCTGTATTTTCATTCATTTTTTTGTTGAACTAGATGGTTGACTAAATGTGGTTGATTTAATTCATGTTCAGAATAAATCAACATATTCAGCAACCTAGTTTAAACTGGTGACCGAATCTAATTAGTTATGTCTTTTTTGCAATCCCTTTAGCCTTTGATTATGTGGTTCTTAGGTAAAGCAAGGCTATGTAAATCACAGTAATTAATAATTAAACTCATCTGTCGAGGACCCACGTGACAATATATATTATATGTGTATATATATTTCAGATACTGTATATATATTTCATATGTACATACTGTCACGATGCCTACCAAGCGCCTGGTTATTAAACAACTAATCACAGATTTCAAAAATATACCTCACTTCAGCCAGATACCTGAACTCGCGATAACAATAAGAATTACGACTGAGTACTCTAAAGGTAACAGTGATCCTTTAAAAGCTCATTAATCATGTGAAAATCAAACTAAGCTTATCAAGATTAGTGTGAGGCATCCACTATTGAACAAGAAATATACTAGAGTAAGTAGGTAAAGTCCCCACTCAACGGGGTTTTCTATGGTGAACCTCCCATTTTCACGCACGGTGCCTTCCTACAAGCCTGGTCATGCTAAAACAGCCACATTTTATCTATGTAAACATACATCTATTACTGATTTATGTATGCCTGCTTACTTTGTACACGTGTCAGAGTACTATTGTGTCAATTCTTGTAATTTAACTTTTCATGTTATTCGTATTTACCTGTCCTGTGTCACATTAAGAACAACTGACCTTGGGTCACCTGTATCCTATTGTATGCCTTTTGTATTTTTAAGCGCCTGCTTTCCTAATAAACCAGCAGTACATGTCCACCTGCTCATTATTTCAAGCACCTCTTATATTGGTGACCCCGCTAGGTTCCCGGAGCCATTAGTGGACTCCATATGGTGACCTCCAGTCTTGGCCCATGAACTACCCCACGCCCCTAACAGACTAAAATGGCATCTTTAACAAAGCTGCCAGCGCGGCTGGGACTCTCGCGGCAGATCACCAGCGCCATTAGCGACCCACACGGCGCGCTTCCCAAGCGCGATTAATGCGAGTAACCCACCTGGCCAAGTAAGAGGGCAACAGTGAGTATGGACACGGACATTCCTCCCCACATACAGTGCCACTCTAACTTCGCGACTGATATCTCTCTCGCCGCACAACCCGCCCCGCGCCTCCCCGCGCTGCTCGCGCACTCCTCCATGCCGATACCCGCTCCCAAGGCCTGCCCATCCTGGACGGAACAAACTAAGTCCGCCTTCGCCATAAACCTGCCGCCTTCACGCACAGCAACCCGTCATCATGGCTCACAGGGTCACAAGGCAGTTCAGGCTGGCAGGACTTACCGACAAGGTGCTGTAGACAGACGCCACGCATCAACGCCTCCCGAAAGAGGCCTGGCAGGAAGCTCATCCCATGGGTGTTGCTGCACGTCCTGTCACCTACCAAAATCTGAAAACCTCGTTGAGACCTGCTCCCTGCTGGTCTCCTCGAGAGGGCCGCTGCACCTCTGGCCTCCTGAACAACCCCGACACGACCAAAACCTCCTGGAGACTTGGGGCATGATCCAGGACCCAGTTAACCTTTCCTGAGATGGACGGCAGTGGCAGGCAGCCAGAGATAAGCCTGTCAAGGAGATCTTCTCCGTCAGCTCCTCCCTGAGGTTTAGACCCAGATCCTCGAGCCCATATAGTGCCGCTGGGACCTGATCAGGACTACAGCAGCAGCTGACGGACTCCATAGGGCAGCAAAGCCGGTATCCACGCCCGCACACCCCATCAACTCTCCAGCCGGAGAGCCGCGGAGGAGGAGATAAGCGCCATCACCAGGCGCGACAGCCAACCTACCATCACAAGAAGTACCACCGGGCCCGTGGATACTGCCACCAGCGGTTCGGCAAGACAAACTGCCAACCCCTGCTCGTTCGCCCATCCAAAAACGTGGGGAGGCGGCGGCCAGAACAGGCCGCTTTGGCAGCATCCAGAGAGGACCGTGAACGCCGGCCGACCCGCTGCCTCCTGACGGCCGCCAACGGGTCCCCATCCTCCCTATGGCACCAGGCTCCCGTCGACTCATCCTTGGCCAGGAGGCAGAAGTTGGAACTTCATAGTCGCGACGGTGAGGACCTTCTCCTGGGCGCGGACTTCCTCGCCCACTTTGGTCTGGCAGTCGACGCCGTCGCAAGCGCCTGTTGGATACCCCACTCCTGCCAGTCTTTCCTGGCGACAGGCCCCAGCGCGCCTGCCATCTACCCATCGCTCGCACTAGTACGCTCCAGCTGCTGAGCGAGCCCCCACGTCTTCAAACCCAACCGCGCCATGTGCCGGGGCCCCGGCAGCCACGGAATCTTACCACCACATTAAAACAAAGGGCCCCAATGCACGTGAAAGCCTGAGGCTCCACCTCGCGCGCCTTCAGGAGGCCAAGGACGCCGCCAGATGGAGCGTGAGTGGTAGTGCAGGAAGCGCTTCCAGCCCGTAGGCCTCCTCCACGTGCAGTGCAGGAACCGGGATTGCCTGGAGACCCCATGGCGATTGGCAGGCGGCTCAGCCCCTGCAACTGAACCAGACCATTACCCCCTTCCAAACATGCAGGGATCCATGCCTCCTTCACGGGCCAAAATATTTTCTAAACTAGACCTTTGGAAGTCATACTTTCAGGTGCCAGTCGCTCCAGAGGACATCCCCAAACCGCCATCATCACACCCTTTGGGTCCCACGCCTTCGCCTTCTCTCCACCTTCGGCCTTAGGGGAACGCTGGGGCAACCTCCAAAGACTATTGACAGCATCCTGGGGGACCTGAACTTCTGCTTTGTTATGTAGATGACATTCTAATTCTTTTCCAGATCCCCAAAGAACACCTGCAGCATATCCAAGGGTCCTAACAGCGCCTGCAGGAGAACAGCCTCATCTGTCAGGTTCGACAATGCACCTTCACTAAAGAGTGGACTTCTGGGCCACGAGATATCCCCGGGAGTGTCCGCCCACTGCATCGAAGGTCACAGCCGTTACCTGGTTCCCACCCCTACCACCGTCAAGGCCGCATGCAGAATTCCTCGATGGTCAATTACAGAAGTTCATCCCTGGGGGTCATGCACACCATGGGGCCCCTGATCGAGATCCTGGAAGGGCCACCCAAGACCTTAGTTTGGGGACCTGACCAGCAGCAGGCCTTTTCCTGATTAAAGGCTGCCCTCGCTGAGGCAACCGCTTGGCCAACCAGGGTCTATGGTTTCTCCAGCTGGGACGATGGACTTTTGCAACATCGCTCGGGGGCTGCCTTGGAGCAGGTCATCGGAGACCCCAGCCCATCGCTTTCTTCAGCAGGATGTTCAGCCCCCGCAGAGTCCCACCAGCGCCCGACAGGGAACTCTGCTGCAGTGTATTGGGCGGTACATCACTAAGTTCTCCTGGAGGGTACGCACAACTCGGACGGACCACCAGCTGCCGGTCCACACCTTCACAAAGCAGGGGACGATGGTCTTCCAGGGCAGCAGCGGGCATCTCACGAGTTCACCTGCACAACCAAGTACCTCCTCAGCAGTGAGGAAGCCTGTAGCAGACGCCCGAGGGATCAAGTCAACGAGTGTGAGCTCGGATTGACTTGAGGACCTCGCCCGGAGCACCACCGACCCAGAAGTTCCAGCCAACTGCACTGCCATCACGTCGCCGCGGAAGGACGTGCCTCGCCCTCTGGGGGCCAACACTGCTGAGCGATAAGCACCGCCAACCCGGCCCTGGTACCCGCTCCCGACGCCTGTCTGGTGTTCATGTCATCCACTAACTGGTCCCACCCCTCCGCAGGACAACGCTAAGCTGTTGAAAGAGAAGTTCGTCTGGCACAGTATGCAGAAGGACGCGACGCCCTGGGTGAGACAGTGCATCCGTGCCAGACCAGCAAGGTGGGGCACACCGGTCGGGTGGCAGTTCGACACATCCATGTAGACGCAGTAGGCCCTCTTCCATCAGGCCGGGCCAGATATCTCCTGGACGATCGTCGACCGCTCCACCAAGTGGGTTTCAGCGATCGGACTATAAACCACCGACAGGGCCCTCCCGCCTGTCTGAGCTGTGGTCCGCCCTGTCACGCCCCTGCTGGGGACCTCTCACCACCCCACCACAGCCTACAACCCTGTGGGCTAATGGATTGGTGGAAGATTCCAGGTCCCTGAAGGCATCCTCATGGCCCGCTGCACCGCCAAGGTGGTAGGTACCAGCTGCCTTGGGTCCTCCTCGGGCTGAGGGCCGCACCCAGAGCCACGGCGATCCGTCCGCAGCAGAGAAAGCTCCAGGGAGCCCTCGTAGTCCGGGCAACTCATCACGGAGATTGCCACAATCTGCCAGTCCAGAGGTCTCCACACACAGTCGGGGAAGCCGCCCTGCCAGCCGGACATATACTGGAGAGGTCAGACACTCACGCCTCTGGCTCGCCTCCACGACACCACGTCTTCGTCAGGAATGACGCCATCTGCCCGGCCTTAACCAGGCCCTGCAAGGGGCCCTTCCGCGTGCTGGAGCGGAACACCAAAGCATTCCGGCTGGCCATCCATGGGAAGGACGACTGGGTGTCTGTTGACCGCCTCAAGCCCGCCCTGTTGGAGGAAATCGTTGACAATACCACGCAGCGCCCTCCGCAGAGACCGTTGCCCCAGCAGTTAGCCCAACCCAAAGAAAGTCGTGTGGCTGCCCCCGGAAGCACCCTGGCAGTGCCACAGCCAGCTGCTCCCACTCACACCGCACCCCCAGCTGACCTCATGGAGCCGCGGCACTCTCCAACGGCCCAGCAGATACCCGGATTGACCCAGGACGCTGCCCACGCTTTGGGAGTATTGTAAAGTCCCCCGCCTCAACTGCTTATGGTGAACCTCCCATTTTCTATGGTGCCTTCCTGGCAAGCCTGGGTCATGCTAAACAGCCACATTTTATCTATGTAAATATCGTATCTATTAATGACGACATGCCTGTTTACTTTGTACATGTGTTGTGAGTACTATTGTGGGGCCAATTTTGTAATTTAACTTTTCATGTTATTCGATTTATCTGTCCTAGTCACATTGGGAACAAATTGACCTCGGGTCACTCTGTATCCTATTGTATGCTTTGTGATGACGTCCGCATGCCACTTTATATGGCCTGTTTTCCCTAATAAACCAGCAGTACATGTCCACCTGCTCATTATTTTGCACCTTCCATAAGGGGGTATCACCCGTCAAACAACTTTAACTGTTTCCTGGTCTTAATTCACTTTTTAGTAAAACTAAAGGAACAAAACATGTTTATCACTTTGCCTTATGCAATTGTAATTAATCCCATTCACTGGTGGTCAATAAATGAAACACTGTTTTTAAAATTTTAAATACAAAAATTATTTTAAATTAAAAAATTTATAATTAGAATTCACAATCTGAAAAATTTACTATTACTTGAAAACAACACAAAATTTAATTAATTCTTGAGTTAAATTAAACAAAATTAAATCACAAAAACTTTAATTTATCAAGAAATTAAATTAATCAAGCAAAATTTAAACTATCAAAAATTATTCAATATTTGAAAAGAAAATCTTAGTAAATGAAAATTAAATCAAGTAGGCAATGTTAAATTATCAAGAAATATTTAAAATGCCAAGTAAATAAATGTTAAACCACAAATATATATAAATATGTAAAATAAAGAGATTGCAAACACAAGAACACACAAAAATACACAAAAGATTTATCAATAATAATTTCACGTATGCAAAAATTTTCCTAACACACCATGGTAATAATTAGTAAAATTCATTTTACCTTACACAAGCTTGTGATAACTTTTGTAAACTCCTTTGCAGCCACGTTAAATTCACGAAACACACTTTTCTGTCTGGCACCGTTACAAATTAAATAATTTTACTAAATTCAGATCTCAAAAGCTAATACTAATACCAGTGACCACAAATATTTTACATTAAAATTACTCTCTTTTGATGAAATACAGAGAGAGAGAGAGAGAGAGAGAGAGAGAGAGAGAGAGAGAGAGAGAGAGAGAGAGAAACCAAACTGTTGTTTTTACTGAGTGAATTGACAATACAAGTTCTTCGAGAATTCTGATCGTCAGTTGCATTGCACAAGCAACCTACATAAACACTAAGTCTGGAATTGACAAGTATTGCTGATTGCTGGTAACTCTTCCTCTGTACTTCTTTTCCATTTTCTCTTTTCAACCACAATTTACGAGAGAACCTGTTATAACTATATTTCTTTTAAGAAGTCTAGTTTATGAATAATGAACATTGCCTAGTGAAATTACATAAGCTATTCCTGTGCAGTAAGTAGGAATTAGGGAAATTCAAGTGTAAGTAAAAATTCAGGCAAGCCTTGGATCCTGACATCACCATTATTTGGAAGAGAAATATCCTTTACCAATGCTAACTTGTATGGTAGTCTGTGTACAAACACTGCTATGTTATTCTTTACTGAAGCCAGGAAAATTAACTTGTCCGGACGCCGATCATGGTTCATGCGTAATTTCCTCGCTACCACAGCACATTTTTTCTTTGTTGGGACTAGGTGGGTAATGAAAGGTTTGATGTAATTCATTTGTTATAGAAATAATCCAATTTATTCAATCATAGTCGACTACGACCTAATCCAATTTGGCTAAATTGTCTGTCTTTTGGGGGTAACTTTTAGCTTCAATTGACAGTTTACAGGTGTCTTCAAGGAGCAGGGCTACATAAATTAAGGTAATAATTAAAAACTCATTAGCCAAAGCTCATGTAACAAATATATATATATATATATATATATATATATATATATATATATAGAGAGAGAGTATATGACATTCCAAAGGAATGTCATTACACTTCATCATGTTCACTGGAATCTGAATGGCTGATGGTGATACTGATACATTATGATAATGTTATAAGAAATTTCTTCTCTCACTCTCACAATGCACTTAGTGGCAAAGTGCATTCTGCTCCTTGGTCCACTTATGTGTCATCCGTCAGTAGTCACTTACTAAACACTGCTGTGTGAGCCTTGTCACAATGCTTATGCAAACTTAATGGCTTTCACAGACGCACCAGCAGTGTTCTGGGTATTGTAATTGCTGTATGTGGTGCTTTTTCTTGTGCGCATTCGCACCACCAGCTCCAAAGTGGATCAGGAAGGTGCTGACACTTCAAAAAAATCTGGTAATCGTTGGAAGCATCGAATCTGGTTGGTCTATGATTTATAACATGGCCAAGTACACCATAGTCCGGTCTATCTTGCAGGGTATTAAGAATGCCAAGGACAAGCTGAAAAACTAGACGACAGACTTTGGAAAGAAGAAGCCAAGAAGTAAGGGCTGCAAGCTCATGGACAAGACCCGCTATGCAGAGACTGAACAGTCAACCCTGATCTAGTTTTGTCAGCAGAGGTCAGCTGGGGTGCATGTAAGCAATGTTGAGTTAAAGGACACAACTACGAAGTTCACTGGTCTGCATGGGATTGCACACTTTAAGGTGCCATTTTTGTTCAAAATTCGACATGGGCTTTCCAACAAGAAGACTCATGGAGAAGCCTTAGGTGCTTCTTAGGAGTGAATAAAGGAATTTCAACAAATGTTGAAAGACTTGACAAAAAAGGACGGCCTTGTTTTTAGTCAAATTTACAACACAGGCAAAACTGGTCTATTCAAAAGCTCTGTGCCCACTAACAGCTTAGCTGACAAGAAGGGAATGGATCTACCTGATCAAAAGCCTTTACAGCAATGCATGTCTATTTTGATAAGAGCAAATTCTTTTGGTAGTTATCATTACAAACCAATCATGACTGTATATATGAAGCAACCCTGTGCCTGCAAGACTTGAAGGATAGTCTCCAAGTGACTTGCTATCATTTCGTGAAGGCTTGAGTCACCTCCAAGATCGTTTCCAACTGTTTCCACAACTACTTTTGAAAGGAGGTTATTCGTCATCACACACAGGACCTTGCGTGTTGTTAGACATTGAGTGAAGGCTTTGGTACTCATGGACAATGTGCCTGTGCATTTTACCACAACCCAAATGGTTGGTGACAAAGGGTCACTGTTTCCTCAAGGCCTTGGAGATGGCCGAAGAAGTTCGAGAAATGTGGCAATTGGTGACCGCAAAGCAGAATTGTTTTTCTTTTTGTCAGAGTGCCCTTGACAGCTCTTCTTCAGGTCTCCAACCCCACCGCCACCTATATCTTCAATAAATAGGTTGTTCAGCCTGAAAACACAAGCAAACACTTCAGCAATCTCTGCTGAACTTCCAGGTTCTTCCAGCCAGGATGCTGATGTGTCTCTGCCACCTAGTGATGACCCTTAATACAGTGTAAGTATACTACAGTATGCTTTGAAGTAACAAATAAAAAAAAATGGTACAAACTTACAATCTTGCATCCATACAGCACCGTACAGAATACTGTTTGTTGTTTATAAGCATATATAGTGTATACAGTACTATTTAGTGACAAAATTGGGGAAATAAGGATACGAATGTACTGTTTTACATCTGTAGTGCTTTTTACCACATCTGGAAATTTCTAAATCAGCAAGGGCCTTGATATATTATTACAAACAAACAAAGGATTACATAATATATAAATATATTATCTATTAATCAATCTAGTTATCATGGCAAGAACTAAGCTGAGTGGGAGCATAGTCTAGGCTGTGCCAGTAATCACGAGAAGGAAGGCTTACATTATCTTAGCGTCAATTTGTTCCTTTCAAAGGGTCCAAGAGCATGAGCTGCTTTGAGAGCAGAAGCTCGTGCCAGCGCAAGAACTAATGCTTACAATCACAAATAAAAGTGTGAGCCTCCAGTACTCACCCCACACTACTAGATGCATCCGGAGAGTCTTCTGATGGAGTGATGTTCCATTCTTCCAGACATTGACCATGAGAGAGTGGGTTCCAGCGTCCAGCACTGAGGGTCTTTTGAGTCTCAGGGTCAAGGTTCCCATCTTGTAGTCACAGTCTACGATGCGCTTGCCTTCGCTTACATTGTTGCAGGTGAAGTTTAGAGTTCTTCCTGCAAAGAAATTTTGGTCTTTGCTCATTCCCTGTCCTTGCTGAAAGGCTTTTTCTTGTGAAGCCCTAATGAACAACATTTCCTATGTTAAGAAATATGCAGTCAGCTTAACTGATGACCGTGATTAAATCTTGACTAAACACTGCTACCAAATCTGCATGCACTTGAATTGTTCTTGGTAAGTATGTTAGTCACTAAAAGTCATAATATTTTAAAAGTATTTTTCGTCAACATTCTCAAGCAATCAAGTAAAGTAAGTATACCTTAGTTTTACCAGACCACTGAGCTGATTAACAGCTCTCCTAGGGCTGGCCCGAAGGATTAGACTTATTTTACGTGGCTAAGAACCAACTGGTTACTTAGCAACGGGACCTACAGCTTATTGTGAACCGAACTACAGTATAGCGAGAAATGAATTTCATCACCAGAAATAAATTCCTCTAACTCTTCATCAGCCGGCCATGGGAATTGAACTCCGGCCCATCGAATGACAGTCTGAAGCTCAACCGACTCAGCCAAAGAAGGGCTGATCAAGCAAGCAATCAAGGCAATAGTATATTCATATGATGTATTGATGTCATAAATAAGAAAAGGAAAGAATGACCACAGTCTGTGCAAATGTTAATATTTCAGAGATGAATTTCCTTTAACACTTTATACATAAAAAGCGTTAAAAACGATTTATATATACTCTTATATAAAAGTAAGACTATCAAAGAGCAACAATAACATCAAGACAGGATAAAAAGTATTCTTTTGATTAGACAAGTCACCTTTAATGAAAAATAAAAAGCTTCATCACAACTAAACCACATTTTCAAACTAAACGTCACCATAAATACAAACTAGTTCAACACATATTGCTTAAAAGCATTGGAGATGGAAGTTACAAGACTTATCACTATGAGATTAACATGGCGTGAGACGATTTCCAAGTATTTGCACTGGGCTTCCTGTGCCTTATCTTCAGGGACTCTGATATGTCCAAAAGGTCAGGGTTGACCAGTTTTATGTTTTTCCAGGACAGGAAGCCTTCGATTATTGTTAAATTAAACAGAAAGACAATTTCATTTGTGAGAATGCGTGTAGGGTTTGTTTTCTGAAAGTTTGGTCTAATGAACTGGCACTGGAATGCTATGTACCAGGAGGTTGTTTCACATTTTACCCCTGTCTGTAAAGGTGGTTTAAGGTTGTCAGTTCGTTAGTAGGACAATGCAAAAAGTTATGCGGGGGTTTTAACAACAATCTCACAGAAGGTGGATATCGAAACAGGCAACAAGTGATAGATGGACTTGGATATGGATCACATTTTTCTTTTTGGGGTTGTTGGTGGTGGGGTGGATGATTCAGACATAGCAGAGATTTGCATTCTCTGAATGCTTTTGTCTATGTATTTTTATTGTCGGTTTGTCCACAGCATATCTCAGATTGATGAGAAAGGATTTTAATTCAATTGACAGATGATGGGCTATGGGTGAAAAATAATTTGGGGGATTTTGAGACCAATCCAGAACCAGGTACTGATCCAAGGAATGCTCTTGAAAGGTGCTCTCTAGATCAATAGATAAGGCATAGGAGTGTCTTATATTTGAGAAAACAGTGTGACCAGGAAGAAGCGGGCAAGACTAATGCATTTCTAAGAACCAAAAACTTCTAACAGAAATATTTCAGAATCCTTAGAGATAATGGCCAGGAAACCAACAATAAAATTTAGGTGATATCCTTCAGCCCTTTCATCACCACAGTCATGTCATTTCCTCATCAGCAACATTGCTCTCCTGTTTTAAAAGGTTAACATAAACCAGTATATTTGTACTGATGTTTACATTTAACTTTACTCTTATATTTTAGTTTGAAAATGTAGCAAGAAGTTGACTGTCAGGATGATACAAGCACATCATCTCCTATACAAAAGTTGATATTTTCTTTTACAAAGATAACAGTTATGTTAAATATGAAGGGTACTTTACTTCTACAACTACCGGTAACATTGATGATGAAACCGTACCTTCATGTTCCCAACTAAATGTGATGTTCTTGGGGTAAGCCAGAAAACTGATGCGCCACTCCATCTCCTCAGTGTCATCACCTTGATCATGGACCTCCAGAGTTGAATTATCTGCAGCCAGCTCTAGCATACTGGAGTTCTCTCCTGATTTATTTTGGTCAGCCAAGGAAGATACGTGATGAACTATGGGAAACTTCATTTGACATTATAGCAGTTGCCCCAACACCAGTCTGTTAAATTCTTCTGGTTCTCCTAGAGTACTCTTGCACGCAAGCATTTTAGCCAATCAAGTTATACACTTAAATTAGAAAGCTGATTACAAAATGTAATTACAAGATTCTTATTTGGGTTTCAAGCAACAGGAAAGGCATCAAGAAATGCAGTTTTAAATGCCCAGTCAACCTTTCTAACACCTAAATTCAAAGTGTCCTTTTCATAAGATAATTTTCTTTCTTTTTAGTTATTCCCACAGCAATATCTCTCAAACCTAGACTCACTTTTGCTCCTATTCAGAGTCAGATAGAGTTGAACTACCTCAACAAAACTTACATTCCTTATTTCTGTTCAACAGTGACTATTCCGTAGCAAACGGCTCACATTAATTGTATCTAATTGCTACTGACTCTTGAGTTCCCAAATGCTGCAAAATGACAGTGTTCAAAATGTGGTTAACCCACCATGTCACCAGAAAGCTAATTTACCCTAGTTAGGGCATTTACACCAAGTCTGAGAACTACTCCTCCTAAGTGTCATGATTATCAAAAACCTTAACTTGGTTACTTAAAAGTCAAGCACTGGGGAAATTTCACCTATTCAGCACTTGAGACAATAAAAAAAGAGTTGGAGATATTAGACAACAAGAGAGATCCAGCAAATAAAGAACTTGAAGGACAAGGATCTAAAGGAGGAACTGGGAGAGAACTCCACAATTGCAATAAGAAGAGGTTGGACAACAAGACTGAAGACTGAGAGTGGGAACGAAAGTAGAGTAAAAGGCTAAAAAGTGGGGGCAGATAGGCGTCGAAGGGGCACCGCACACATCCAATTAGTAATTGTTACACTGTTGGCACTAACCCCTTACATGAACCTTATACCTTAAGCATCTCAACATTTGTAGATTTCCAGTGGGTATCCTGACATTAAGAGGGCTTTAGAGTAGAGGATGTCTCTTGTGAATAAGATTACATGAAACTATATGAATCAAATCCTATGAGGTCTCATTTCTGAAAGCAGAACCTCAAGTCAAGAGGTTTGGGAAGCTTATGGTTATATGGTGGTTTTGTAATCTAAATCCAATGGTTCCCTTTCAACAAGATGACAAAGTTACACAGTACAAGACTCACATAAAACTTATTATAAAACGCTTACTCTATGGCCATCCACACAAGATTTGTGATGCAGTTCTAGCCTGACTGTTACTGGTGAGTTATTACTGGATAATAACGCTGTCCATTGCATGTTTGCAAATACTGCATTTAATTACTCAACAATATGATACACAAATCCATTATATAATCAGATGTGCCTCTCAAACAGGTTAAGAAAAGTAAGGAATTAATCATGAGGGTTAACGACTCACCAAGGGCCTCCAAGACTACTGAAGCCAGCCTAGATTTCCTATCTTCCATGAAAAACCCACATGTGTAGTTTCCTTCCTTATTAACTACGATTTTAGATCCATCCACTATCTGCAACTGAGAAAAGCGAAATTCTGAATGCCTTAAACTGAGACTGCAACACAGTGAAGTAATGCAATCTTGATTTCTTTGGCAACAAAACAGTGACATTTATACAAGTAATTTATATATATATATATATATATATATATATATATATATATATATATATATGTATATATATGTATATATACAGTATATATATATATATATATATATTATATATATATATATATATATATATATATATATATATATATATATATATATATATATATATATATATATATATATATATATTTTAAAGTAATGTTATTATAGGAAAGACCTTCACTTGGTTTGAAAGAGTAAAATATCAATGGAAATAGATGAAGCACTTACTTTGTCCCTTGGAAGGACCCATTTTGCATTGCCCTGAAGGACCCGAGTACGACCTGTGCACGCCAGGTTGACATTTGTTCCCTCATCGAAGAAATACTTGTGTTCTTGATCGTTCCAGGCCTTTTGTAAGTAGCCACTGACTTTTATCTGAGGTTCTAATCAAGTTGGAGAAAAAGATGACTCTGTTAATGCTCTTCTCATATAGGGTGTTTAGTCTGTAGCATTAAGGCATTTGGTTCTTGGACCTCAGTGTGATGGGTTTTGGTTTAAGAGAGGGACAATAACAACCATTCGATGCTGCTGAGGCACCCCAAGTTGCCTGCTGATGCCATTTTTCGTTAGCTATTATTTCATGTCTCTCAAATACTGGGTCAATATGTTAGTGAACCTTCTGGATAAGAATATTGGTATGGAGATTATAAATTTCTCACTAACCTTTGGCAGCACACATTTATTAACTAAATTATTTAAAGATATTACTAAAGGTTAGTTTTAATTCAGCATTTATTAAATAAATGAAGAAACATTAAAAAACATCAACAAAAGAATGAAAGCTCCGGAAAATACTTGTCAAAAGTAAACTAACCCCATTTCAACAGCAACAAGAGCTTTTTTTTATCCTTGGAAGTTAAATCTGTCCACTGATGATACCTTTATCTTTTAGGCAAAGGTTGCGTCTTAGCTATCATAGAATAGAAATATCTATTCGATTCTTTTGCTTGGTGTCCATCTATTTCCTAAGGAAAAAAAATTAGCTACCGATTCATAAAGAATCATGCTTTCAAATCCAATTACCATATGGGGGTCTATAATTCATTGTATTGTCCAATTCTTCTTTCTTTCTTTTTAACGTGCTTATTCTCATTTTTGTATGGTAAGAATGATGCCTCTTCTTTTGAAGGACTTTTTGATTTGGCTTTAGGGTAGACCTGGTGGTCTCGATCGGCTGCCCTGCCTGACATCGCTAGACCTCGGGCAATGGATGTTTCATGTATCATACCCGACCCAACGCCCTTTCTTCCCAGCAGCGAAGTTATTGCAGCTGGTGTGGCGAGAGTTCGAGACGTGAGATGTTTGTTATGTTTTTAGAAGGTGTTGAGGGCTTTGTTTTGTGTGTGTATTTAGTCTGTAACATCCATTTGCTTTTTACAAACCTATCCGTTGATTACATATATAAACCCGACAAAGTCTAACGATAGCAAAGTGTCTGCCTTCTGACCAGTCGGCTGCGTGGTTTTGAACCCGCGCTTGCAGACCTCTACGAAGTCCGAAGCTGCTGCTGTAACCGACTGAGCCACGAGGCTCTATTGTATTGTCCAATTGTTTGAGATTATTACGACTGAATTCAACGTTATTCCATGTGTATGGCACAGCAACATCAACAAAGAGTCTGTTGTAGTGGTATCATCATCATCATCATCATTACCATCATCGTCCTCACTTTCCACCAGATCAGGATCAAACATTATCATAGTAAGGTTCTGTCGGAAGCTGACAATATTTCCTCGATTTAGGGAGTGAAATTACATACATACTTTGAGTATATATATATATATATATATATATATATATATATATATATATATATATGTATATATATATATATATATATATATATATATATATATATATATATATATATATATATATATATATATATGTATATATATATATATATATATATATATATATATATATATATACATATATATGTATATATATATATATATGTATATATGAGATATATATATATATATATATATATGTATATGTATATATATATATATATATATATATATGTATATATATATATATATAATGTATATATATATATATTATATATATATATATATATATATATATATATGTATATATATATATATATATATATATATATATGTATATATATATATATATATATATATATATATATATATATATGTATATATATATATATATATATATATATATATATATATATATATATATATATGTATATATATATATATATATATATATATATATATATATATATATATATATATATGTATATATATATATATATGTATATATGTATATATATATATATATATATATGTATATATATATATATATATATATATATATATATATATATATATATATGTATGTATATATATATATATATATATATATATATATATATATATATATATGTATATATATATATATATATATATATATATATGTATATGTATATATATATATATATATATATATATATATATATATGTATATATATATATATATATATATATATATATATATGTATATATATATATATATATATGTATATATATATATATATATATATATATATATATTATGTATATATATATATATATATATTATTATATATATATGTATATATATATATGTATATATATTATATGTATATATATGATATATATATATATATATATATATATATATATATATATATATATATATATATATATATATATATATTAGTCTCGAAGTAAGGAAAAGGGCACCATTATTATAATAGATGTATTATGCCGACGTTTCACGATTAATGCTATAGTCGCATTTTCAAGGCTGCAAATGATTAAAAAAATTTACAAAATCACATTAAAACATCGATATAAATTATAAGACAAATAAAACGGGGAATAGGCACAGGACATACCTAAACCGTAGCAGTAATAAGACTAAAACAAAGAACACAGAAGAGCAAGAAAGGACGAGAGAAGAAAAACATAAACAAAAAGGTTACAATGAACAAAGCTGAACAGAGGTTGTTTGAGTATTTGGTGTTGGGACCGTCTTCTTTATAATAGATTCAATATATTAAGGTCATTTTCATTTTAATTGTCCTATTATAGAAAATCTTTATAATTAATATGTTTTGCACATTTTTACATGATTTATATCTGGAGTGGTCTGGATTAGACAGTTTACATCCAGTTCTGTAGCTTAACCCTTTTGAGAATCTACGAATCCGCAGTAGCCTCCTCGCATCTGACGTAAACCCACGATCACATCCTGGGCAAACATATTTATAAACGATGTCGAAGACAAGAGATGGCTAAGACGATCTCGAATTTAAATATCGATCCGATAGTGTGGATTCTGGGTATCAGTTTCCAGGTCTACAGCTGCGAACGTGCTTTGAAATATGGCAAGAAATTTCTTCCTAAAGGTGTTAATCATTTAGGTAGGGAAAATTTGGTGTATACATTTTCATTTTCGGTACTGCTGCGATGGTAGAGTTGGATTCATTCTGGCATTCAACATTTTGTAGAGCCTTCTGGAGACTAGCCTCATAGGAAACAATTATTCCTGAAATAAGTAGTTAAAATGTAATTTCAACATGAAAACATGGCCCAGGTTGAGGAATGAGTAAAAGCACTATGCAATAAAGTTGAAATAGTATTAATTTTGAAGTCGAAAACAAGAACTATAGAAATTCATCCCAACCCCAAAAGTACTTTTTTCGGAATACACCTGTATAGAAACCATTGTTGTTCTGGAGACACAGATACTGAGGAAAGGGAGCTTACTATTCTGTCTCCTTCTCCCGAGGAAACTTAAAAAGAAGACGGTCCCAACACTAAATACCAAACCACCCTGTTCAGCTGTTCATTGCTTAACCTTTGTTTATGTTTTTCTTCTCTCGTCCTTTCTTGCTCTTCCTGTGTTTTTTGTTTTGTTTTACTCTGTTACTACATGGCTTAGGTGGTATGTCCTGTGCCTATTCCTCCGTTTTTATTTTGTTTTTATAATTTATATATCGATGTTTTTAATGTGATTTTGTAAAAGAAGTTTTTTTTAATCATTGCAGCCTTGAAAATGCGTGACTACAAACAGCAATTGTCGAAACGTCGGCATAATAAACGTATTGGTAATAATGGTGCCCTTTCCTTCTCGCCTTTCTCGAGAGACTGGTATCCTGGAGTCGAGACTAACCTTACTTGGATATATATATATATATATATATATATATATATATATATATATATATATATATATATATATATATATATTCATATATATATATATATATATATATTATATATATATATATATATACTGCATACATTGTATACAGTATGTACATACATATAAATAAAAGTACACATTATATAGAGAGATATATATATATATATATAATATATATATATATATATATATATATAATATATACATATACTGTACAGTACATATGAGTTGGCTGAAGACGACCGTCGTGCAAACGGTCGAAATCTCTCTTTTTAACTTATTTTTTGTATTTAGATAAATGTTCACTGCTATTTTCATTTTTAGTTTACTGTATGTTCTGTTACCTTTCATTTTAATGTAAAGATTTTTTAAATTGTGTTCATTCCCTTAATTTTAATGTTGCATATATTTCTTAAATTTGGTAATAATAATTTTCACCTTTTTTAATTCTCAATTTTTAGTTTTTATAATTTTACAAGGAATTTTATGTTTCATTTTAACAGCCCTGATGATGCCATTAAATGGGCAATTACGAAACGTTGGAATAAAGACATCTTCTACATCTGTGTGTGACCTCTTCCCCCTATTGATGATTATATATATAATACACAGTATATATATACATTATGTGTGTGTGTGTATTTATAGCGTTGCTAGTCCAATTTCCCTGCCCAACTGATTTTTAAAGAGGATTTTGTGACGTCGGTATCTAGAAAATCTTGGGGGCCACCCATCCAAATGGTGACCAAACCTAATACTGCTGAACTCCACTGAACTGCAGACTAGCGATATAGGTTACATAATACAGATGTCTGTAACATATCTTTAATTCACAAACCTTGGTCTGCAAGAGCAAGATAGTTGACACATTCCAAAAATGTTGTTGCTGGCTCATTGCCTAATATCACGGGCTTTACTTCCTCGGTGTTCTGACTGTAAAGCTTGAATGATGACTCCTGGGCCTTGGTTAAGAAAACGGCCACGTTGTCAGCTTTACTTGCGGTAGAGGTGTTGTACCCTTCAATGATAATATAACGCGGAACTTCGACGTTCTTGTAATTAAGAGGACGATAGACACTGAATTCATGGCGGGTATTGTTCCAGGCCCAGGTGGCAAGAACGACAACGTCAGATTCCTCATAAGCCTTGGTGAAGTTGAAGTCTCTAAAGAGCTTTTGTGCCTCGTCGCACAGTGACAGCTGGGCCTCGGAGACTGGGCAAACGGCTGAAAGGGAGAACGCGATGAAAAGGAGCTTCGCGGCTCTAGCCATCCGAGCCGTTGAGAAGCGGAAGAAAAGGAGAAGGGGGAAATCTTCGGATTTTGTTGCGCATTGCGCCATTGAATAGAATGCACTCCAAAACAACACTGCTTCACTAGGCCCTCTGGTTCACTGAATTTGGCGGTGGGTGACCAGTATCAAGGGCTTACGACGGCGGATGGACGCCAGGAAAGGGCGGGAGATAACTAAAACCACACCAAATACAAGGAAAACTTGGATCAGTTTTCTAAATACCAGTTGTCTTAAAATGCAGTTGTTCTCTTTGGCACACAAATACATGATAATTTCTCTTCTTGTTAAAGAAACCGATGCAGTAAAATATTTTATATTATATATTTATATATATATATATATATATATATATATATATATATACATATACATATACTGTATGTATATATATATATAGCATATATATATATATATATATTATATAAAAATATATATATATATATATATATATATATATATATATATATATATATTATATATATATATACACATATATATTGTTCCGTTCAGCCTGTTGGAGGAATGTAAGGATTTTTTATCATGAAGTGCCTTCATGGGCCAACAGGAGAGCACCCAGAATGCAACAAATGGATAAAAAGAGGTGGACTTTACCTTAATCATCAGCAATTAATCAGGAGTGAAGGTCTGCCATGGGGAAATGAGTCACTAGTTGCGTTAAATGAATTTACTTTACAAATGAAGCAATTAAGAAATTAATCTGAAAAGGCTGATGTGCAGCAGGCAATCACATATAATGTGAAATATAAGACAATGAATAGCAAATCTCTGAATAGAAAGCAGTTAATACTGGTTGAAAGAGTTGCAATGATCAGGGGTTGTGCACCATTGGGGGGGGGGGACTGATTAGTGGCCTGGGACTGTGTATCAGGACTTCCTTGCTTATCAGAAGTGGCAGTACTTCTAAGTGGAATTGATTCACAAGGCTGGGTACGACCGCTTGGGGGCAGAGTAGCAGGATTTCTGGAAGAGAATTCCAGGTTAGCATTCCAAAACAAGGAGTTTCACTCGCATGAAACTTGAATATACACCATGGAGGAATTGATCAATTAGAATTAATCAGTCCCTTTAAGTTGAATACTCATAGTGGGAATAATAAAATTCTGATCACTGAATTGATTTAATTGGAGCTTAGGACAAGTCACGGGGGCGAATCATGGGATGCTTTGTTGGTAGGTTTGCTTTAACAAAGGGGGCTTTGTTTAGGAGAGTGAAAAGTTGGAAATAATGAAAATATGGAGAGAAATTCACGGGAAGAAACAGAAACTGGCAGGGAATTTGCATTCACAGAGGTATCTGATCCTGTCTTTTGCATGAGCTCTTTGCAAGAAGCCATAGATCGTATGGAATTTCATCCAGGCCAGCATGAAAGGGAGAAGCTGAGTCACATGCTAGATGCATGTCGGTGGAGTGTCCGCGTGGTTGCTTTTTTTCCCATAGCTTCTCGGCGGTCTTGGTGTATTCTGAGTTGAACACAGGGCAGCAGTCGCGTCTGAAAGCAAAATCCCCAAGCCAGTAATAGGTTCATACAGAAAGTGGCCTTATAGCTAAGTCCCCAAGGTTCAGAATAGTAGCCCCCTTGCAAAGGCATCTGCCTTGGCTAGTTAACGACTTCTTTACCCCCAAATCACATGATGGGGGTGCTTAAGGAGTGGCCTTGTCTTCTCCAAGTCAAGTGATCTAGAGGTGGTATGTAGGCCTACCTGTTCAAATCTGTAAACTCGCTGCATTCCCGCCGCCAATCTACTCCTAGCTGACGACTGAGAGGCGAATTTTTCGTTAATTTTTATTCCCTATCTAGCAGGCTAAAGGGATGAATGAAAATACGTGGAATATATATAATTTATATATCTATATATATATATATATATATATATATATATATATATATATATATAGCATTATATATATATATATATATATATGTAATATATATATATATATATTTTATAATTATCAAGAAGTCGTAGCATAGTGGCCAATCAGCTTCCCTTGTTTACCCTTGAATTTACTGAAAGTAAAGTAATTGCTGAAAGCTGGCCCGTAGTTGCCTTAAGCCATCGAGAGAGTAGATTCATTGAGTAACAGCGACCAATTGACCTTCTCACCAACACATTGAAATTATCAACATTCTGATCTGTCCCTTTCTACCTGGGACAGCTCATACAGAAGGCACGGTCAATAGGGTCAAGGATGAGTTTGAGTGTCACTCCTCTACAGCTTAGTTCAACTACTTACTTAAGAAAACCATTCTGAAGGCAGAGATTGAGCTGGCTGGATTGTTTACCAGAAGAATACCTTTGGGGAATACAAGCAGATGGCCGGAACACCTGGACGAGTGGACATCCTTAGCCCGCTAACACGTGGGCCCATTACTGGGGGGCCTCTACTTGAACAGAGCCTTAAAGGGCCTTGGACAGAGACATCTTTGCAGTTAGCCATACAGGCGCGGGTGAGTGATACGAATCGCTGAGAGGTCACCCCCCTCCACCCAGATGTCCACACCAGACTCTTGACGCAGACCCATTACTACAGTCCTCCTCGAACTCAGGCCCCGATATACAGTCCATCTCCAACTCGGACCCAGTTCTACAGTCCTCCTCGAACAGCGGATCCAGTCCTGCAGTCATCCTCGAATGGACCTTCCAAGGAATCTATGAGTTGTGCCACGTGGTGTGATCGGTTGTCGTCATTCACGCCAGAGCCCCGCCCCCCGGTAAAGCACGAGTGGAGGCCTTTTTCAGTCACGACAGTTTGCCCTTTTGAAGTGTCTATCGAGTGCCAGTATTGTCTTCTCATCCTTGTGCCATTTGTTCAATGCCTTTGCAGTGTTTAGTGTTCCAGTGTAGAAATATTTATTCCTCGAGTCCTGGCACCCTTAGTGCAGACCTCGAGTCATTTTGTGTGTTATATTTTTCTTTACTGGTGTAAATGTGTAAATCTTCTTTGCAGAGGGACCTCTTTGCAGTGGACTCATTTGACTTCTGTGCCTTGCCATTATTCAAAACCCAGTAGGAAGATCTTTCAGGCATTGCAAGCCTTTAATTATTCAATTATCCATTTTCCTTCTAGTGCTTTTCATTTGTAAATATAAATCTTAATTTATTCCAAGTGTTTACAGAACATTTCTGCGAAGTAGAGCCCTAAGCTCCTGAAATCATCCTTTTTCCTTATTTTTTACCATTTCCTTACATAAAGTCAGAAACTTCAAGGCAAATAAATAACGTTTCATGCTCAGCCTGTAAAATCTCTAAAAATCATATAATCCAAGGGAAATTGTAAAAAAAAAAATATGTATATATATATATATATATATATATATATATATATATATATATATATATATATATATATATATATAATATATATATATATATAGTATATAATATATATATATACATATATATATATATATAGATATATATATATATATATATATATATACATATATAGTATATATATATATATATATATATATATATATATATATATATATATATTATTATTATATATATATATATATATATATATATATATATATATATATATATATATATATATATATACATACACATATATATATATATATATATATATATATATATATATATTATATATATATATATATATATTTTTATATGTTTCCCTGCAGGTGGGATCTTATGACTCACAGTTATTACTTTTACTGAAAATGGCCTTGTAAGATACCCAGGACAGGCAAAACACAAACAAAAAGAAGTACACGGTTTAGGAGGGCTCTTCACTAGGGGAAGTGCGTGAAACACGTGGATATAAAAATAGTTATATTTGATAGCACACAAGGTCAAAAGGAAAATTAACTGAAAATAAGGTAAATTACTGCTGAGAAGTCCTCCCGAAGGGGGAGCTTGGGAATGCCAGGAACACGACCAAGGATACCATTCAGACAGGTCTTTCTGAAACGATATTTGGACCCACGTTACACATCTAATGCTGGAATTTGGGGATTGAATACTGGGGGTGCACTGAAGGCGCCAAGGACTCCCCCGAGGCGTTACTTGTGACTCAGAGGAAAGAAGCTGTGAACACGTGGGCCTGGCTTGAACCAAGGAATATCAGGGAACACAGTTATAGGCCCAGAGATTAATAAATGCAAAAGGGCTAAGTAATCGTGACTAGCAACCTGCTTTTTGGGTACATTACCACATTTGTAGGGGCGCAGGGATGACGATCGTCTTTCTGCCGAGAAACACGCGGTGGGAGCGTGGACAAATGGTAGCCTCTCCAAGGTATTTCTTCATCGTAGATTATGGGAAAAGGGCGCCCTGGGATGATGAAAGGCTGCCGTTTAATGTCAGCTCGCTTGGAAGACTTGCAACCCTCTGGTAGCTCCTAAGGCCACGTGGAATGAAACACGGGGCACACAGGGCGGCGATGGGATCCACGGGCGCAGAAATGAAGAGGAGGCAGGGGGCAACGCCAGAGGCGTGACTGCTTGGCTTAACCAGTTAGCTACAGGTGGGGAAGGGGGCTGCCTTCGCCCCGACCTTTTATTGCTTCTGGACTGGGGGTAGGGGGCCGATAACCTGACCCAGGGCACGCTGCTATCTCATAGAAAATGGTATTTTCATCTTTCTGTACCAAAGAAAACGGTGCAAAGCAGATTACTGGTCCTCAACACCATATTTTCTGGAGCCTTATATACCCCGATCTTCAAAGGTTCAAACCAACCCAAAGCAGGAAAGGAGAACAGTTTCATAGCGTATTTTGGCGCTAATCTTTACAGCTCCCTATAAGATAATATTCACACTCATAAACGGGTGCGAATATTACAACAGCAAAAATGGAAATGAAAAAATTGACTTTATTCTATCTTCTGCTTTGCTACAACCTTTACTTTACTTTATTTGGTAAAACTCTGATGCCACACTGATCAATAACAAACTGAAGGTTTACTTTAGAGCAGAGTGCAATTTGAATATACACAAAAGGGTGAACTTACTGGCAAATTAATCATTGCCTGTAAATACTTCCTAAGTACTGTTTCTACCCATTCTTTATTCGATTTACTTTACTGGGGTAATAAGGCGCCTAAAAGAAAATAAAACAAAGAACACTTCAAAAATTTCAAAAATAACAACAACAAAATAAAACATACAAGGCAGAATTTAAAAGAAACAAATGTAAACCCACTGATTCCTAATGCTATCCTTGAATTACAGAGGTATACATTACTTCTGTGCCTTGAAGAGGGGCATTCGTGACAATACACTCAGGTATTAAATAATATCCCTTTACCAAAATTGTAATAATAGAATTCAATTTTTCTTTCAATCGACTCAATTGTTCACAAGCTCGACGAGCAAACTACATTTCCCACGAACGCTAATCTGAAGGGGCAAGAACTTGACAGCTGTGAGGCAAAGAGATTATTCCCGCGGGTTTAACTTCGCCAACTTAAATGACGCTAAATTTTACGCCTGCAGCTACAACTCAAAAAGCTTATAAATAGACTACTGACGTATGAATGGGAGGATAAACAAAACAAGGGGAAAATGGACAGGCTAACATTCTCCAGAATAACTCAACAACAAAAAAAAATGTAAATAAAAAAAGGAAACTACAGAACAACAACGAAGGATATTACTCATACTAAAGGGGCGACGACCATGCGATTAAAAAAGGCAACGTTAAAATTCGTAAGGGCAGGAGTCTTGTGACTCAGGATTCGTAAAAAAAGGGAAAGATTAAATGCAAAAGTAAATAATATACGTAGAAAATAAAGGATAACAGAGTGAGGTATTTATGATTTACTTTTTATCTAACTTCCGCCGCCAACAGACGTGACGGTCAGAGCTAACTCAGCCCAAGGGCGGGGAAAGAAAACCCAAAGGGCGCAACTTCAGGAAGAGCTGACACGCCTGCCTTGTGCCAAAGGACGGGCGTAAGAGCGCATACTCCCACTCTGTCTCTCTTACTGCTTCAAAATAAAATTATTTATACATTTAAAAGGGGATGATATCCCATATACAACTGCCGCCATGGTAAGTGGCGGAAAGTGTGAAGAAAGATCGATAGAGAAGGATGAGGGGATGGAAATTCCAAAGGAAAGGAAGAAGATAGCGGAAGGCCTTGATGATCCTCCTGGACAGAGGTGCCAAGACGTTCAAAGATGAAGAAGGGGGCCCTATGCCAGGCCTGTACAGGCCAGAAGAGCTCGCCTTGTGGACTACTCATACCAGCTTCACACCGTGGTAATCACGCGAACCTCCTCTTGGACTGTCCTTGGCCGGGAATCGAGGCCTGAGGCCAAAGGGCAAGGTGCCATCACTAAAGGCTGACAACTGACCCAGGAATCTTGTTCACGTCTCGGACATTAACCGGCGCAGATCGCAGAGTTCATCGCCCAGGAAGGCGGGGCAGAATCATGACTCGCGGAAGAATCTGCGCGGGCGGCGAGAGAGAGGGGACGGCCGGGGGGCGGGGTCGACTTGCTTGCAGGGGTGACCAGCTCAGGCACTGACATTGGCACTGGCGCTGGTGGCGATGTGGTGGTGGTCTCGTCTGTCTGGACGGACGGAGACTGGCACTGCTCAGTGCGCCGAAGGGGCACTGGCAGAGGAGCTGAAGGCCGAGATTCTCCTGAAGGGAGATCTGGCCGAGGCCTCGGCACTGGCACTGATGCCGTGCCGGGCACTGGACTCGGATTTGGATGATTTATTGGGGAATGGGGACCCCGTAATGGTTGTGGCTTGAAAGGGGACGCAAAGTCTTGGCCCAGGATGACGTCATAGCCTCCTGGAATGTGTTTCGCTACGGCGAGACGAAGGGTCCTGGCTCTGTGGGGTCGGGTGACCCTCAGTTGGACCGTTGGGAGGATCATCTTAAACTCGTTTATGCCCTCAATGGTGACGAGCTTGCGTCGATCAATTCTAGCTCCATAGGGAACTTTGTCCCTCCTTATGAGGGAAATTTGCGCGCCAGAGTCGTCAAATGCCTTGACCTGGCGTGCTGAGTATTTACCTCGAGGAGGTGCCACATAGATGGGACCCTCGGCAGGAGGGCCTAAGGACTCGGGATTCGTTACTGCCAGGGCGACGGCGGGAGTTCCTGCCTTATTATTTCTAGGGCATTTTGCCCATGAGGAAGAGTGGCCATAAACCTTGCACGCCGTGCAAAAGGTTTGGCTGAAATCTCTTCGCACTGCCCCGGCAGAGGGCGCAGGCGACTTATTAGGGGGCTGTCCGGGAGAGAGAGACGCGGGTGGTTTACTGCGGCATTGCTCCTTGGCATGCCCGATCTTTTTACAGAACCCGCACACGACGGGCTTCTGTGATTGCCCATTCTTCGGCGGAGGGGCACCTGATAGGTAGGCGGGTGGCGTAATTTTGCGCTGCAGCGAGCTCTCCTGGGGGTGATGGGTGTCCCATAGATCCGCTATTCGGCAGCAATCAGCTAAGGTGGGGGGCTCCTTCTCGGCGATGTGCGTGGCGAGGGCCGGCGGGGTGTAGAGTAGGAAGTTCTCTATTTGTATTTGTTCGATGGCATCGTTGAGGGTCGTAACCCCCACGGCCTCGAACCATTTGGCACGGGCACGCTCGGACTTGTAGGCCCAGTCTGCCCAGGTTTGATTGGCCTCCTTCACTAGCCCGCGCCAGCGCCTCCTCCAGCGTTCAGGGGTTATCTCGTACGCCTTGGCAATAGTCTGGCATACGACCTCCCAATTTTCCTGCTCCTCCGGCGGGAGGGCCCTGTAGGCAATCAGGGCCTTCCCTCCCAGGAACTTGCCCAACACCAGGGAGAGTTCGGCTGCACTCAGGGGGCAGGCCTTTAAAACTGTCTCGGCGCTGTCGAGCCACACCTCGGGCTCGGCCTCCGTCCACTTCGGCATGCAGGCGAGAGCCTGGCTGAAGGCACTCATCCCCTGGGGGGCAGGGGGAGGCGAAGGGCCACTCTGTTGCAGCATGGCGAGTTCATGGGCACGCTGCTTGTCCCTTTCCTGTCTCTCTGCTGCTTCTCGTCTCTCCTGAGCCTGTCTTTCTGCTTCTCGTTCCTGCCTTGCGGCTTCTTCTCGTCTCTCCTGAGCCTGTCGTTCTGCCTGTATGGCGTCCATCCTCTCCTGTACCCAGTCTCTTAGTTCTCTCCCGGAAAGGCCGAGTTCCTTCCCTGAGGACATGAAGAACTTGAAATCCTCGCTCTGCTGAGACCTTGTCGACATTTTGCAGGCGGGAGGGGACGCTAGTAGCACACAGAATTAATTTCCCAGAGCTGTGGGAATCTTGGACCCTTTTCCAAAGGACGTATGATTGGTCTCCCGATTTACCGACGGAGCGGGCTGATTGGGGACGATGAGTAGCAATGATTGGTCTCCCGATTTACCGACAAAACGGGCTGATTGGGGACGATAAATTAGCAATGATTGGTCTCCCAATTTACCGACGAAGCGGGCTGATTGGGGACGATGAATTAGCAATGATTGGTCTCCCGGGTTACCGACGAAGCGGGCTGATTGGGGACGATGAATTAGCAATGATAGGTCTCCCGGTTTACCGACGAAGCGGGCTGATTGGGGACGATGAATTAGCGATGATTGGTCTCCCGATTTACCGACGGAGCGGGCTGATTGGGGACGACGAATTAGCAATGATTGGTCTCCCGGTTTACCGACGAAGCGGGCTGATTGGGGACGATGAATTAGCAATGATTGGTCTCCCGGTTTACCGACGAAGCGGGCTGATTGGGGACGATGAATTAGCGATGATTGGTCTCCCGATTTACCGACGGAGCGGGCTGATTGGGGACGATGAATTAGCAATGATTGGTCTCCCGACTTACCGACGAAGCGGGCTGATTGGGGACGATGAATTAGCAATGATTGGTCTCCCGGTTTACCGACGAAGCGGGCTGATTGGGGACGATGAATTAGCAATGATTGGTCTCCCTATTTACCGACGAAGCGGGCTGATTGGGGACGATAAGTTAGCAATGATTGGTCTCCCGATTTACCGACGAAGCGGGCTGATTGGGGACGATGAATTAGCAATGATTGGTCTCCCGATTTACCGACGAAGCGGGCTGATTGGGGACGATGAATTAGCAATGATTGGTCTCCCGGTTTACCGACGAAGCGGGCTGATTGGGGACGATAAATTAGCAATGATTGGTCTCCCGATTTACCGACGAAGCGGGCTGATTGGGGACGATGAATTAGCAATGATTGGTCTCCCGGTTTACCGACGAAGCGGGCTGATTGGGGACGAAGAATTAGCGATGATTGGTCTCCCGATTTACCGACGAAGCGGGCTGATTGGGGACGATGAGTTAGCAATGATTGGTCTCCCTATTTACCGACGAAGCGGGCTGATTGGGGACGATGAATTTAGCAATGATTGGTCTCCCGATTTACCGACGAAGCGGGCTGATTGGGGACGATGAGTTAGCAAGGATTGGTCTCCCAAGGTAACGACAAGCGGGCTGACTTGGGGACAAGACAGGGATGTATAGGTCTCCCTGATTACCGACAAAACGGGCTTACTTGGGGACTAGATTGGGATATATATTTAGGTCTCCCGAATTACCGACGAAACGGGCTCACTTGGGGACTGAATGGAAAATGAATTGGTCTCACCAACGGACCGACGACACGGATTTATTGGGGACAAGAATAGAATATATGGGCGCCCGGGAATTTCCGCACAGACGACGTCTGATCAGCGAGGGCGCTAGTTTTACTGACTTATGGGAGAAGTGTAATTCTCAAGGGCAATTAGGTGGGTGGCCATCCCACATTCACAACCGATAGGCAACACACGCAGCCGTAGTAAAAGCACAAACGAAACACAAAAAAAAAAACAGAACAATACAGAACATATGATGTCAGACCCCCAATAATGCAAAACAATTTGGTAGAGCGAAGCAAATCAAACAAACAAATGTTTTCCTAACTGGGCCATGGAATGGACGGTCAAGGCCGTCTGCGCCAAATGAATGAACGACGTAAACACGGTTGTTGACCCTTTTCGTCCTGGGCGTATAATATACGCTTTTCGCTCCTATTTCTAAAACGAGAGAGAGAGAGAGGGTAAAAATGCGTCAGCAATGCTAATCTGACTTTCGAACACGTGGTTGACGTCGAGGTCTCTCGCCTATATCTAATGATTCGGTTTCGAAATCACTCGTTTCTACAGGAGGAATATGCGCACTATTCCTTTAATGATTTATCACCTGTATAACCTAATTGAATGGCATGCAAGCCGCGTGCAAAGGCTTCCAAAGCTAAGTTTTCGGCGATTCTCTCTCTCGTTTTCCTCGGACATGCGCCCTACTATATAAAAAAATTCCTAGGACTAGTCACGTTTTCTACAGCGTCCTACGCTAAATAAACACAGTTTACTTACGCAGAATTTCCTTGGCCTGTTGCGCTGGCTTTTCAAAGGTTCGTAATCTGTCTCGTATCCAGCTTAGCTGAGCTAATTGCTGATTTCACAAATTGCAACACAAACAACAAAGGGAAGAGGGGGATGCAATCATTACGAGAATCACTGGTCAGGTCGCCATTTTTATATGTTTCCTGGTGCAGGTGGATCTTATGACTCCACAGTTATTACTTTTACTCGAAAATGGCCTTGTAAGATACCCAGGACATATAAAACACAAACAAAAACAGAAGTACACGGAGCGGAGGCTCTTCACTAGGGGAAGTGCGTGAAACACGTGGATATAAAAATAGTTATATTTGATAGCACACAAGGTCAAAAGGAAAATTAACTGAAAATAAGGTAAATTACTGCCGTAGAAGTCCTCCCGAAGGGGGAGCTTAGGGAATGCCAGGAACACGGACCAAGGATAATTCTGCTACAGGCGTCTTTCTGAAACGATATTTGGACCCACGTTACACATCTAATGCTGGAATTTGGGGATTGAATTACTCGGGGTGCACTGAAGGCGCCAAGGACTCCCCGAGGCGTTACTTGTGACTCAGAGGAAAGAAGCTGTGAACACGTGGGCCTGGCTTGAACCAAGGAATATCAGGAACACAAAAGTTATAGGCCCAGAGATTAATAAATGCAAAAGGGCTAAGTAATCGTGACTAGCAACTCGTTTTGGGTACATTACCACATTTGTAGGGGCGCAGGGATGACGACGTCTTCTGCCGAGAAACACGTGTGGGAGCGTGGACAAATGGTAGCCTCCCTCTCCAAGGTATTTCTTCAAGTCGTAGATTGGGGCGGAAAAGGGCGCCCTTGGGATGATGAAAAGGCCGCCGTTTAATGTCAGCTCGCGTTTGGAAGACTTGCAATCCCCCTTGCAGTCTTCTAAGGCCACGTGGAATGGAACACGGGGCACACAGGGCGGCGATGGGATCCACGTGGCGGCGAGCGGAAGAGGAGGGCAGGGGCAACGGCCCGAGAGGCGTGACTGCTTGGCTTAAACTAGCTAGCGCGTGTGGGGAAGGGCTGCCTTCGCCCTGACCTTTTATTGCTTCTGGACTGGGGTAGGGGGGGGGGGCGATGTCCTGACCCAGGGCACGCTGCTATCTCATAGAAAATGGTATTTTCATCTTTCTGTACCAAAGAAAACGGTGCAAAGCAGATTACTGGTCCCCAACAATTATATTTTCTGAGCCCTTATATACCCCCGATCTTCAAAGGTTCAAACCAACCCAAAGCAGGAAAGGAGAACAGTTTCATAGCGTATTTTGGCGCTAATCTTTACAATATATATATATATATATATATATATATATATATATATATATATATATATATATATATATATATATATATATATATATATATATATATGTAACGACCTGAGTGGGCCGTTATGCAGGTTCTTTAACATACTCAGGACGGGGCTGTCATGACTGACGGCAGATGCAACAAACAAAGGAGGGGAAAACAACAAAAACAATAAAATGAGCTTAATATTAATTTATTTACAAAGTTAAGTTATATTTACAAGTGAGTCAGGTCTGGTAAAAAGATAAAAACCATAAATACAAGAAAAAACCAAAAGGCAGCACTAAACAAAATCAAGTTAAAATAAACAAAAAAAAGTAGCTTTAAAAAAAAAAAGGCAAAAATAAACAACAGCAGGCAGAAAAAAAAAAACAAACATACGTCCTCCATTGGGGCACCAAGACAGCCCTCAGCTGCACGACAGGGACAAAACCCCACAAACCAGAAAACCCCGATGGAGACGTCAGGACAGCCTCACGCTGTCATCAAAGATGAGCAGCTCGTGGTCACACGACTACTCATGGTCACACTCCACCTCACGACGTGCTCCACTTCGGGAGGGCGTGCTCCACTTGTTGCTCAAAACTCGACCAACGTCGACCTAAACCGCCGCTGCTGCTGCCACGCCGCTGCCTCGCCGCCTTCTACCAGGACCCGACTGGCGAAAGAAAAACGGCAGCCCACCGACGAGAACATACCAAACAAAAAAACTTGAAGGTAAGGAGGCAGCAATCCACAAAGTGGAACGAGCGTAAACCATAGTTCCCAGAAACCATCACTTTAACGTGACACCCCACTGCGCGAAAAAACAACATTTTTTTTTTTTTTACATCTTCATACCCCTCCAATGTCGCGAATGTCCCGGCCAGCTGAAAACAGAGCCATCTGTCACGGTTGCCATTGTAACGACCGAGGCCAAGCAGGTTCTTTAACATACTCAGGACGGGCTGTCAGTGACCTGACGGCAGATGCAACAACAAAGGAGGGAAACAACAAAACAATAAAATGAGCTTTAATATTAATTTATTTACAAAGGTTATATTTACAAGTGAGTCAGGTCTGGTAAAAGATAAAACCATAAATACAAGAAAACCAAAAAGGCAGCACTAAACAAAAATCTGCTAAAATAAACAAAAAAGTAGCTTTAAAAAAAGGCAAAAATAAAACAACAGCAGGCAGAAAAAAAACAAAACAGACGTCCTCCATCTGGGCACCAAGACAGCCTCAGCTGCACGACAGGGACAAACCCCCACAAACCAGAAAACCTCATGGAGACGCTTCAGGGACAGCCTCACGCTGTCATCAAAGATGAGCAGCTCGTGGTCACACGACTACTCATGGTCACACTCCACCCCACGACGTGCTCCACTGTGAGGGCGTGCTCCAATTTGTTGCTCAAAAACTGACCAACGCCGACTCCAAAACTGCCTGCTGCTGCTGCCACTGCCGCTGCCTCGCTGCCCTACCAGACCCGACTGGCGCAAAGAAAAACGGCAGCTCACCGGACGGTGAACATCAAAACAAAAACTTGAAGGTAAGGAGGCAGCAATCCACAAAGTGGAAACGAAATGGAACCAGCAGTCCCGCAAAACCATCACTTAACGGACATATATATCACTCTTTCCCTTATTAAGGGATGACTTAAGTAAAAACTGGACAACATTCACCAACATACTGTACTCATCCTTATGCATACTAAACCTTCTGCCTCTAACTTGCATACATGCTCTAGCCTTCTTGATATTAAAGGTCTTTCTTTCCAATAACTCTTTCAAGCCATCCAACCAGCATTATCTAGTTCTTCGTCTCCACCACCCTATCACTCCCCATTTACACTCAATCTTTTCGTCATTCTTTTGGGACGATCAAATCATACTCCAACTGACACTTTGGCATCGACAAATACCCCTTTTCTTCTCTACGAAGATATTGCTACAGTCCTTGCCTCACTTGTTCCCGTGCTCTCATTTGCCCAATTCTACCAACATCTGTCATGTTTACTTTACTTGAATCTATGAACTGAATGAATTTATTCTTTCGACAAGTTCCTGGCTGGTAATCACTTTCACATTCACTTTCCTTTTCCCGTTACGACTACTTAAAAAATATTTCCCTAGTCTCTGTGGTTTCCCTCTGCCACCCCAAATAAATGGTGAATCTCCTGCTTATAAGAGTAGAGAAACAATTAAGCTGCAGACGTCTTCAAACGAGTTGATTTATCGTTACCTTATTATTGACGTCGTCGCAGGTGTCTGCTAGTTTACTTGATGAATTGAAACAAAATTTTGCAAAGAGGTGGATTCGGAGCCTAGGAAGAGGCAGTTAGATTTTCTAGATGGATCAGCACAGAGGGCGAATACCGGAATTCAGGAATTTAATTCTTTTTTTAAATCATGATGGCGTTGTGCATTCTCTGCAAGCCTTATGGTTCTGACTGTTAAATCTTAACATTGGTTTAAAGACTTATCACAGCTTTGAAAAACAGCTACGGAGTTCAGGCAGTGCCTTATTTTGTAAGAAGGTAGAACAGAATAGAATATACAATTCAGACCAAAGGCCAAGCGCTGAAAGGGAAATTGACAATAAGACGGTTTGAAAGGTGTAACGGGGGAAACCCTCGCAGTTGCACTATAAAGCAATTGTTAGGAGAGGGTGGAAAGTCAGATAGAAAAAAAAAAAAAGTAATGTAACCGAGGTACAGCTAAAGGAATGAAAGAGGTTGCAGCTAGGGGCCTAAGGGACGCTGCAAAGACTCTTAAATAAATTGTAAGAGGGTATTCTTTATCCTAGGGTGAAACTTTATTTAACTTGGTACTGAAGAAGTGGCAGAAAATATTTACATCTGCTGTAAAAAAAGCAATAAATGATTCCCTAATCAGGCAATAATTTTATATGTCGATGATTAAAGCAGCACCAATAATTATTATTTCATGGAATAACTCTCATCTCTTACGCCTTCGTTACAGAAATTGCGTATTTGTTTTTTGTTCATTGCCAAGAATGCCCCCGGCAAACCTGGACGCCATCGATTCGTGGCTTGGTGATATTGAAACATCATCCATTACTGAAATAGGTGACTTTGTCAACAAAACCACCAGTAAGACCATCCGTGGGAATCTAAGCACGGTGCTAACAATCAAATTCCATCCAACCAATCCCCTTCCAAAACAAAAACAACGCTTACATAAATGCAACGGACATAAGGAGCATGTGTGAAATATTACTGACTAAGTTCCTGGCAAGGCTGGGGTGGGGGATGGGGGGCAGATAGGGATCTAAAGGGAGCAAAGACCTATATATTTCCTATGACTTAGGAAAGGTCCCTATATTACTGTCACATTTCCTGCATTTAACGTTATTTTGATTTTCAGTGGTTACAAAATATATATATATATATATATATATATATATATATATATATATATATATATATATATACATATACAGGTTGACCATCACTAATCCGCACCAAGTAATCCGCACAAATTTCAGCTAGAGTAATTTGTAATGTTTCGCACTAACCTTCAAATTTCCCGGTCGCTGCACTAACTCTCACGCTGGCCATTTTAATTTGGTGGGCGAGTGTGCTGCATCAACAAACTGGTAGCCTAGCCTACATTATACTGAACTCTATTCTACATATTAACAGTATTATACAAATATCATATAATGAATGTGCATCTTTTCTATGGATCTTAAAAGTTATGCTTACTACATTGTTTCCAATTGCGCATATTCTCATGTTGCTTTTGTATTTTAAATTATGCATCAATGTCTTGTTTTGGGAATCGACATCGTGAGTGTTTATTTCACCGCATTTAACTAAGTCAAAGAGCTTTTCTTGCTTCTAGTTAGCATAAATGAATATGGATACTTTATTTATTTGGGGACACGGATATTTTTCGTTATATAAGTGTTTTTAAGTCGAAACATAACTTAAATACGTCTGCTAGAAATTAATTTAGCTATTTTTTCGTTGTAATATATTATGAAATTTGCGGAATCGTGGTTGGCTGTTTTGGGGGGCGTTTGTTTTGTAAAAAATCAAGATTCCTCATATTTTCTTGATATCATCATAATAATAGCTTTAATGTGATGATCTCTTTATCGGCAGAAAACAGTAGTACTTGTATTCTTTCATGCCCAGTTTTGATTAAAATAATTCTTCCATGTTGCCGATGCACGTAATTTATAGTCATTAGTAGCTTGAACATTTTTTCAGCTTCAGCTACAACTTATAGCTTAAAGTTACTGTAGCAGTATATTTCCCGCTGATCTTTCTCCAAAGCGTATATGGGTATAGTGTAAAAATATATCAAATCGGCTGTACAGTATTTAACGTCATTTGGAATATAACTACAGTAATTGTGTATTACCGCATTTACGGTTGAAATACAAGCAAAACAGTTGTTATCCGATATGATTATTAGCAAAACAACAGTTTCCTGCCCAGTTGTTTATGGCTGCACGATTTACGCAAGAGTATAATGTTACTAACAATACTTTACCACTTTCTTTACTTTTTAACTAGCAGATGGAATAAAGAGATGGAAGAAAGAAGTTTTTCGATTGTAAGTTGGTCTTCAGCTGCCTGATTGTACCTGTTGCCTGCGCCAGACTTAAAATCTAAAAATATTTCCTAAATATTTTCATACCGTATTAATTACAACCCCAGTAAACTCGGCATCGTAAGTCGACTATCGTGAACCGAGCACTACCTGTATTTGATAGTCTTTTCTTTATTAACCAACTTGTACTGATTTATGGGATATTTTAATTCTAAGATGAGTGTTTAGCTACTGGGTTTCATGTATTCTAGCCTAATAAATGGCTAATCTGGTACCCTCTAGGTCCCAATGATGCCGGATTAGTGATGGACAACCTGTATATATATATATATATATATATATATATATATATATATATATATATATATATATATATATATATGTTCCTCAAACCAAAACTAAAGTTTCCTAATGGTGTCCAGCCACAATTGTTGGATAAATGGTTTATGAGAACACAAAATACTGGATTCATCTGATAACGATGCAAGGTCGAGTTGGGCAAGTTACTAAGGTCTACAGGGGAACTGAATATTACTGTGTATTCTCGTTTGTTTCCAAACTATACAGTGTTCAAAGCTGACTGGGCTACACGTATATTTATATGATGATAGCCATATTTATATAGAAAGCATGATGCAAAGTATATTTTTGGGACTGGTTTACCAAGACCTTCTGATGAAACAGGAATGTCCACATATTCCCAGGCTTTACAATGCTCAAAAATTCCTGGTGTAATTGTGGATTATTCCCATAGCCTGGTTCCCTCTGGTTGCCGACCGGCTATTGACCGCCTTTCATTTTATGGTATCTGGTCTTTGTTCATGTATAACATTCGTCCCTAAGGGCTGGTAATAAACATTGCGCCCATTTCACATGAAAACTGTAGTTTCCAGACAGGGGGGGGCGTGGCAGTAGCCTCCAGGTTTACCAAAATCCTAAATTATATATGTGTAAAAATAAAGTTGTAAATTTTACATGCTCACATAAACAAATAGCTGTTGCTTACAAAGCAAGCAGGTGTTTCGGTGTAACCCACATCCACTGTTCATCTGGTGCTAGGCTATGTAGCAGTGGGATACTTCATATTACCTTCCAAGAGCAAATAAACGTTTTTCTCAGACAACCAACGATGTTTTGATTTTGTATCGCCATGAATTTGACTGGGTTCATCTTCGGTAATCTCCAACGAACGGTTTCTTTTAGACACCAATGACATAATTTGGACCCGGTCGCATATTCCCCAACTGTATTATGGCCAGATGAGTGGGCGCCTCGGTTTTTTTGCCATGCTTCTGTGTTAGGTTAGGTTAGGATAGTTCAAGGATATATTCCATATGTATTTTGGGCATGGTAAACATATTGAGATTGTTTTCAAGAAGATTCTATGGTTAGTTTTTAAGATATGCGTCCTGCTTTTTTCAGGGAAGGTCCCAAACCGTAATACAGTTGGGGAATATGCCAGTCAGCCACCACTTGAGACAAACTGGCAATGAACAGAAGGGTGTCAATCAGCTTTTCATAAAACATTGTGTGAACTTCCAAACAAATGCTAAAAATTGCTAGATGTTATTTTTGAATAGTTGACAGTGAAGATCATTACAATTACTTTTGCTTCGATTTTTGTTAAGTGGACCGATGTACTATCTATCGTTTTATTTCACTTCTGTTAGTTTAATTCATTAATAAATATGTTCTCCGCTCCATCCAAATCATACGTGATGTTCCTGGCTCAGGAACCTTTCAGCTTTATATTTCTCAGTCGTTCCATTTTCATCAGCGTGAGTTTTCAATAGCTTTCCAACAAACATTTGACTCTTTCATCACCCATACGTAGTTTTCTTGCTCACTGAAATTTGTAACAGCAGACTAGCATCCCTTGTTGCCGGTGAGGAACTGCGCAATGGTTGTCACTGTGGGTGCCTAGGCCTAGTGGTCGAAATTTTGAACTTTTATAGATATATCTACTTGAGCTATGAGTACCATTCACGTTTCAAACTACATTAAAGCAATATGCAAGTGCAAAGTTGCAAATCTGCTACACAAATTCAACTGAGAACAAACACCTGTAATTTATTCAATGAAATTAAAAATAAAATGTAAATTCCGTCCATTATTTGTTATCATTTCTGAGTGTTTAAATGCACAAACATGCTAAGAGACAAAAATCTCAAAAAGAGCTTATATATATATATATATATATATATATATATATATATATATATATATATATATATATATATATATATATATATATATATATATATATATTATATATATATATATATATATATATACTGTATTCTGTCTTATGATATGTGAAAGTAATATGTTTTCTGTGTTTTTTTGACGTTTTCTTTCAGATTTCTCATGTGTTGCGAAATATAACGAGGTGATTTTGTAATATGTATGCTTTGTACAATGCTTGTATACGTTTTCTTTTGTGATCACCATATATGGACTGAAATAACATTAATAATGTTTATGGGAGAGCCAGGTCTTACAAAGGGTTGGTTGGTTGTGTGATAAAATGAGGTACGTCTTCCTATAGGCTTTTTGTGTACACAGCTGTGTGTGTTCAGGCGGACAGGAAATGGGTATGTGAGAGAGATAGTAGAGGCCACTTGTGTTTTCAGTTAACAGTGAGAAGGATGACAGGTTTGAAAGCCGTGGTCAGTTCAAAGGCCTGTGTGTGTGTGTGTGTGTGTGTGTGTGTACAGTACACAAGTGTTAAGGCAGGAAGCTGCTATCAGTCATTCAGATAAGAGGCAGGCCTATGTTGCTTTCTGAGTCAGAGAATAAATTGTTTATTCCATAAAGAAAGAAATTCTGTTTATTGTAGAGAGTGAAACTCAGTTTATTTCTGTTTCTTCCAGGGTGACCAATTTCTTCAAATATCTAGCTGGCAACCCAGGTTTAACCTCATGGAAGATATTGGTAAAAATAAAGTTCAGTTCAGATAGAGATTTGGTAGACAAAGGGTGGTCTCTCTCTCTCTCATTCCCTCACCATATAGAAGTGTGTAAAATTATGGTCACTCTCCCAAGCATACAAGTTTTGTGTACTGTTAATAATATTTGATTCTCCCTTGGTAGACTCTAATATGAGAGAGAGATTACTCTAACAGGCCTAACAAAAGTGTTTTTATGAGGAAACAGTTGTGTAATGGTGTGCAAAGATTGGTATAAGGTAAAGCATCATTTACTTATTTTCTACCATGGTAAGAAGTTGAATATGATTTTGGTAAAAAGTTGAATATGATATTGGTAAAAAGTTGAATATGATTTTCATAAAAAGTTGAATAAGATCTTTTAAAAAGGTGAATGTAACCTTTGAAAAAGGTGGATGTAATCTTTAAACAGATTTTGCCTTAGTGAAATTATTGTTGATAAACTTTTTGTGCATTTTTACATTCTTGTCTTTACATTTATTCTATGTGTTCCTGTGTTTATAATTTCACAGTGTTACCCAAGATTTTGTGTTGGTGATTTAACACTGATTTATTTAGCACTTTAAATTGTACTGATTCCATTTAAGATTTCATTAAGGTTTATGTTGATTTCCCATTTTTAAGATTTCTTTTTCCAAATTTTGAGTAAATCTTAATAATTTGAATTTTGTTAGTTAACTTAATTTCTTGATAAATTAAAGTTCTTTGTGAATTAATCAATCTTAAGTTGTTTTAGCAATAATAAATTTTTTGAGCCCAGAACCTAATTATAACTTTGAACTTAAAATAAATTTTTATATTTAAAGTTTTAAAAGCACAGTGTTTCATTTTGACCACCAGTAACACAGTTGTTTGTGTATGCACAAGTGATAGACATTTGTTCTCCTTCTATGTTTATTGGAGAAAATTAGATCAGGGAAACAATTAAAGTTGTTTGATGGGAGTGATGCTCTTTCCCTCTAGTGCATTTATTGCTTATCAGTTGTTACTCACCATAACTTGATAAACCTAGATTGATTTTCAAAGCGATATAGCAAGTTTTAAGGGATCACTATTACCTTTTAGAGTGTTCAGTCGTAATATTATTGTTAAGGGAGGTTTCAGGTATCTGGCTGAAGTGAGGTAAATTTTTGGATTTAATAGTTGTGTAATAACTGGCATTTGATCACTGTGGACAATATATTTGGTGTCCAGAGCTGGCAGAACAAAACAAAATATCACTCTGATTTATGGTTTATACTGGTGGTGTTAGGGATATATTTTGATAGGAGGGTGACCATATAGTTGTTCTGAATTATACTGTACAATATTTAGTTGAGTAAATTAGAGAAAATAGCTCTGTTTGAAGTTCAGGAATTTATAAGCGCTCCATCCATCAGAAAGTTATCAGTCTCACCTGACTAAGACAGTGGACTGTCTTAGCAGTGACATGTGGAGGTAATGTAACCAGTGGTATGATTGAGGCACAAATCAAATGTATTGCAATTCAAGCATTGATAACTCTGGTAAAGTAGATAGAGAGTTAAATGAAACATATGAGTTGTTGAATGCAGCTGAGGTGGAATTTACATACAAGCAAGGGCAAGAGAATGAGAACAGTGATGCAGGGGCAGAGCTTAGACGTTTAGAAACAGAAGAAAACTTGTGTAGACTGAAGGTGCTAGAATCAGAAGAAAAGTTACTAGGCTGCAGATGCAGGCTGATAAGGGAAAAGAAGACAGAGAAAGAGCAAGGAGGCAAGAAGAAGAAGACAGAGAAAGAGCAAGACATGAAAGGGAGTTGGAGTTAATCAGAGCTCGATCTACATTACCTGTAAACCCATATAACTATATCCAAGGTGATGCTGACCCTGTATTTGATGTAGTAAGAGTGCAGAAGTTAATTCCAAAGCTTACAGAAGAAGCTCCAGAAGAGTTTTTTGAGTACTTTGAAAAAGTGGCTACAGGTATGGGATGGCCAGAGGATAAATGGTGAGCCTTGATACAGTGCTCTCATTGGTAAAGGAAGAGGTGCCTATTTAGCCTTATCAGCTGCTAAGTGTATAGAGTACAATGTACTGAAATATAATGTGTTGCAAATTTACAAGATGACCCCTGAATATTACAATGAAAGATTCAGATCTTTGAAGAAGGATGACAAGATGACTTTCTTGGATTACGCCTATAAAGTAAGATGATGTTTCAGACGATGGTTGGATGCCACTAAAGTTAAGTCTATGGACAAACTTGAGGAGTTAGTAGTCTTAGAGCAATATCTGAGAGAAATCCCTGAACACATAAGAGTTTATTTGAGAGAGGGAGAGAGGTGAAGAAACTTGACAAAGCTGCTACACTCAGTGAGGATTATAATATCATCAGTAGCAGAAAGAGTTATAAGTACCAGAACCAACAACTCACAGGTTATAGGTCTCAGTCAAATTTCAAGAACATTGATGTGAGAAACCCTTCTAGCAGCTATGCCAGTACAAAGCCAGGATATATCCCTCAGCAATTGAAAGGTAAACCCTCAACTTCGAGTTTTTCAAGACAGATGCAGAAGACTAATGTTGTTTGCTACAAGTGTGGAAGAATAGGACACTATAGTCAAGATTGTTATAAGACGCAACAGCCAACCTAGCCAGCTGGACAAGTGGTAAAGGGTAACCAGGTAAAGCCAACTACGAGGAATAGTGTGGGAAAAATCAATGAAACTAGACAAGCAGAATGTTTAGCAACCAGTGGAAATGTATTGACAAACCACTGAGGATTAGTCCTACGGTAGAGATAGAGAAGTAAAACCCACAAGTTTCCAAGTTGTGTAACTACCAGGAGTATGAAGAGAACTACAAACGGAAGTGAAGAAACTGAGGAGTTGATTGTACCGGAAGGATCAAGTGAAGGATCTTTGAGCTTAGATGAGCTGTTCCAGGAAAATGAAAATTTCCCTAGTGCTAGTAATGAAGAAAGTGTCCAAGAAGAAGAGGATCCTTCCTTTTCAAGAGCAAACTTGAGATTAAAAAAGGCATCAGAGTCATACTCTCTTCCCAAGAGGGCAAGGGTATCGTCAACATACCGTAAAAGAGAGGATGGTAACTGAGAGGGTATTCGTCCACTAGCATGTGCTCCTCCAGGGAGCACATAAAGATATTGGAGAACATAGGTCCATGCGGCGAGCCCATAGCCACACCATCAACCTGCTTGTATATTTTACTATCAAAAATAAAAGCTGTGTCCAGCACAGCTAGTTCCAACGTTTTAAAAGACGAATGAGTAAAATTATTAAAAACAAAATCAGGCTGAGTAAAAAGCTTATTTAAAATCATTTCAATTGTCACATTCACAGGTACATTTGTAAAAAGCGACTCAACATCCAAACTGGTCATATAGAGATCAGAGTCCTGAGCCAAGATCATATCTTTGAATTGATAAGAATTGTTAATGGTGTAATTATTCCTGGTTAAAGGCTCAAAGAGAGGAACAAGATACTTTTGCAAGTTTGCAGTTTGGAGTGTTAAAAGACGCAAGTATAGGGCGTAAAGAAACGCTGGGTTTGTGTATCTTGGGTAATCCACATAAAACACCATAAGAAGACCCTGTGGAAAATAACTGCTGATATGCATTTTCCCCAGGGTCTTGGAAACGATGTAACATGCACTTTTATTCAGTTTTTTATCAAAAACACCTCAAAATTTTGGTTATTCAGCTGTTTTGAAGCCATATTTCTTCTGTGGGATCAGCGTCATAAGCGTCGTAACCCCGCAACGTGCATCATAAACCAGGAAGTAATTTCTGAAGAATATACTTGAGAAGTGTCGTAAGCTTGGAACATCATAAGCCAACCCGTCATAACCTGGGAATCCCTGTACAGTAATAATAATTCTCTTTACGTCTATCATTATTGTTCTTGCCTTTGTATTTTATTCTAAAGCCAGGTAACATTGGTTTAGTAGTCATAAATATACAAGCTACAGAAACTGTAACATGTAGTTCTTGCAAGTGCACCATATAAGATACAGCTCTTGTACTCAAACTCTACATAATATTGCTTTACACCTTCTACTGGTTAGGGAGGCTTGTGAATAATCTTCTTTCCTTTATAAAGATTTCATACCAGTGTTGTCTGTGCAAACCACTTGATTTGATTGGCTGTGTATGATCTGAGGCAACAAGGTACATACAATAAACAAGAGAATGAGAAACTAAGAAAAAAGTTTTTTCATTAAATACCTTCACTAGAGGTACAGAGATATCAGTCGCAAAAAAGCAAGCCAAACTTAACCTCACACATCACAAATTATGCAGTTTCTTGCCATGATCACCCTCACAGATTATAGTCTCTCCTTACTTCACATGAGTGTACTGCCCTGGTCCCTCTGACAAATATATTCAACTACCCTCACCCAGGGTGCACTGTCCTGCCCTGGTTCCTTTGACAAACTGGATCCTCACCTAGCTTGCAATGTCCTGTCCTGGATCACTGAAAAATAAAAAATTCACCTGCCCTTACCTAGGGTGCATTGTCATATCCTGGTTCCTCTGACCAATCCTAACACCACATGACCTCAGCTTGTCTGTATTATCCTACCTGTTTCAACTGGGAAACCCATCCATCACCTAACCTGGGCTGCACTGTCCTGCCCTGATTCCACTGACAAATCCTAACATTACTGTCCTATCCTGCTTCTCTGAAAAATCAAAACTTTACCTACCTCACCAAGGTACATAGTCCTTCCCTGGGTCATTGACATATTCTACCATTAAAAAACCTCATCTTCAGTGCACTGTCCTACCCTGATCCTCTCAGCAAATCATATCTTCACCTACCCTTGCCTGAGGTTCACTGTCCTACCATGGTTCCACTGTCAAATCAATACTTCGCCAAATTTTACCTAAAGTGCATTGTACCATCCAAGTTCCACTAACAAATCCAAAGATCCCATAACCTCATCCCACACTTAGGATGCTCTGTATTGCCCTAGTCCCTCTGACAAGTCATATTTTCACCTACCCTCACCTAAGGTGCTCTCTTCAGCCCTGGTCTCCATGATACCTCATACATTCACCTACCCACAACTAAGCTGCACTGTTTTGCCCTGGTCTCCCTGACAAATCATATCTTCACCTAACCTCACCTATTGTGCACTTTCCTGCCCTGGTTCCACTGACAACTCCTAACATATCATAACCTAACTAGGTGTGCACTCTAACACCTTGGTATCTCTTGGAAACCATGCATCCCTCACCTAAGGTGCACTGCCCCTCCCTGGTCTTCCTGACAAATCATAACCTTGCTAGACTCACGAAGAAGTCACATGGTCTGCCCTGTCCATCTGACCAATCATTACCTCAACTAGGTCATAATATTCTGATCTGGTAATAAATTATGCCCTCTAACCTCCCATAATGCCCAGTGCTCTGTCAAAGTTCTTAGGACAAATCATAATTTCCTTACCATCATAAAGGCAGCAATGCAATGCCCTGCCCCAGCTTGCTTGACAAATTATAACAAACCCCAACTCACTACTATGCTGTGTTCTAAAACAACTGTGATAACTGAGATCTTCACCACCCCTAGACACCGTTATGAATACAACCTAACCTAACCTAACCTAACCCAAACTCTCCCTGAGAAACCTGAAACTTGCTTAGGGGGTATTGTCCTAAACTGACTGTGGGTATATGGGAAGGCTTTGCCACACCCTTAACCAACCTTGCCTAACTACAGTGGAGCATTCTATTCTCATTTGGCCTTGCCCACACTAAGACTATATATAAAAACAAATATCCTACCCTAACACCTGCAAGATCACAGCCTCCACAGGAGGATTAGGTGTCCAAGGTGGTGAGATACAGGTATTATTTTACTTTACTACTACAACTTGAAATCGGAGCTATGCTGTGCTCTTAAGTCTCCCTAATATGCTTAATACAAAACTCATATTAAAATCTCAGTTAAATGTTGTTACCTACTTGGATATTTTCTAAGTTCTTTGTTTATGATAACATGGTCACTGGAGTGGAGCTCTGGATCAGATTTTGTTTGTCATATGCACTGTGGGTAAGGATGGCTAGCATATCTGCAACATTTTTTGTTTATTTTACCCGATAATGTGGATATGTGAACAACGCCCGAAGCTGACTGGTCCTTTTGTTTTAATTTTCCCCAAATTAGGTGGAATTTTGGAATTCAGGCCCTGCTTCAAAAAACCAGCTTCAGTTCATAATTACTGTTTGTTTGGAGTATGAGGTGTAAAACTTATCCCCAAGTATTTTTTTTTTTTTTACATTTCTGATATTCGTTTTGGTAACAAATGAGTAGTTTCAAGATACAGGAATCCCTTAGGCTATATCCTACATTATAGGGGGCCCACAGTCGGAAACTAGGATTTTTTGGGGGAAAATACAAAAGGGTGCAATAGGCCTACAAGGATATATTCTAACACTGCCCCAATAATCTACCTCTACAAGTTCTGATTTTGATTAACTCATTATTTATTGAAGGTTTATAGACGGTAAATTATGCTGTATTCCATAATCATATACTGGGTTTGAAAATATGACTTTTCTATATTTTAGCATGTTTTAAATTTTGTTCTATACATCAGTAGGCTAGAGCTCATTTTTAGAGATACGGGCCCATATTAGATCCTACAATAACGGGAATCACATTGGGAAAGCAAGGTTTTTGAGTGGGGAAAAATACAAATGAGTGAAATAAATGGATGTATTCCAACATGGCCAAGATACTCCTAAAAGTTCTGATTGTGTAAAAGTTTGGTTTATTAATGATTCTTAACGTGACATTTGGCTATGTGCTAGGCAGGTAAGAACCTCATAACCTAGGTGAGGACCTGGTGCTCTAGGCTTTGTTAGGTTAGGTGTGGCTAAGTTAGGTCATAATCCCCTACTAGGTAAAGACCAGACAACCTCAGTTAAGTTAGATTGCAGCCTGATTTTAATTTCCAATACCTAAAGCCGGGTTAGCTGGGAGGTAGAGGGAGGCAAAGCTCCCCTAGATAGGTATGGCCCTTGTGGTCTAACTTACGTCTTATGGGGGTGCCTGGCTAGGTACAGACGGCCTCCTAGGTTGGGTTGCGTTGGGGGTCCAATGGGGGAAAAGGCCCCTGGCTAGGTAAGGGCTCAGCCCCAAAGGTTAGCAGACGTTAAATCCGTTCTTGTGTTTCGTTTTGTGTTTTCCTCTAGCCTACCTAAAAAAACCATTTTTGACTGTGGTCCCCCAGATAGTAGGATACAGGCTAAGGAGTGGTCTATTATCTCTAAAACTACTCACTTCCTAACAAATAGGACCACAGAAATGTTCAAAGCAAACATTACAACATTGGAAAATCATATCTCAACTCCTTACGGGAGTTTGGTTGAGGCTAGTTAAAATTTTTCGAGTTATTTGAATAAAATTTTCAAAAGTATTCTAAAAAATAATTGAAAATATTCACCGTGATGGTAAGTATAAAACACGGGAAAATGTTGCTCAATAACAAAATCCTTCATTTTGATCATGGATTAGCCTAGATGACAATGACAAACATTAAAAAAAATACAACTGTCTAGGAAACATCTGAAGAATTCATACCCGGTATTCTACCAGGTAAAAAAAGAAACAATATACCTAAAATGGCCTTTTCTTCCTCCTTCATTAACTTAAGTTTCCTTTTTTTTTTTTTTTTTTTTACAGAATTTGGACCTTACCTCACGTTTAGGTGATCAAAGGTGGAGGGTCATTAGTTAGCAGTCTGTCTACAGTCTTTCTCTACCAGTCTACACTTGCAGCACTTAAACAAAGTAAAACAACAAAGCTGAGTACTTCATCTTCTCCATAAGCTTCACTCGCTTTCCCCCTATTGGCTTGCAAGTTGCAAGAGATCTGAAGAGTCCGTTGCAAGCGGTAATAGGCCATAGTGGAGACCAAACCAAGGATCCCTCAATCTCAAGCAAAAATGTAAACAAATGACGTCACTGCAAGAAATTCAAGAAATATCTTAAGGGACACATTTTACGCATGCGCAAAATGCATCGAATGCAGACGCTTGTATTATCTTACTCGGTTTTTAAGTGCAGATCATGTTCTATAGTTTTTTACAGATTGTAAATCGCTTAAGAAATGTTTTATTTAACTTTTTATGACTATGTAGACCAGGAATTCCTTTTTTTCTCTCTAACATAAAAGTGGAACTCTACGTTCAGAAGGATATGATTATTTAAACGAGATGTTGAAACGGACTGAAACTTTACTTCTGTTGTATTTCATTAATATATGTTTGATTACGTTTTTGCTCGAATAAACTCTCCCGCCCCTCCGAAAGGAAAAAAAGATGGTATCTTATTTGTTTAGAAGATTTGTGATATATCTTATTTTTTTCTCTTTTGGCCTGTCTAGATAGCTTAGCATTTATATAATAACAATTACAAAGGCGATAAAACTAACCTTACAACACACACATACTGTATATATATATATATATATATATATATATATATATATATACATACATACATACACACACACGAGTATACATCAAGATATCTTACTATCGCTGATCTGTTACTCCGTGTCTCCGTAATACTTTCACCAAAGTACAGCATGAACTCACTTGCCAACAGTATGTTGTTTTCTAGTATCCGGTTTAATACTACTCAGTTTGCTAGCAGTTTTATCTTGAGTACAACTGAAGTGTTGAATAGTTTTCCTTTTGCAGTCGTGGAGTCTTCTAATTTCCCAGTATTTGAGCAAGGAGCGAATTCATTTCTGCTTACATCTCCTGAGTTTAGGTATATTTTTTTTTTATTTTCTGTTCCCTCATATCTATTTATTTATCACCTTTACCTATTACTCGTCTCTTTCGTCTGGCCGACTTTCCTCTGGAGCCTTATCGGGTTTATAGTCCGTCCATAAGGGGTTTCAGCTGAAGATTTAAAGAAAGAAAAGAAATCACTTCAACTCCCGGTGTCTTTCCATTCTACAACCTCTTTGCAATGCTGCCATTCACATATGCTTCTCCTTTATCCTTCGCATTTGATAGAGCTTCAAAGCAATCACTTCATCAATCCAGGTCTCCATTTTTATCGTATTCACAAACTATTTTTATTACCAGCCTCCTTTTTCTTTCTTGCTTTCTGGTGTTGTTGGTAAGTCAGGTAGGTAAGGAGTTCTTAGAGAGTCTCGTGGAAATATGTTAGGCAAGTGCCTCGAGTGTTGGAGGTATTAATTTTTAAAAAAAGGATTGTCATCAGTATACATGGGAAAGAGAATAACTGAGGAAAAACTAGTCAGACCGTGTTGGTACAATGTAAACGGAGGAGCAAGCTGATGGATGTGATGGCCAAAGGACGAATGGCTACGGGTAGGCTATACTGTGGATCGTCATTTAGTTGAAGAGTTTTTTAAGTTTACCTTAGTTTAACCAGACCACTGAGCTGATTAACAGCTCTCCTAGGGCTGGCCCGAAGGATTAGACTTATTTTACGTGGCTAAGAACCAATTGGTTACTTAGCAGCGGGACTTACAGCTTATTGTGGACTCCGAACCACATTATAGCGAGAAATGAATTTCTTTCACCAGAAATAAATTCCTCTAATTCTTCATTGGCCGGCCGGAGACTCGAACTCGGGCCTAGCGAGTGCTAGCCCAAAACTCTACCGACACACCCAACGAGGAACTATTTAATTGAAGAGGACCTTAGATTCAAGATGGAGAGGAGTGTGTGAAAATATGGCTGTACATGTAATCAAGGCCACAAACTTAAAAAGGAGTGAGAAAAGATAAGGGAAACATATAGAAGAGAATATGGGGTAGGGTTAAAGACACAAGGGTAGCAGGAGTAAGTGATGAGTTTGTACCAGTTACCAGGAAGTGTTTGTAGGAGATTCGAGAGAGGAAATAAAACAGTAGGTGGTGGGACAGAACACGACAGAATTCTGTATAGAATTTGGGCCTAAGGCCAAGCGCTGGGACCTATGAGGTGTAACAGGAGGAAAGCCTCGCAGTTGCACTACAAAACAATTGTTAGGAGAGGGTGGATAGCAAGACAGAAGAAAGAGAATATGAACGGAGGTACAGTAAAAGGAATGAAAGGAGTTGCAGCTAGGGGCTGGAGGGGCGCTGCAAAGAACCTAAAGTAATGCCTACAGTGCGCTGCATGAGGTGCACTGACGGCACTACCCTCCTACGGGGGCTGGGGGTGGAAAAACCAAAATGTTAAAGAATGAAGAAAGATGAAGTGTTTGTGCCTGCAATCCCTTTCAGGATAAAAAGAAGTCTAGCTGTTTGCTAACTTTTAAACTTTTATTACACAGTCTAAAAACTTGTGACAGAACAGAGCGCTGACCATAGCTAAACCTGACGAAAATCTTGCTTTATTGAATAAGTCCTGAGATACTTTATATTAGTTTCTTGCTAGACGGGCATAATATGCAGTAGGTATTTGCATTCAAGTAATTATTGATCATCTGACTCGCACACGCAAGTATATATAAATGTATCCATCCATCCATAGACACACACACACACATATACAGTATATATCACCATACACGTTTTTCCTCTTTAGAGGGGTGGACCTAGCAAATACATCATATGTGTATACTTTGTGTGTGTGTGTATATATATATGTATATATATACATATATATACATAGATGGATAGATGTGTAAATACAGTGTATATAGGACATCCAGCTAAGTGAATCATCGCAATAGCACCTTCTTCTGGTTTGGATGCTACTGGTCATACGACCATATTACAAACGCCCTGTTGTAATATGGCTGAGCACAAAACTGAATTTTTAAGAAGCCACAAGGAAATCATAGCCACAATTCGAGGTTATGTCATTTATGGAAGAATTTCGAAAAATCTCTTTAATAAACTGAGGCATCCGGTCGTCATCCTGCAAAAGGGCTTCATTTCCTTTCGATGATTTTACTGGGGTCAAATGGATGGAAACACGTGGGTGACGTCTTTGCTGGCACACATGGCTTGGTAAGCCATCTGCGCGTCAGAAGGTTTCGCTGTAGCATAACAGATCTTTATGAACGGATCTGGGTTGATGATAGCACAGCACTTGTTGCGTACGCTCAGGGCAACGTGGCACTGGAAGTATTTCAATTCCAGAACTCCTGCGGGCTTTACTGGTGAAATGCTTGGAGTTGGACAGTGCTGGTCTTCTTGCCAAGATCTCACTAGCTCTTGGAGGTTTGGGGCTAGGGAACCACTGGACATCAGCCAGTCATTGGCTACTTCTCCATCATAGGAGCCGAGTAATCCAGCTGTTTCTCCAAAGGCCCAGCCGGAGACGATGACAGAAACAATGTTGTGCTTGGTGTAAATCTCCAAAGTCATGGAGGGTACCGAAACAGTCATCCTCCCACTCACTTTTGAAACGTTGATTCCAGATCGCGTTACTGTAGCTCCAGTCATTTCATGACCGTTGATGGACACGTGATGATTTGGTGTGATAATGACAACAGCTTCCGATGTCTTTAGAGTCAGCTGCTGTTGTGCTCCAGGATGTGGATGTTCCATGAAAAGAGAATTAGACTTGAAAGCAAGGAGGAGGACTTTGCAGGGCGATGGGGGTGCCCTCAGAACTGCTCCATCGAAGGTCAGGAGCTCTTTCCCCACAACTATAAGAGCTGTGCGGTTGTATGGAGGAAGCAGATTACTAATTTTTCTTGGGAAGAATTCGTGGGTGTTCCAGATAAGATATTTCAAAGGGTTAGGGTCAAATGAATAGAAGAGCCAAGCTATGTCGCTAAGCAGTGTTCTGGGTTGTGGCAGCGCATACTGCAGAGCTTGGGTTAGAGAAGTGATAGGTCTCTTAGTTGGTACAGATATCGTTAAGTGATGCTCATCATATTGTACAGACACCCGTAGCAAATACTGCAAGACTTGAGTGATGAATTTGTTCATCTGGAGACCTAGTATGCGGTTCTGCGGGAAAAGGTAACAGGTCATTTGTGACACCGGATTAATAAATTTTCTCTATTATACACCAAAAAAACATGTCGACATCTTTGCAACGACCATATTGATACAAATTCTAGAATACTTACATAATTCCTAAAGAACCAGTTTATTTCTCTCTGCAGAGCTGGGGAATGGCTGATGGCATCTCTGACGTCATCAGTGTCTTCTTCCAACTTGCTGATGATCTTGGCTACCATTTCTTTCAAGCTCTCCACTTCCTCTGGATAATTGTGGATCAATTCGTCTATAAGTTCTCGAAGTTTGCGAATCTCAGGAATATCTTGAACGAAGTCGATGATCCACTGAACAATTTTCGGAGTCTGGCCCTCCTCGAACATCTCAAGGATCTTTACAAAAACTGTGAGAAATAATATGCGTCATGATTAATGGGCAAATAGTTTTTGGAGAAAGTAGCTGAATGATAACAATCAATTCTTTAAGGCTGTTTTCGATTGTAAAATTTCATTAAAATATCCTTTGTGTACATTTGAGAAAAACTTAAAAAATAATAGTCCCTATAGGATTTTGCAGTCTGCATCTGAAGATTAGTGGGGATACCAAAACCATCTGCATTCAGAAGTAACCAAAATCTCTACTAATGCAAGATGGCCAAAGCCTTTCATCAAGATACATCAGCAACATCATTTGGGCATTATTCTTAGTTTTCCCGTTCACTTTGTAGCACTTACTTGATTCAAACTCAACTAATTCTTAAAACTCCTACAAGATTGTTACAGAAATCGACACCTGGAGGAAAAAGGAGCCCTCGGCAGATCTATTGCTAAGAATCTTCTGAACCTCAGTATTTTCATACTTGGTCATACTAATCATTCAACTACTCATAAGCTAAGCCACTTATTCGACATGTCCTTAGTTCAGAGTGCAAAGTCCACTATCAGTTCATCAAACTGCTTACAGTTAAGTTACTACTCTTATAGCTGAAAAGTTACAGATAAGCTCCTACTCTTATAACTGATGGTGGAAAAGTTACAGATAAATTGCTACTCCTATAACTGATGGTGGAAAAGTTACAGATAAGTTACTACTCTTATAACTGATGGGGAAAAAGTTACAGATAAGTTACTACTCTTATAACTGATGGTGGAAAAGTTACAGATAAGTTGCTACTCTTATAACTGATGGTGGAAAAGTTACAGATAAGTTGCTACTCTTATAACTGATGGTGGAAAAGTTACAGATAAGTTGCTACTCTTATAACTGATGGTGGAAAAGTTACAGATAAGTTGCTACTCTTGTAACTGATGGTGGAAAAATTACAGATAATTGCTACTCTTATAACTGATGGTGGAAAAGTGACAGATAAGTTGCTACTCTTATGACTGATGGTGGAAAAGTTACAGATAAGTTGCTACTCTTATGAATGATGGTGAAAAAGTTCCAGATAAGTTGCTACCCTTATAACTGATGGTGGAAAAGTTCCAGATAAGTTGCTACTCTTATGACTGATGGTGGAAAAGTTCCAGATAAGTTGCTACTCTTATGACTGATGGTGGAAAAGTGACAGATAAGTTGCTACTCTTATGACTGATGGTGGAAAAGTTACAGATAAGTTACTACTCTTATAACTGATGGTGGAAAAGTCAAGATGGTAAAACACGTGACAATAATCTGCCACAAAATGCTGAAAATCTGGCTTCAGTTCCCTTTGTCTACTACCCTATATGCATCATGAGTCAACACTGATTTTTATGGAGACCCAACTCATTCAAACTGCAGCAGTCCAGAATCAACCTTTACTCAGATAGGAATTCTGCCATGCACCTTACCTTTGATCAAAGAATCAAATAAGCCCTGAAAGTCCTCCTGGAATGCTTCATCTATCCTGTCACGGACTGCGCATAAGTCCCTTTCCACTTGCAGTAAGAGAGACCACGCACTTTCAAAGTAAGGCTTCAGGTAGATCAAGAGAGGGTTTTCTCTGACGTCATGACTCACATCCTCGCCAATTTCCTTTAGTTCGTTTCGTAATTTTTCAAGAAGATCAGGCAATTCCGAAGGAGGAAAGTGGAAGGGCAGTAGATGAGCATGCCTCCTCAGTTTCTCTGTTATTTTTGACGTTACAGAGGTGATGGATGAAGAAATCCTCTTCCACTCCTCGTGAGCCCAATTCTAGAAGGAAGAGGGTGAAGGCAGAATTAACATGGAGTTAGGAAATATAAGACTACATTCAAATTTGATCCTATCATCAGTGAGTCTATTGAGTCAATTCCAGAGAGCTCAGGGAACACTCTTCCTTTTCATACAAGATGCTCCTGTTCCCCAGCAATGTCTTAGTTACTAACAGCATTTTCGTCTTAATAAGATTTGATATGACTGTTTACTGATATGCAGAAACTACTTTACAATAATTATCACGACATTTTAAGAATGCGACATGGCAAAACAAATTCTTCGAAATTATAAGAGCATCGTTAAGTGTCTAAAGAAAAATGGGTAAAAGTAAATTGATGAACATAAATTCTTAACTGTGATCCTAGTGATTAATTCTTAAGTGAAGTCTAGTTTGGAAACATACCTTAGCCCAGGAGAGCTTATCAGAGTCCTTAGCAAGGTCTATGTTTATCAGAGTATCTGATACAAGATCAGCTTTAGCCATGATGATGGGAACGGTTTGTAAGGTGTCTTTATCATCTACCAAAAAGCTAATTTCAGCAGTACTGGGGTCAAGATATCCTAGTCTAATCTTCAGCACATCCAGTTTCCTAAGCTTGTTTACAGAAATTTCAAGAAAAGCTGGATTGCAAAGTCTGGATGTTATTTCATAATAATCTGGTTGCAAAATGTGGGCAATAGCATGAAGACCAAATCCATAGCAATAGGGCCCTTCTTCGTGAGTTAATGAACCTGAAAACTCAAATGGTGGCTGATGCTCCAGTTCAGCAGAGAGCCCAAGTGCAGCTCTCCCATCCTGGCTACGATCTAATCTTCCAGCAACAATGAGTGAAGAAGGTATAGAAAGGGACTCGGAACCCTGAATACTGAAGCTGAAGATATGTTGCGTGTAAGCTGCAGTTGCCGTTATGTATGGTTCTGTCTTGAGTGCCTGAAATGTATTTGGACCTAATTAAGTAAAAGATAATTTTCTTTGGAAAACTGTTACTTTCTTTCTTCGTCAGATTACAACTCAACAACTCTATGAACAGGAAATATTCTCATGGTAAACTTACTGGTACTGTTAAAGTAGTCTCCATCCAGAATGAGTCAGGTGTTACAGCATGGCATGATAGTATCCCAGTTATCTTATCCTCTTCATTTTGGAAGATATCAATATCTATTGTACCCTTTATTCCATGGGATTCTCTTCTGGACTGCAGAGAAACTTTCAAGTCTCTCTTCAGACTAGGGTGCCTAATACGTGCATGGACTCCAGTGATCTCACCAAGTGGCATTTCTCCATCTCTGCTGATTGATGCAGCAATTTCATATTTGGATTCGCTTCTCTCTTTGTTTGGATAAAATCTCAATGAATAGTCAGCTGGGGAATACTCTACTTCACCCTCTACAGTACGGGATGGGAATTTGAAGATCACTGAATGCTTTTGTGGAGATTGTCTGCTGTAGTGAAATCTATACGCCTGTGGCAAAGGTGAAGAAGTATAAAGTGTTTCTAGTCTGGGACTGGCTAACCTATGGATCGTTTCCAGTAACATAAGAGCAGCAGTCATATCGAGATGCACAATAACCCTCTCGATTCCTCTGTGAAGTTTCAGTGCAACTTCATAGTCAAGAATATTGAGAGGAGCATCTGAGTGTGCAACAAGGTAAGTTTTGTAGTTGCCCTGTTTGTTATCTAGTTTCAGCTCAACATCCAGTGGTGCAAGAAGGGATGGCGATGACAACTTCGCCTAGGAAAGAAAAGCAAGAAATGCTTGAGTTTACTGCCAATGGTAATATCCATATCAGATAAATAGTGACATTTTACTCCTTTACGGTGGAAAAGCTACACAGAAAAAGGAATTTATTATCCAGTAAAGACATGAACAACTTTGAAGAAATGAAGTGAAATTTCATAGTTACCTGAATGAAAAATAATCTCTCAGAGGCAGTGTTACTATACACTGTTTTCATGTCCAGTGTAGTCACTTGATTGGTCGGAGACTCATACCTTGACTGCGAGACAACCATGAATCCTGCCTGCGAATGATATCTTTGCCATTCCAGTTTCTCACTGAACTGGTAATGGTGATTGTTGAAGTCTTTATATGTTACTTGTCCATGGAGCTCTGTAGACAGTTCCCTTCTCTGAACAGCAACATTCATGTCAAATGTAAGGGTTTCTCCAGTGGGCATAGTGATTTGGCATCTTGCATCTCGTTTCCATGGACTTTGATTGAAGCCTGATGCTTCTAAAAGTAGCCTATAGTTCTTGCTTTTGTAAATTACATTCCCGCTGCAAAAAGAATGAGCAAAGAATATTCTAATCAGTTTTTCTTAACACAATGATTCAATACCATAAACAATGGCTTAATGCACATTTAAAAGGTTTATGATACAATTGCAAAAGAAAAGGTACTACTTCCGTGGCAACTATATTTTTGCTCAGTAACAGATTACATTATGAAGTATGACAGACTGTAACTTGAGTACATACCTGAGACCAAAGTGGTCGGTATCTGCAAGATTCTGAGTAACTCTTAGATTTGCTGTTAACTTCTTGGATGGATCTCGATCTGCGTCCCATGCAACATCTGTCCTTATTTCCCTAGTCTCAAGATTCACATCAGCCAAGGCCTTTATCCTTCTTGACGGTGAAATTTTCGGGAACATCAATGTATTCATGTTTACATGAAGAGCAGTTTTCTTTATTATAACTCCCACTTCACAGTTTGCAAGCAGAGGGACTCTCACATCCATTCTGATAGTCCAGCGCTGACTTCTGTCAACCTGAATGGCCCAGTCATAGGAAAAGAGAACATCTTCTTGGTACTTTGTCATCACTTTCAGGACATTCTTCTTGCTAGACAACTCGAGACTTGAAGACACAGTGAGCGGGCTGCTGGCTAAAGGGGTGATTCTTAAATCAGCTTCAAATTTTGAAGAAGAGTGCACAGAGAATACCATTGTAACAGGGCCTGTAATGTGCAGAATTGTTTGTCGGCCATGGACGAAGGCAACTTCTAGCATATATTTGTCATCTTCTTGTTTCACAAATTTGCTTTCCATTTTTATCACCGTCATGTACTCTGGAATATCAACCTACAAAAAACCCAAGTCTGAGATGACAACAACCTGATACTAAATCAGAATGAAATGCAATTTTTACTCAAAAAAATAGTCCCAGAACACTAAGTAAATGGCGAGTGACTAAGTAAATAGAGGAACGAAAATGTGCTTCACTGAAAGACAAGCAAGTTAAGATGACAATAAATAACCAAAATATTTGACACCAGAACTTATATCCAAGAAAATGTCTGGTGCCGTTACAAATATAGTATATTCATATAGCCTTATCATCTTTTACTAGAGATTTTTTGTAATACAGAATTGAACCAAAATTCTTTGTCCATATTGTTTTAGTTTAAGACAAGATTCCACAAGTAAGACTAAACAATACTTACTAATAATTTTGCACTTGACATTTCGGGTCCTTTCAAATGCATGATATCAATATCAACAATCTTCAAGTTGTCCATCTTTCGCACTATCAAAAGCGTAACACCCTTCTTCAAACTCCTCCATGCTACGTTTAGAGCTAGTTTATAAGAGGCATCTTTAATCCACCCTGAAAATGTCAAAACTCAGAAATTATTTCATGCAGAATCACAGGTTTGACTGAGATGAGAAAGAGGTTCAACAACCGTCTACTACCAAACACAATTTACTTTTTAAGACAAAAATGTTCAACATGTTGGAATATTATGTAGCAAAGCAGTCATGAACCAGGGGACTAAGTTTTTACCTTCAGCTGAAGTTTTGGTCTCCACTTCTCTTCCTTCGCTATGGATGATCTCATGTTTTGCACTGACACCAACCAGTTCCATTTGCTTTTGTGATAGCTTCACTAGAGATGCATATCTAGAATCACTCTCTCTCTGGACTGAGGCTAAAAATGTTGTACTTCCTATTGTGCATTTCATGTCTAATTTTCGAAGCCTTTCAAGCACCAAGACTCTTGATTCTCTGTTGTATTTCAAATCTACACCAGCTTTGAATAAAGAAATATGAATATCCTTAGAGTACAAGTTAGTGCTAGTAATATCTTATCAAAATATGCAGACTTTCATTTACTGACTGTACGCAGTGCCATAGCGACTTACCTTCGACATTTAGAAGCATAAAACGTCTGAGAAAACCCAAGGTATGAGCACTGAAATCAAGCTTTGTTTGTTCGCCATTGCTTGTTTCTCTGTATGTGGCTTTCATTATCAATTCACCTGGAGAAAGTATGAAAACATTGGTGGCGAACACCCTCATCATAATCTCTTTTTCCAATGAATTCCAGTGTGTACTAAGTTCCACCATAAAGCCTCCAAATGTCTGTATTCCATTTGAATTCCACTTCCCTAACACTTCCAAAGCTCTGTACTGATCCTGCTGCATCAAATGAACCCAGATATGACCATGGGCACTGGGAGATTCTACAGATGCAGAAACACGAACACTCTCTGGAGTTCTCTCGTACATGATAGTACTTAAAAGTTTTCGAGGATTTGGTGAACCAGGGGCTTCAGCTTCAACTTTGACTAGTTTGGTTCCTCCGTCATGATGGACAGATGTCTTCAATGAGAACTCTCTCAAAGAAAAATTTCTCTTTCCAAACAGTTTGAACACTGACGGTCCTCCAAGTGGTAAGCCTGTGCTTCGGAAAACGTTGGGGACATCAAAGTCATAACATAGCCGCAGCCCAATTATTGGCTCCATATCAACAATGCAAGAGCTCTTTTTAATCCTAACATCCCTCACTGACGGAGGAACGATTTTAGATTCTCCATGTCCAGCCATTACTTTCATGAGGTACATTTCACTCTTGATGTTAAGTATTTTCATCGGCCCTTGAAGGATAAAGTTCAACTGCAGCTCACTTCTATCCTTAACTTTAATTCTGACAAAAAAGCCAGTGTCACTTGATATCAAGTTCTCCATCTTAAGCCCATTTCTGATAAGATGTGAATCAAAACCGACAAAGCCATTAACCTGCATTGAAAAACTTGGAAGGACTTGCAATATGGTTGCCTTGTTTAAACTATTGTAGCCGACTTCACTGTCTATCTTAAATCCAAGGACAGCGGTTCCTTCAAGTTCTAGTTTGAGTGGGATTCCCTGGATAGAGGCTAGACTATACTGAAATTTCATCTGTGCTGCTCTGGCAGTATTGAGGTTTATTTCTGAAAGCTGATCAAGAGACTCAGTAAAGTAGTTTATAAATGATTCAAAGAGATGTTTCATGTCCGTGCCTTCTAAGTCGCCGGCCCAAGACCCGTAGAGCATTTCCTGTCCATCAAATCGTACGTAGGCATCAGCCTTTTGTCTGCCTCCTTTTTCTTTTTTATAAATCTTTTTGAGGAAATCAGAGACAGACGAAATATCGATGGATCTCTTTCCTTTGCTACTAAATTTCCTCAAAATAGTCCAACTGATTTTTTGAACAAATTAATAAAGCCGTATAATTTATTTTATAGAAGTTTTTGGAAGTAGCCATTCGGTCCTAACAGTTGCTCAATGACAGGTTCTAACCCTTCAAGTCTAGCTCCAAATTCTCCCATGTTGACGGGAATGCTACCTAATGTTGTGGTAAGGTTCATATTTATCGATCGTGGTAAGTAAGATCCTGGTGTAAAAATGACATCTGATTCGTACCCAGCTCCAAGTCCAAGTGGTTGACTGTGGTAGGACATGTGATAATTTCTGGAATATTTCCTAAAATCAGCTGTGAAGTTGACTGGCAAAATAAAATCACTGAGAAGGTATCGCAGCCTTTCCTTATAGGGATCTGAGGACTCTTGAAGATTGAGAAGATGGCTGAGTATAAAACTTCGAACTGGAAATCAAGAAGATGAAAAATCAATATAAAATAAAAAGTGTGCAAGATTTGTTTTTCGAGAATTATAAGAAATGTCATCCTAACAAAAAGTTTCAGATTCGAGTGAGTCTAACCTTGCGTATTTTCCTCCTGGGCAATCTTTGAAATGGTTTCCTTCAGGTCTTCTCTTTCAGCACACCGGAGAGCAGCAAGATAGGATGCAATGCGAACTTCTGTGTCTGTGGCTTGATCAGTTGTAATGGTAAGTAAATGCTGAGTTACCTGTTGAAAAGCAGTAATATTATCTCAAGGAACTGACATGCTTCTCGCAAAAAAATCTTCTTAATTGCCAATTTGGGATGTACACACTAGTATCAAAGTGGGCTCACCTATTTAGCGTACCTGTCTTTGACACTTAGCATTCCTGAAGGAATGAGCAGCTGCTACGCGAATATTATTTTGCGCTCCATCATTCCTTATGCACTCAATGACTGACATGGCAGCCTCTGGGGTCATGACTCCCATATTACCAAGGGCCTTCAAGGCAGCAAGAGCCATTTGATCTGATTCTTCATCTCCAGATGCTACACAGTACTGCTGGACTTGGGCCGCAACAGTTTCAGAAATTTGTCTTACAGAAGTCTCTTCCTCGCAGTGAGTATTATGTTTGCAATATGAGTACACCATAGACGCAGCAGCTAGCTTTTCAAGACCAAGAGTCTTTGGGGCCTCAAAAAGGGGCTTTAAAGCTTCTATTGTCTGGATATCAGGCCTTGGGGTCAAGTGAAGGGCTACTGTGTAAAGGGCTGCCCGTCCTCCAGCTGCTCTCCCATTAACTAACTCTTTTACTATAATACCAACAGCACTTGGTTCATGAACAAATGCTATAGCATCTAAAAATAGAGACTCAAGTCTCTGATAATTGGAGCAGATTTCACCGCCGGTGATCTTTCTTAAAGTTGCTTTGATAGAGTTTCCAGGGATACGCCGTAAAATGTGCAGCACCTTGGCCATTAAGACTGCCGAATCTTCCTCAATATTCGTCCTCGTCTTCTCTTGGGCTTCTTTCAATTTCTTCGTCTAATTTGAGCGCCAGCAAATGCAGCATCAGGAGGGTATAATCAAGCAACAGGCTTTTCTTGACCATTGGGCCATTGAAATGCAGCACGGTTTCTGGGGCCACAGGAATCTGGGATTTGTACCGAAGTCTAGAATTTTGGTGAGCCTCAATGTACTTGTAAGCACCAAAAGAGGGCCGGATGATATTCATATCCTCGCACACTATTTCTCTGAAGACTCCATTGATTAGTTCTTGTGTGCAGACTGATTTTGATTCTCTTAATGGGACAGGGAGCTTCAGCCATGGGGAAGCCGTCTCGAAGGGTGTTGGGTACCGGTGCTTGCAGCGATGATGGCTCTTCTCTTTCCTTATTGTTATGGCATTTTCAACCTTCTGCACTTCGTACTTCGTTGGGCATTTGCCAACAACGTCTTCCTGAGGGTAAAAAATAAAATAATATCAGGACAGTATGCCTGGGAAAGAATTTTGTATTCTAAAACTGGGCAATTTTTTAAATATCTATGTCCTTTTATGTTGCTAAGGGCAGGAACACGTTTGTTATACCAATGGTTGACCGATTAGCAGAGTCAAGCAACCTTGGATCTAGTCAGTAGCAAGATGAGCCATACAAGAGGGGCACTGACACCTCTAGACTATTCATGGGGTTGGCCGTGAGTTTAGCTACCTAATCCCACGAACAATGGCTAAAACCCGGAAGGGTAACACTGTCTGTTACCTGACGAGGGTCATGTTGTCTGTGAGATACATGAATACAGCTACAACCTGGTTATTCGGAACGCAATATTCATGTGGTATCCTTTTTCATTGCAAGGAAGGCATCCTTCCTACCAACTCGCAACGCTTGGAGATTTCAGTAGGATTCAGAACATAGCCGAATGATCCAAACTGGCGAAATCTGCCTGTTCATTTATCTGAAATTCCTGTTATCATGAAAACTAAAAATGCAAAAGATTAGAAATTGCAACCGTGCAACTTTCTCATGATCTTTTCCGATATGAAATGAGTGTTCAACCAAATCTCGTTACTGAGTGATTGGCTGGTTTAGAACATGCTGAAGTTGCAAAAACACGGGTAATTTATGAATAAATAAAGAAATATAAATGTAAAAATATTTCTCATTCCATTTCCATTGTGGACTATATCGACAATTTACCAGCCAAAATGATTTCACTCATGCAACACACAAATGTAAATAACATTTTTATCAAAGGACTAATTTTTATCATATTAATAGCAAACCACAACGGATTAATATCCATACAGACACAAATACTGAAAACGAGAATATGGGAGAAAAGAGAAAAGTGTAAGATTACTCACATGACAACATAAAGTTGAAACCAATAATGCTAAAACACTCACATTGCAAACTAAAATCCAGCTACTAACACCATAAATCGTTGGGTCTGGTCAGCACTTGGATGGGTGACTACCATTAACTGCCAGGCAGTAACACGTTCAATACACCGCTGGTCACTTGGTTAATAAAACTAATTAGCAATGGGTCTGGTCATTATCTGGGTGGATTACCACGACACCTTGATCATCTCCGAGGGCCTGGAATGCAATCCCACCCCAGAAAAAGGAAACAACGAGAAGCTGGCTTAAGAACTTGAATGGAATATATAGAATTTTGGCCTAAGGCTAAGCGCTGGGTCCCATGAGGTCATTCGGCGCTGAAAGGGAAACTGACAATAGAAAGGTTTTAAAGGTATAACTGGAAGAAAGCCTCGCAGTTGCACTAGGAAACAATTGTCAGGAAAGTGGAAAGTGAGACAGAAGAAAGAGAATATGAACGGAGGTACAGTAAAGAGAATGAAAGGGGTTGCAGCTAGGCGCCGAAGGGACCCTGCAAAGAACTTTAAATAATGCCTACAGTGCACCGCATGAGGTGCACTGACGGCACTACCCCCTACGGGGTTAAGAACTTGAGAGCGTGGTACAAGTTGCAGCGTGTCCCAGTGACGCTTGAGAAGAAAAGAGACAGTAGAGCGAGTGAGCACTCTGAGAACTTCGACTCATACTCTTACCTCGATGAATTCCAGGCCAGAGCTAACGGCTGACCTCGTGGGGAGCGAAACCTGGAAGATGGAAGCCACCCCCTTCTTCCAGTTGATGGACCAGGCCTCGTCGTCCGGGTGCGTGCACACGTGGCGCACGTGGGCATCAGTCACTGCCATCATCATCGGGTACCTCTCGAGGTTCTTGGCGTCAGGTGCGTCTGAGGGGAAGACACTGCAATTGGAATATGAAATTGAGGCCAAAAGCCAAGCACTGGGACCTGTGAGGTCATTCAGCGCTGAAGGGGAAACTGAGAGTAAAGAAGGTTTGAAAGGTGTAACAGGAGGAAAACCTCACAGTTGCACTGTGAAACAATTGTTATTAGAGGGTGGAAAATGGGCTGGAAGAAAGACGATATAAACGGAGGTACAGTAAAAGCAATGGAAGGGGTTGCAGCTAGGGGCCGAAAGGACGATGAAAGAACCTTAAGTAATGCCTACAGTACACCTCGCTAACCCCACGGGGGTTGTTTCTTTAGGGAATCTTCAGTGAGGGCTTGGCTCACTCGACCTCCTCTCCCCCTGCAGGAAGGTCTTAATGGAGGATTAAATCGGGAAGTCCAGGACCTTGAACATTATGTCTCCATAGGATCCTGTTAGCCATTCATGCAGACTTAGGCAATCTGTCAGTTCTAGACTGCAGCAGAAAAGGCTTGGGATCTAAAATCAGTCTTGGCATTTTGTTACAGCAATGGGAAATATTACGACGAAAAATCATATGAATCTGACAATTACCATTCATCTGAATTTACATTTTGTGACTTATATACAAGCAAGTAGATAATTAAGAATACATACAGTATTATCATTATTTCACTATACTTAACCTTCATGAAACAGGCAATGAACTAAATTAAAATTGAAGCCTGATAGGAAGATTCTCAGTTTTATGGCACGGTACTGTTCTACCGCTTCACAAATTATGACAGGTTTGTTATTACAGAGAGCGATACTGAATCAATAGCTCGTATTCGGGTTATAAAACCATGGGACTAATAGAAGGAAGGGTCCAAAGCTACGCCACACAAATTCATAATCTACAATAGCAAGCACCTCAATATTTAATCTGCATATTTTTCAATTCCGGCACAATAATCAGTCACGAAGGAAGGTGTAATCTGCGTTATTTTTTCCAATGAAACAATAAGGGGATGATTAAAGTCTATACATTCTTCTAAATTCAAATAAAAAAAAACGCGCACCTTCTCGGCCAGGGCTGTGGCCAGCTCACGAATAGCGTCTTCGAGCTTCAGTGATCTCATAACTTTACTTGAACACCAAACAAAGATAAGGCATTCAAAGATGTTAGTTCATAGTTGACAGCCCAACTATAGTAGTAATATACAACCAGTTACAAGGTGCTAAAGATTGATAGTTTAAGGCGATATATTCATAGGCCTGATAATTCATTTATTCTGTGAGGGAAACTAGCTATAACGTCGCAATATCCAAATTGTTTGCTGGTGTTAGCTTAATGGTGAATGCATCCGTTTGGCCACTTATATATCAAGATTCAAAGGCTTCATCCTCTCTCTGTCATCAAACAATATCCTTTCATCAACAAACGCCACAACTTTCCAAGACATCCAAATGCAGGGTAGATTACACACACATTACACACCAATATATAAATATATATATATATATATATATATATATATATATATATATATATATATATATATATATATATATGATATATATATATATATTCATTAAGCATATGTGTCGCAATAATTATTCACGCTACTTCGAGAATATCGATGAAATTGTCACCGAAGAATTTTTAAAGTGGTAAATGGATCGGAACTTTAAAAATTCCTCGGTGATAATTCTCCATCGGGGATATTCCTGAGGCAGCATGAATTGGATATTGCCATTACTTGTAGTTTCATGAATGTATATAAACTACGAGTGATAAAATTTCATATATATATATATATATATATATATATATATATATATATACATATATATATATATAAATATATATATATATATATATATATATATTATATATATATATATATATATATATATATATATATATATATATATATATATATATATACACTTTTCTTTTTAGATATTCACATATCAATGGGGTTGGGAAGTGGATGACAGATGGCCTAATGATATCGTACTTAATCTGAACTTTCACGCGTGGATGAAAGCGAAACTATTCTCGTTTTTAGAGAACACCAAAAGCAACGAGCACAACCTCGTGACGTTTTCTTCATTAGTGAATTTCAAATAGCCAAAGCCCGAAAAGTACACAAATATGTTAAACAGCGGAAGGAGAAACAAGCTATAGTCTTGCTTTGGGAATGACACATTTAAGATAAACAGATAAAAACTTATCTCTCCTTCTGCTGTTTAACATATTTAGTGTGCTTTAGTTTGTTCTTGAAATTTGAGGAATGAAGAAACTGCGGAGCTTGTCTGGCACGTTGCGTTGGTGTTCGATAAATATTTTCGTGATTTCTGTTCTCTAAAAACGAGAATAATTTTGCCTTAATCCACGCGTGAGAGCTCAGATTAAGTATGGTATCATTAGGCCATCTGTCACTTACTTCCTAAATTTCCATTGATATTAACGAGGAATAATCGTCAGGTAAAACCTCTCTTTAAGCTTTCATCTCTCTCTCTCTCTCTCTCTCTCTCTCTGTTAACGTTATGTTATGAAGGCGCAAACTATAAAGAATTATCAGCCTTTTTCTTCGGTCAACAAGTCGGTGTTCTGTTGGGGAAGGCTGAGGTCTGTTTTCTATAACTAGGGAAGGTCAGGTCCCGTATCCTTCATTTGGAGGGAACTGCGGCCCTCATTCGACACTTCACCCAGTGACTTATTATAAATCTGCCGGCTATTTCTAGGACAAAAAATAAAATTAAAAATCCGACCAAAGAGTTCGATATGCCTCGCTCTCCACTGGCTTTAATCTACTTGCCCAAATAGTATAATCCAGCTATCTCTCTCTCTCCCCACACACACACTTATATATATATATATATATATATATATATATATATATATATATATATATATATACTATATATATATATATATATATATATATTCATCTAGAGTTTTCTGGGCAGCACCAGGTTGTTGTTAGTATATATATATATACATATAAATATATGTATATATATATATATATATATATATATATATATATATATATATATATATATATATATATATATATATATATATACTAGCTAACTACCAACCCGGTACTACCAGGGAAAACTCTGAAATGACAAACCCATAAACTCTCTCTCTCTCCCTCCTCTTTCCCCTTTCTCTTCCTAACACCCCTCTAACTCCTCACTTCCTCTCTTCCTTTCCCCTCTCTCTCTCTCTCTCCCTTGTCAAGATAGTTGCTTCAATTACATTGCCCAGCATTCTTGACATTTTATATTCCACCCTTCTCACCTCCCCCACTTCCTATCGGGGCTGAACTTGGACCGAAAGGGCACCGGGAGTGTCACTATTCATCTCAGCGACCTTTAAAACTATGGATCAGACACTAATATCAGTTGTGTTTGGTTATTTTTACATGTCACCCCCTTCCCACCCCAACCCCCTTTGGTGCTAGTGGTGTCTTACCCCCACAGTATCTTACCAGGTAGTAAGTCATATGTACCAAGTTTGTTGAAATTACTCAATGCATTTCAGAGTTATGATGGAACATACACACATATACACACATACATACGTACATAGACACATACATCCATTTATATATATATATATATATATATATATATATATATATATGTATATATATATATATATATATATATATATATATAATAATGAGAGAGAACAGAAGACTGTGAGGAGGAAAGAAAACGATACCGTTGAATCAATTTGTATAATGATGAGAGCACCCATTTAACGTAATGTTAATTCCGGTGATTCATAAATGGTCAAGCTCCTAAAAATATTCCTCCCTTTTCAAGGGGAATTTTATATTAGTGTTCATTATAACTTTCAACGAATCTGAAGAATGTATAAATTAAAGGGCTCAGTATTCGTAAAAGTTGAATGGGTATGTGTGCATTCATGAAATGTAAATTACATGGTTCAAACAATTTGCACAAATTATATTTTTTAGATTCCTCTCGATAGTGTTTATGGAGTATCTAACGGAAACGCCAGTTCATTTTTACATCAAACTCGAACCGCGTAAATTTCCTCCATTTTAACCAATGGGATAATCCCCTTGCTTAACCTCCCAGAAGAAATCATACCACTTCATTTTCCAAACCTTTCAGTCACTTAGTCCTTCGAAAAGCCTATCAAAAATTAACGAAGCAGATAAGAATTCAGGGGCTATAGACTACAAAGCGTCACAGTTTCATTCCTTACCATTTCGACCATCCACAGTGACGTTTCGGAAGGTGATGGCGACGTCACAAGGGCTCAGCCACGTGAAACCCACTTCAGCTTCCCAGGAAGCAGGAGAGGTGCCCTCCGGGACATCGCTCAGGGAGATACGAGAACTGCCAGTGTACCTGTAGTAGTAGGTCATTCCTACCATGTAACGGAGCAGGGTATACTGCGTCATAGAGCATTCCGTCGAACACCGAGGGACCATTTCCAGTCCAGTATCTGTGGAAATGAAAATTTAAAGAAACAACCCAATAAATAAATAAGATCTTTAAACATGCTATTATTAAAATGCACTAAAAAATAAAAAAAATAATTTTGTTGAGACACACCAGTATTTTCTTACAATTACTCATGTCTACAAAGATAAAGCATGGGCCTCAAACAGGGAAGGAAATGCTACAAGAAATAAATAAATCTATTTCTTTTCTTATTTTTGTAGACTTGATTAATTGTAAGAAAATCCTGGTGTGTCTCCAAAAAATATTTTTAACTTTTTAGTGCATTTTAATAAAAGCGTGTTTAAAAGAATTTTATTTTTCATCTTATACTTTTTAACTTTGACAGAAATTGTAACCGATTATGATTGTAGTTAACGAAACTGATATCCCCGTTTACAGGAGGGGTGAGAAAGGAGGAAGGGAGGGGGAAGGAAGGAAGAGGGAAGGGGTGGGGAGTAGGTTGGAAGGGAAGGAGGGGAGGAGGAGGGAAAGGAGAGGGGAAGGGGGAAGGGAAGAGGGAAGATGGAAGGTTAGGGGAGGGTGGGGGAGGAAGGAGAGGGGGAAGAGGAGGGAGGTAGGGAGAGTGGGGGAAAAATGGGAAGGGGATGGAGGGGTGAGGAGGATGGGGTAGGGGAGGGAAAGGGGAGGGAGGGGAGAGAGGTGGATGGGGAGGAGGGGAAGTGGAGGGAAGAGGAGGTGGATGGGAGGATGGGAAGTGGGAGGGGTGGGGAAAGGGGAGGAGAGGTGGGAAGGGAAGTGTAGGAGATGAAAGAGGAGGGGAGGGAGGAGGTAAGGGAGGGGGAGGACAGCTAAATCCAACTTGATCACGTGCTCCCGGAAGGGGAGGGAAAGGGGAAGATAGGGGGCGATGGAGAAGAGGAACGGGGGGGAGTGAGAAGGGAAGGGGGATAGGAAGAAGGAAGGGAGAGGGGATGGATGAGGGAAGGGGATGGGGAGGACACAGCCAAATTAACATTTGATTGCAGGCCCGGAAGGGGGAGGGGATGGAAGAGGGGTAAAAGGAGGATGGAAGAGGGAAAAGGAGGGGAGGAAGGGAGTGAGAGGACACAGTTAAATTAACACTTGATCTTGTCAAGGAGAGGGGAGAAGTGGAAGAGGGGAAGGTGATGGGGAGGACACAGCTAAATTAACACTTGATCGTGTGCTCGGAAGGGGGGAGGGGAGGAGGGGAGGATGGAAGAGGGAAGGGAGGGAGGACAGCTAAATTAACACTTTGATCATTGTGCTTTGGAAGGGGAGGGGAGAGGGATGGATTTAGAGGGAAGGGATGGAAGAGGGAAGGGAGGGGATAGAAGGTGAGGAGAGGACACAGCTAAATTAACATGATCTTGTGCTGGGTAGGGGAAGGGGAGGGGGATGGAAAAGGGACGTGAGAAGGGGATGGAAGAGGGAAGGGGAGGGGTTATATTATACAGTAGAAGATAGATTCTACCGAGTCAAAGAAGTTGTGAAAAATCCAGAGAGTTTCATACAAATCCTGAGATACTGGGAGAGGTCACTAGAGGTCACTGCTGGCCTAATGATCATGTAAGGTCGTATTGTCACTAGGACTGAGTTACAAGATTTGAGGACAGACAGACAGATGCTGAAGTCAAGTTAAATAAAAGCATGTAAAAACAAGATTGGTCACTGAAGCTTAGTGTGGTTTGTGACGTGATTTGCATTAGAAAAATATGGTAAACAAAAATTTTGCTGATTTTAAATCTCAAAGTGATCAACAACCTCACTATCTTTATTTTTACAAGTTTCGAACTTACTATATATATATATATATATATATATATATTTACTGTATGTATATATATATATATATATATATATATATATATATATATATATATACATATACAATGTATGTATGTATAACTGAATCACGAAAATATGGAACCTGATGAGTATATAAATAAAGATAAAATCCACGAAGGTAGGGAAACACTGGAGTGCTATGAGGCCTTTCGACTGTCTGTCGTCCTTTACTTAACGGACTGAAGAAATATAAAAGTAAGTTTACAAGGGACGCTCATATTAATGACATGGGGATTACAAAGGAAAAAAATATGTATCTGGAATTGGAGTCCAACACAATTGAGGAATTAGTAGAACTTCCAAAACAGAATTGAATATTTAAGAGGTTTTACAAAGGATTAGGATCAACAGTTCAGAAGCAGGGACAGGACAATTAAAAGATTATACAAGGGGGTGAATGACCACCAAAAAATATTAGTACAACAAAATAAATCTCTTTTTTCTGTAAACAATAACAATTTTTGCAAGATGAACATTTTTACAAATAAAAAAATTATATTATACATACGAATACATAGAAAATATATATAAGGTAACTAATTTGTAATTAAGTCACTGATTTTATCTTTAAGGTCATTCTTGAAAATTTTTCTAATACAGGTGTCCAAATAATACATGCCAGGGCTAAGGTTAAAATTACAGCTGGAAGTAAGTTGTACAATAGTGGACTCCAAAAGATTTCTTGAATAGAAATTTTTCGATCTGGCAATCACTGAACTTTCAGTCCAATTTATCCTGCGCTTCACTTAAATGAATGAATATAGCACTGGATGTTCATCCAGTTTTGACTGAATACTTATGTTGCTTAATACGTACATCTAAATCTTTGCTGGATTGGCCAATATAAAAAGAGGGGCAGTCTAAACATGGAATTTTATATATTACATTGTTGTATTAGAAAAATGTTCAAGAATGACCTAAAGATAAAATCACTGACTTAATTACAAATTGAATTACCTTATATATATTTTTCTATGTATTTGTATGTAATATAATTTTTTATTTGTAAAATGTTCATCTTGCAAAAAACTGTTGTATTTACAAATTAAAAGATTTATTTTGTTGTATTAATAATTTTTGGTGGTCAGTCACCCCTGTATAATCTTTTAGTTGTCCTGTCCTAAGCTACAGACTGTTGATCCTAATCCTTTGTAAAACCTCTTAAATATTTAACCATGTTTTGGGGTTCTTAATTCCTCAATTGGTTGGATTCCAGATTACATATTTTTTCCTTTGTAATCCCCATCTATTTATGAGTTTTCTTTGTAGGCGCTTACTTTCTGTTCTTCAGTCTCTAAGCAAGGATGACAAACAGCCAGGCCCTCATAACACTCAGTGTTTCCTTATAAATAATTTATCTTTATAATAATATATAATATTACTATACATATATATATATATATATATATATAAATTATATATATATATATATATATATATATATATATATATCATCACGAAAGATCAAATGCTATTCTTCTTCCAAGATGATGTCCTTTATATAAATATACATATATAAATATATATATATATATATATATATATATATATATATATATATATATATATATATATATATATATATATATCACTTGAAAGATCAAATGCTATTCATCCAAGACGATGTCCTTTATATATATATATATATATATATATATATATATATATATATATATATATATATATATATATATATATGATTATAATCACTTTGTACGTGATTCATTTATCACACATTACCTGGGTAAAATAGAGACTAGAGATTGTAAGACCTGCACCCCGTCTCTTATTTCACCTGTGTAATGTAAATATATATATATATATATATATATATATATATATATATATATATGTATATGTATATGTATATATATATATAAATATATATATATATATATATATATATATATATATATATATATATATATATATATATATATATATATATATATATATATATATATATATATATATATATATATATAAAGGATATAGTCTTGGATGAATAGCATTTTACCTTCCGGTGTAGCAACAGTCTTCTGACCTAGGCTAAACCAAATAAAACATACGCAGTACTGTACATAACAAGTAACATAAATACAGAAGGGAAGACTGATAAAAAATGTATATGACAAATGATCTCGCAAAATATGGTTGATTTTTCAAAAGGTGTCAAAGGAAACATCAACAGTTATATTTTAAAGGAAAGCTCTGTTCATTCAAATCGGAAATGTCATCCCTGAATGAAGGCTCATGCAAGTGACAATGCAAAAAGAACTGACGCAGACACATAAGCTCCAGTAACTATTAACTGATACTTACGGTTACTTAAACTAACGGTGTGACCATCAGTGGGTCACAAGAAGGCCTGAAAGCCAAAAGAATAAGTGGAAACTAATCTCAGAATGTCAAATTTGTCTACCTAGTCTTTACAATCGTCTAGTGTAGTTGGTTAATTGTGAGCTTGATGTCTTCTCTTTCAACTGAGCCTTTGGTTCCACAATATACTGTACTATTTAGACTCAGGTAAATAAACGACTCAGACCGACGAAAGACGCTGCTTGGAAGCTGGAGATTGGACAAGCATGCTATCTGCTCCTATACCGCTATACCCTTGTAGGTTCGTAAAGTAGTTTGTAGAGAACGCCGGCATTGGTCACAGATACTGTGACAGTCAGGAGGAAGAGGAGTGTCGACGCAGGAGGTCTTGTTTACATTTCGATGTTTAATCATTATTAAAGAAAGAAAGTGGATTGGAAAAAAATACCCTTCTGCTTTCATACCTGGTTCTCTGATGCTGCCTGCACTGACCACGGCTACAGCGCTCACGAGCAGGAAAAAGAGGGACCACGTAGCCATCTTGGCAGCTCCCTGAACCAGCGTCCTCAGCCAAGTGAAACCAGATCCTCTGACAGGTCTCTTAAGTAGGACTGGTTATCAGATGTTTTAATAAGGACGGTCGTTTCTTCTTCCTGCTGAGTATATAAGGTTGAAGGTTAGTCATGACCGATCACAAGGTATTTGACCCTAGAAGAGGGTTATCAACAGCAACAATGTCTCGACTGCTTGGAGACTCTTTATCTGCTAACAGTTGTCTGCTACGTGCATGATCTGGGGACTTTGACTGTCTGGACTTGAAAAAACTAACAGTACAGCATTTTTTGAGTATTGGACGTGGCTACATCGTAGCCATTTAAAGGAAAAACCTATTGGAAGATGATTATATATGCTATAATGTGCACAGTCATGGAATTGAAAGTTCTATGGCCGATAAAGACTTTATCGTAGAAGAGATAACGAAGTTACTTGCTTTGCAAGAAACAAGACAAAATTCAGTCTTCTTCTTCTTCTTCTCATTATTATTATTATTATTATTATTATTATTATTATTATTATTATTATTATTATTATTATTATTTCCACCGTTACAGAGTATACTAGGGATTTTTCACTGACTGGTTAATTTACATAAATTAAACATTAACATGTTTCCTCCGCTGGGGGATGGCTTCAGTGAAAAAAAAAAAATACAATGGTCTCTGCCGCATACCTTAGTAGAGAGCCAAGCTCCCCTTAACACATACATACACATAGGCACACACACATTCACATACGTCTCCGTATGCGCGCGCACACGCGTGAGCTTTTCCAACCCGGGCATAGAGGATATAAGAATGGAGAGAGGTAAAAATGGCGGGGTTTATCCACAAAATAAACATCTCTGCCATTTGAAGGGAGAGGTACTTTAAAGATGAAAAGAAACAAACGCCGTTTGGACTATTTTGGGAGTTGAAAACTGAGAGCTAACACCATTTGTAGCCATTCTCTAATTCCTTCTGCCTAAGAGATTAACAGGTGTTATAATTGACCACTAGAAGACACAATATATTGCTAACTATACGAGGGGAGACACAAACTTCTTGTCCTTTAAGATTCATCGCCACTAATAATTAAGAAAAAAGAGAGAGGGAGAGACAGAGAACTGATTGAAAAAGAGGGCTCAGCTGTGGGACAAGTAAACTAATACTTCTTATTGCTTAGATTGCATTGACAAGATAAGAACTCACTTGAATTATTAATGCAGTCAGCACTCACATCAACACGCCTGAAATTAACAAGGACCTAGACCTCTGATATCACAACTACCATTTTTACAATACAAATCATGGGTTAATCGAGCAAATAAAACAGTCTTACTCTTAGTACATCACGCAAGGTGTCATCGAATAGATTAGCAGAATGTCGCGAACATATCGTGAACCAGTCTTGTTGTATATGTTTACAGGTCATGATGAGCACATTCCGATGACGTATGACTGTCTAATTCAGCGTTTGAATTGAATTGAACTGAATATAGAATTTAAGCCAATGGCCAAGCACTGGGACCTATGAGGTCATTCAGCACTGAAATGGAAATTGACAGTAAAAGGTTTGAAAGGTGTAGCAGTAGGAAAACCTCGCGGCTGCACTATGAATCAATTGTTAGGAAAGGGTGTTGAAACCGATTTTCGATTTATTCGTACACCTTTGTTACTCACTTCCTCGTTATAAGTCTAAAACACATAGTGTATGAAACCCTCTTTTATCTTGTACTGAAGAGAAAACCTGCGCCATGTTCAGTGCAGATACTTTCATACGCGTGAATATAATCAAAAGAGAATAAAGATGCCGGGAATGGCAACGTTACCTTGCTTTCCTGTTCTGTATAAAGACCCCCAGAATTCATGCTTGACTCAAACTTTTAACATTATTCAGCATTTAATGTGTTACCTCATGAATTAAAGACTAATTTCATTAGCAGTTGACCTGTTGATGAGTTCTGGCAAGTACATATGCAGGATATCAATGCTGCAATGTTACAAAATTAGGAATATAAAATCATTTCAACTTTTATTTATGTTTATTAGTTTTTATAATCTTAATACCTGATTTAGTCTTAAACATCTGCTGTATTTTCTTTGTATTACTTGATACCAATACACATCTACAAGTAACAGGTCTGACCAAAGTGCATCTTATCTCAGCAGCCTGTTGGGAAAACATCCGCCACTCCCACAATTGCACATAAGGCAGTGTACGCCCTTGCAACATGGCAGGCATGTTCACTTGTATAACATATCTGCAGGAATGGATCTGGGCGGATGACTGGGTTGCACCTCGACCTACCAGAGAAGAGAGCGTTGCACTGGGCTATTTCTGTCACTGGAGCCCTCAGGAGACCATCAGGGGAAACTCCAGGTGTCTGACAGCTCTGATCTTCTTGCCAAGATTTCACAAGCTCCTGCATGTTGGAAGGCCTTGAACCATCAGGAGTTATCCAGTCGTTGCTCATCTCACCATCATAAGTACCCAAGAGACCAGCCAGCTGACCGAAAGTCCAGCCAGAGACTTCAACTGCTATTGTGTGGCTCCTCTGATAGACGTAAAGCGTGATGTAGGGTGTCCTCACTTCAATCTTTTCGGCCTTTTTGTAAACCTCTACTTTTCCCTGCTTTCGTTGTGGACCAGTGATAGGTTGCCCATTTATGGTAACCGTAAAATCAGGTTTAACCTCTACCTTGGTTTCAGATGATTTTAAGACAAAGTGGGGTATGTATGCTGGCTGCAGGTTCTGCATAACCAAAGATTCAAGCTTGTGCTGAACTAGGAGGACCTTGCATGGAGATCGGGGTGCCCTCAGGACAGCCCCATCAAATGTGAGGATTCCGGTACCATCAACAACCAAGGCTGTGCGATTGTAAGGTGGAAACAAATATCTTGCATGCCGTGGTACAAGTGAGTAATAGGCCCAGATTAAGTTATCAGCTGGAGTGGGCATAAGAGAGTCCATTGACCAAAGAGCTGTGTCAACAGTAGGGACTTGGCTTGTTGAAAGATAATGGAGGGCCTCAGGTAATGAATTCACTGGTCGGTGAACTGGTAACAGTAGCTTTATGTGGTTACCATCCATTTGAAGAGGTACAAGGAATACACTTGCAATGACAGTTTTGATGAATTGGTCTATATTATTGAACACAAGATGTTCCTGAAATATTTGAACACTCAGATTAGATTGATCATCATTTTAATCTAAGAAAAATTATATAAATTTAGATTTTTAGGACAGTAAACACTTGATGAAACGTCTTACATACTGTAGATACTTACAAAGTTTAGTTGGTTGACAAACCAACTGACAACCTGCTGTGGATTCTTGAAACTCATAAAATGGCGTCGTTGTTCATCCAGGTCTCTCGCTAAGGTTTTCTGCACTTTTTCTACTACCTGTTTGAAACCTTCATATTCTTCAGGATGTTCACTTAACAGTGAATCTAGTTTGCGTCTGACGTCTCTGTACAGGGAAGACTCCTCTATTTGGCTCAAAATTCTGTGAATAGACTCTGGCATCCTTCCAGTTTGCAGTGAACGGGCACCCCCTAGAACAACTGCAAAGTAATGAATGTTATTTTTGTATTTCGACTGATAAAGTTTTGAATACTTATGGAATAGCTATTGGTAAACTAGAAAGAAATCTAATAAAACAAAGCCCTGTCATTATATATATATATATATATATATATATATATATATATATATATATATATATATATATATATATATATATATATATATATATATATATATATATATATATATATATATATATATTATATTTGTACGATATTTTGTCACCAATTTCACACATGAAATTCTATGCTTTAAATTTACTGCCGCAAATGATCCATTAACATCAGTTCAGTACACTTTAGAAACAACTTACGCCAAAAGGGTGCAAAAACTTTCATGGGATAAGAACATAAAATATCCAACATCTTATTGGCATGTATACTCTAATGTAACAATGTTATGGTACTATAAAAAAAAACTCTCATGAGATAAACTTGACTGCCTGTAACATACCTTCAGTAACGAACTGAGACATATCATGGAATTCTGATTTTAATTTTCTTATTGTCTCAGATAGTATTGAAGATATTTGTTGTTGAGCCTGTTCATACTTCGACCAAATCTTCCGATACCTGGTTGTGAAACCATGCACAATATTACCGAAGATTTTAAGCCCAACAAGTTTGGAAGGGATGACACCATCGTACTCCAAGTCTTCATAGATCCTGCTGGCTTCATTGCTAATTTCATGCCAAATCTTTGCCAGTTGGGATAAAGGAGAACCAGCATCCGATTCTCGCAATACTTCATGGCCCATGTTATCAAGCCATGGTCCAGCAGACGAAAGAAGCCTCGACCATTTTTCATGTAATGAATTCTGAAATTTTCAGGACGTGATAAAATCAAACGCCACTAATACAGAGGAAAGCACAGTATTAACCGGATAGGTATCCACCCATGGCGGAAGCTCCTTGGAACGCCGTGTTCAGTACTAGCCCCTCGGGGATCAAAGTATTACGTATATACACTCATTCCTATACTGTATGGTCAACAAATTATGTTAATAATAGAAATGGGTGTGTGTAATACTTTGATCCTCGAGGGACTAGCGTTAAGTTTACGGCGTCCTAAGGAGCTTCCGCCATGGGTGGATGCATATCAGGGTAATACCAGAAAGCTTATCATTCAACTTTAGCCATATCATATAATTTTGAAAATGATATTATTAAAGGTACTTACCTTAAGGCTGAGTAGCTGATCCTTTTCATATTTTGTCTCGATCATTATTACCGTTGGAGACAGGAGCTTTACACGGGACATTCCAAGAACTCTTTGTTCGCCAGTTTCTGAATTAGATTCTGCCACGCTAATCTCTATCCTCTTTAAGCTTTCCATACCTAAGGTCACTTTGTACCTGTGGTCACTCTCGTGCCTCTGGCTGAAGAAGCTGATTAGCCATGGTTTGCACCATTCAGCAGATACATCATAATGTCCAGTCACAGATGAATGAGCCTTAGACTGGACCGAAATTCCAGAACACTCAGGGCTTTGATGGGGTTGGACAGAACCGGAAATATCAATGACTTTTCTGTCGTCAGCTGCCACAATGAATGAGCAAGCGGAATTTCTACCAAAACTCACGTCAAGTTTCCCAGAAATTAGCAAAGAGACAGGAGAAAAGGAAGTTTTCTGGAATGTGTAGTCAAATCCAATTGTTTGAGGACCATAAGCAGCAGTTACTGTTATCTTGGGAATAACTTTAAGTGCCTGAAAATAGAAAATGTTACTCAACAGGAGGATATCCTCACTATCCAGCAAATAGCATTAAGAATGAATGTGTATGCATCTCAGCTATATTTTTCAAATGAGCTTACCTTTCCTTGAAACATAACTTCAACAACAACAGTTTCTGGTGATATGACCCGTGACACCAACTTTCCTACTATCTTGTCCTCAGCATTGGGGAAAATGTCCAGTTCATATGATCCTGTCATTACATGCTCATCTCTTGTATACTGCACATCAACATGGAGTTCTTTAGGAAGCCCTGGAATGCTCAAACGACCTTGCAGACGAGAAGGTTGACCCCAAGAAAACTCTGAGTGGCTGAAATATAACTCATACTTTGGTTCACCGAGACCCATCCTAGGATGGAACCTCAAACTGATTTCTGACTGGGAATACTTCATCTCTCCTTCCATCTTGCGAGAAGGAGTATGAATTCCAAGTGAATGAGAGGCGGATGTAGGCCTTTCGTACAAAAATAGGTAAGTTGTTTGGGCCTCTTGAGGTTCACTGTATACAGAAGGAGGACAAGAAGAGAGAAGACAATTGATTGATTTCAAAAGCTCCCTAACTTCTTGAAGTTTCAGCTCGACTCTGAATGCCTCAACTCCACCTTCAGGAGCTAACCGTAGTTCATACATTGCAGCATCAAGTGGACTACTCATTCCTAATGTCCAACTCAAGCTATATCTTCCAGGTTGATTGTCTAGTGCAAGTTTGATATTCACTGGCTGCTGTAGTGATGGATTTGTAATCTGGATCTGGAGACGAAAAGTATTTAAGTATTATATAGTGTGTGTATGAAAATGTTTTATTTTAAGAAGGAAATACGGCAATAATTTTCATTTATCAAGTAAGAACTGCATTTAATGATCATATATTCTATTACCGAAACCATATCCTTATCATGAATAAACTAATTAAGGGAAGGCAAGTATTTCCCAAACAATAAGAAAGATGTTAAATTACCAAAGTCTTGTTATTACAATATGTTCTCTAACTCTTAATGCTAATGACTTTTCTGTCCAATTCCAGTCATTATAAATCAACATTCAATGGAAAAGTTATATCAAGGATGTCCTTTTAATCGGAAAGCTATTCATTGACATCATGCTCAAAGAGATTACCTTCACATATGCTTCACGCTGGCTCCCTGTTCTCAGGTGGTTTACTTCAACGAGTATTTCACTTTGCTGTCCTTCAGGAGATGTGAATTCTGACTTAGAGACCGCTACTACATTCCCAGGTTCATCAAGCCACTGAATCCAATTTTTAGATGAAAATTTGAACACATTATTTTCAGGAGCTTTCCAAAATATTTTCACAGCCACCTTAGGTGTTGAGGTTGTCAGTTCATTCTGAATTTCAGCATTCAAATGGTAGGCTCTCTGGGATGATGTAGTTATGTCTACTATCACAGTGTTAAATCCAGTGAACCAAGTGTAAGGATCAGCTAGCCTTAGCTCAGTCTTAAATATACCACTGTTCTCTAGATAGGTCCAGGTGCCTCTGTAAAAACATTTGAAATTTTGAGTACAAAATGTATACTTCATGAGTTTTCTTTAGAAATCAGTATTACATTCAATTTTCATTTTAACAGCAAATTACCATATAAAAACTGATTTGGAACTTACTGAAGGAAGCTGTTTTGCAATGTGGAAGAAGCACTCACTAGGCTGATATCAGCTTTAAACTTGTTATCTTGAGTTTCCTCAGAGTCCCAGGTAAAGTCACACATTACTTTTTTATTTTCAAACTCAATGTCCAGGAAACCCTTAAACTTCAGTGGTGCAGAACTTTTAGGTAGCAGGACATCATCAATGGTTAAGTGAAGTGTTTTTTCACTGACAAAAACACTGACTGACTTCTTGATTAGGTGGGGTAAATCAGCTCTGAAATTCATCCTAGTTTCTTGACCATCATGGGTTGACATACTCCATTCAATCTGTGTAGGATATTCTGACTGGTTACCTAACTCAAATGACAAAAGCTGCTTTTGGGGGCCAAATACAATGGCTGTCTTGACAGAGTATGGTCGACTATATAAGAATACAAAACTCAACTGGAAGTGAAGCTGAGTGAGTTTTGATGAAAGATGTACTGTTACAGGTCCTTCAACCTGAATAAGAGCTTTCCCACTATGTTTGGCGCTAACTTCAATCTGGTAGTTGGAGGATCCTTGGTGTGTTGCAGATGCCTGGCATACAATTGTGTTGACATATCCCGGGATACCAAGCTATGGAATAATTTTTTATTAATGATGCTTTGTGTAAAAATTATTTAGAAGTGGTAAAAGAATCATATATGCTTACAATGTGGAATGTCAGCTGTTGGAATTGCTTACCAAAAACGTAATATTGCGCATCTCTCCAGAACGCTCATGAAGAATCTGTAGCTCAGTGATTTTTGCCCTGTCTCCTTCACTGGCAATTTCCACTGTCATACCTGTTTTTGCATCATTAGCATACAAAACAAACTGTGCCCTGTACTGACTGCTTCTTATTTTCCCTGCAATGAGATTTGAAAACTATAATAGCTCTATATTAGATGATAGACTGACACCCTTGAAATCACTAAAATTTAATAAATTAATCTGTAGTTTTACCTTTTCTAAAAGATTGCACAATGACTAAAGTGTGAAATGAAGGATAACAATGCTCACCAGCTATATCTGTTTTTATTGTTAGGTCATGATGTGAACTTCCTTCAATGATGTGGCTACCCTTGAAATCAATCACTTCTGTTGCCTTCTGTCCTAATTTGAGGACTGAGTTATACTGAGACATGCTGGCCTTTTGGATGGTTGCCACAACATTCCATCTGTGTGTGGCAACAATGCATTCAAATTTATGTAGCCTGCTAGGAAGAGGGATCTTCATTCCACTGTGCCTCAAATCTCCTTCAACTGAGAAAAAGCAAGAAAAAGATAGAGGGACAGAGATCACACATAGCATGGTATTTCTTTCACCCAGCTCATTTTTTTAAGATAATGTTATTTCCATCAGGATCATAAAAATTTCAGCAGATGTAAACATCAAAGAACATAACTTATAAAATCAATTTTCCAATACCTTCAAAGTTTATGTCAAGATATTCCCGGATGGTGTTTGCAGTATGAAGATAGGCATCCAGATGGATTTCCTGTTCATCATCATTCGTCTGGAATCTAGCTTCAATACCTTTGGTATCAGGAGAATATATCCTATTTTGGCTGCAATAAGTATTGAGCTCAAACATTTTCTCTGAGTGTGTCCACTTGTTTTTGAGTTCCACTTTTATTCCTCCTTGACTTTGTGATTCAAGTAAGCAAGAGAAAACACTGGCATCTCCTTCAGTGGTGTAGATAATAAGACCGCTAGCTCTCCTGGCAGAGGCTGACCCAGGAGTGACTACTTCAATTTTAATTTCTTTCTTACCTGAAGTATTTTGAATATCAGCTTTAATATTGTAACCCCTCATTCCTGGTTCTGACTTCTTTAAGAACAGTTTGATAAGGGATGGTGGTCCAAGAGGAAGACCTTCACTTTGGAATACATTTGGCAGATTGACAGCATAGCAAATATTGACACCAAGGGCTGATTCCATTCTTGTCATGCATGACTTTGCTTGAAATCTTGTACTTCTCACAGATGAAGGATTAACTCTAGTGTCAGGATGTCCCAGCACCCCTTTGAGAAGGAATGTTTCACTCTTCATCTTCAGAAGTTCCATTTTTTCTGGCAAATCAACTTCAAGTTCAAAGCCATTACCACTGGAGTGGTTGATGTTGAAGCTTAAATTTGGGGATGTGACTAAGTGATTTGTTGTCTTAATTCCAGTATGGGCAACATATAAATCAAAGCCAATGAATCCATCAACCTGTATGGACAAGCTTGGTTGGAATTGCACTCCATCTGGGCCTCCTTCAGCTTGCCCTCCAACTTTTTTGCCAAGCTTCAGGCCAGCCACGGCTGTACATTCTAAATCAATTTTCAAGGGAAATCCTTGGATTGTAGGCAAATGATAATCTAAGTAAACCTGAGCAGTTCTTACAGAATCTACATTGATATTAACTGCCCATTCAATGAGGCCATCAACACCATTAAAGAATCTATCAGTTAACTGGTCAACAATGACGCTGTTCAAGTCTCCTGCAAGAGAGGCAAAAGCTATTTCTTGGCCATTCATTCTTGCGTAAATGTCTGCCTTTGGCAAATGATACCTCTTGTCACCATACAATTTATTAAAGAGCTGTGACATTAGGGAAGTATCAATAGCTCTTCTTTGCCTCAAGGAACTTTTGAAATGCTCCTGGATCTTCGATAATTTCCCTGATATGGAAGAGGAGAGATCCTCAAAGATCTTCCCTGTAGGAGTTCTTCTTATGTATCCTTCTGGTCCAAGGAGCTCTTCTAAAATAGGTTCTAATCCATCAAATCGAACACCAATTTCTCCCATGTTGAATGGTGTCTTTCCGAGGGCGACAGTTAAATTCGTGCTCGCAGATCGAGGGAGGAAAGACCCTGGAGCATATATGATATTGGATTCCATGCCAGCTCCCACATCAAAAACTGGTGTATAGTAGGAAATGTCGATATTCTGGGAATATTTTCTAATGTCACCTGTGAAGTTGGATGGTAGAACTATGTAGGTAAGTAGGTACTTCAGGTATTCCTTGTGTGGCGCACTTGATTCTTGAATATTCAGAAGATGGCTCAAGATGAATCCTCGTACTGCAATAAGAAATGGAAAAAGGTTTTATATACGTCTCATACCCTCATAAAATGGTTAGGCCAATTTGAATATCAAAGAAGCCATAAGGAAACTGCATTGCCAAATAAACAAGTACCTTGAGTGTTTTGTTCTTTCCCTAATTCACTGGTAATCTTCCAAAGGTCCTCATTGTCAGCGCACCTGACTGCAGCCAGGTATGATCCAATTCGAGCCTCTGTGTCTATAGCAGGGTTAACAGCAATACTCACTAATTGCTTCCTTGCCTGTCTGAACTGTTAGGGCAAGTAAAACCAACATAATATTTTTCTCAGAAATTTCTTAGTTTTTATCGCCATCACGATTCTTTAATAACTTTATAAACAAAAGAATGACAAATTTAGAACCAGTTACATGCATGTTGCATTTTGTTTTCTTCTTACTATTACATTACTAGATATCAAGACTAGTTCCTCACTGAAAATAATTAACATACCTGGCAATAACTCAGCTGGAGAAAACTTGCCAATAACCTACCTCCTGGTCACACTGAACATTCCTGAAGGCCTGGGTAGCTTCCATACGAATGCTTCTATCTGCCTCTTCCTTTTCTATGCACTGGATAAGGGGATTAGCTGCCTCTGTAGTCATCACTCCCATGTTACCTATAGCTTTTAGTAACACAAGGGCCTCTTCTCTGTCTTCTTCTTGGGCTAGGCGAGAGCAAAGCAGACTAACTTTACTGATTAGAACGTGTACCAGATCTTTAACTTGAGCTTTATCATAGCATCTAGGATTCTGTCTGCAGTAAGTGTTCACCATAGATGCGGCTGCCACTGTAGTTCTTGGGAAGCGTTGGTAATTTTCAAAAAGAGGTTTTAGAGCTTGAACTGATTGAATGCTGGGTCTTGGCATCAAATAGAAAGCAGAAGCATACAGGGCAGACTGTCCTGCCTTGGCCCTTCCTGATATAAGTTCTTGTACCATAACTTTAACTGCCCCAGCTTCACGTATAAAGGCTAATGAATCCAAGAAGAGACTCTCAAGCTTTTGTTTTTCTCCACAAATTTGACCACCACGAATCTTTTCCAAAGTTTTTTCTATTTCTTCTTCAGGAACACGTCGCAAATAGCGCAGAGCTTTTGCTACTTCCTTCGCAGTATCAGCCTCTGCCCCATTCTTTGTTTTTTGACAGACTTTCTTGAGTGCTTCATCCAGTTTGGCAACTATGGAGGAATCCTTATTCGGAGTTTTTTGGTCATAGCGCAGAGTTTTATGAACAAGATGGCCTCGAAGGGTAGTGACAGATGGTGGAAGGTCTCCTGATTCTGACTGGAACCTAAGGATAGACTCCTGACTGGCCTTAATATATCTGTAAGAACCATAGGCTGGGCGGATGATCTTCCTGTCTTTACATGTGATAGATAAATAGATGCCTTTAGTAATTTCTTGTTTACACTCAGAAACAGATTCCTTCATGGGAATGGGAAATTTAGGCCAAAGCTTGGGTGATTCATCTCTGTCAACATAATAATCCTGGCAAAAACGATGATTCTTTATCTTCTCTACGATAACATTTTCTCCTTCATTGTTCACACTGTACAATGTTGAGCAGTTGCCAATGATATCAGTCTGCAATGGAAGATAAGAATTTACATATGAATATCACATGTGTTTGCAATGTCTTCGTAACTCAACTAAGACTTGTTGTTTTAACATCTATATATTTTCTTCTCTATGGGAGTACTAGAACTGCTGTCATTTAGAAACAGTATTTTCTTGCGTGATTTTCTCATCATTGCAAGTCTGTCAGCTAGGAATGAAAATAGGGACATGGATAGGAACCAAAGTTTTATTTTTTTTATTCTATTCAATCAACCAATAGCTGAATGGTACTCATAAATATCAACACACACGGGTCAAACCAACATTCTGTTTCATAAGAATAATTTATTTATGACTTGAAAATGTCTTTACAAGAGTCTGTGGTACTTAACGTTTTGGAAAGTGAAATTCCAGATTTAGCCAAGAAAACATGGAGGTAAGACTGAGTATAAAAGCAGGGTAATCAGTGCTTGAAGAACCTGACAAACAGCCTTTAGAGGCTATTTCCATTTATCTCTATAGTGTTCATTCGCACAACCTCTGATTTTGTGAAGCATACTCACCTCAGTAAAGTTTAGCCCAGTATTAATAGAAGAGTTTGAAGGAAGGGAATTCTGGAAGGCTGAGGCAATACCCTTCTTCATGTTCACTGACCAAACATCATCTTCTGGATGGCTGCAAGCTTGTTGCACTCGACCGTCAACAACAGCTAGTATCAAGGGGTACCTCTCAAGAACGTGGGGCTTGGGAGAACCTGGAGGACCAAAGACCATCTCACTCTCTTGAAACTTATACACATTTCCAGTGAAGCAAAAGTTTTGTTTTCATTGTGAACAAAGAATGCAGAACTATCAAGCAAAACTGGACTTGAGATGAGCACTTTAATGTCACAGTGCTGGTTCAGTCCCTGTTCTAGGTTGGTTAGGTTAGACAGGTTTAGCTTATCTAACGTCCCACTCTTCAATCAAAGTACCATATCTTAAGATTTAAAGCTGCAGACCTATTCCTGTAACGAAGCTCTCCATTGTCCCAATAAGGTAGAGTGGAAACTTTAGTATTACGGAAAATCATTCTACAATGAAAAAGGAATGAGGTGTTCAAGTAGTTTTACCTGAACTGGCTCCAAAGGAAGGATTCTTGATAGATATGGCCATGTCGCAAGGACTCAGCCAGGACACTTCAACTTGGGAGGACCATTCTGTATCTGTGTAGGCTCCTTCGGCGTCTCCCAAGTGGATGTGAGATTTTCCGGTGTATGAGTAGTAGTAGGTCTTTCCAGTTGCATAGGCCAGTTTGGGTGATCCAGCAATTGGGCATTCTGTTGAACACCTGGGCACACTTGCAGGCCATGGGGCTGGAAAGATCAAGTAATTAGGGTTCGTTCATTAGAAACTTGTTATACCATGGCTGAAGAGATTTCTTAGTGAAAATCATATATACATATACACACACACACACACACACACACATATATATATATATATATATATATATATATATATATATATATAAATATATATATATATATATATATATATATATATATACTACTAAAAGGACCTCATTCAAACTGGATGGTATCAAATGAAGCATTTATTCAGAAAAAGTTACAAGCCTTCTTGGACAAACAGTCCACATTATCAAGTACCCAGTTTGAATGAGGTCCTTTAGTAATTCTACTAATGCACAGAACAATTGTGTAATTGATAAAGTTAATATATATATATATATATATATATATATATATATATATATATATATATATATATATATATATATATATTTTTTTTTTTTTTTTTTTTTTTTTGAAAGGTTGGCCTCAGCATGGTAGAACCTTTTGGTTCTTAACAAGTTTTTCTGGAAGGTTGCTAGACTCTTAAACAATTTTTTTACTCAATTAACCCTGGAAACTATTCACAGTTGGTACGACTACAGTCTGTTTCATTCCATCTGTCCAATCACAACGTAGGCTTTAGGTAGACGTGGTAATATGCTAAGTTAGCTCTTGATTGGCTGAAATCAATGTTTCCGATATCGTAGGCTTACTATGATAAAGATGCAAACAGTTTCTCCAGGAATACATCCGAATGCTTATATACAAAGAACCCTCTCACCTTATTATTTAGATCATAAACATGTCGATTTATATCGATAATACAAAAATACAAGCACACGAATGACGACGAGCTTATAACAGCCTACTCTGGCCAAACGCAAAAGAAGATGGGCTTTAAATAATAAAGTTTTGTTACCTCATTGAAGGTAAATAAAAAGACATCTGCCTATGCGAGAGCGAATAGAAGGTATTTCAATAATTTTTTGCATGTAAATTACATGAGAAGGTTAATATCCAAAATAGCATGAAATGTTGTCTATGAGGCTAGCATAAATATACATTTTTTTCAGTGTTGGGGATAGGAACGACACTTAAAATAGAATGAATAGATGAAGGCTGCAAATAAAAAAAAGGAATTTCGACTGAAATGGAATGAATGTGTACTTAAAAGCAAGCCAGTAAAATAAAATACCTGGCGAATCAGTAGCATAGGCCTAGCTTAGTGGGTCCATGCTTTAGCTGTAAACAATATTAAAGGCTATTTTCAGTTTACCGACGTAGATATTACTTTGGTATCACAATAAAGTTATTTGTATATGTATGCAATGACACTTTACACAGAATAAATTTTGAATTTAAAAAAAGTCTTGCGTTTTGAACAGTGTGTGAGCATAGGTTTAGGTGTAGCCTTGGCTATACTAATGAGATAAATCATGATTATTGAAAGTTCATCGTTCGTTCGTATTTGATCTGAGTGCAGGGCCGGCTCGTCCTTAAGGCGAAACTAGGCAGTCGCCTAGGGCGCAAGAATGAAGGGGGCGCAAGAACTGGGAACTAAATAAATAAATAAATAAATAAAAAAATAAATATATATGCAAAGCAATTATATATATACAGAACAATTATAACAATTATACATAAATTTATATATATATATATATATATATATATATATATATATATATTACAATAAAGAAAAATATACAGAAAGCTACAATGACTTTTTTGCATAGTTCCACACAATGTTCAACTGAAATTAAACATTTTCTAAAGAATGACGCAGTTTTATACTACATACAAATACAATAAAGCAAGGATACATTTAGTTTACTTGAACTGAGTAATACTGAATAGACGGAAAACAAAGTAATGTAGTTAAATGTTCGAGTCAGTTGACAAATATTTCCGCACCAATTCTTTAAAAAGAGAATTATTTACTTTTAATAACCTAATAATATTAATTTTAGAATGAATTATGATATGCTTACCATAAAAAAAATGACGAAGTCTCATGATATTATCGAGATTACATCATGCCATACGCGTATGGGCCACGCAGAATCTCTCTCTCTCTCCCTCCGCGCGGACATTTTTCCAGATTTTTTTATTTTATTTATTTATTTATTTTTTTTATGCTGCAACCCACATCGAGCAACGTGTATTATACAAGTTACCGTCTACTCCGTCTTACTAAAAGTAAAAGTTAGTGTTTCTCTGAAAGCTACAAAGGCACTTCACTTCTTTTCTTTGGTGAGTCACACCGTGAGGGGAAATCTTGAGCACAGACATACTGCACATTCCCTACATGTCTACAAGTTGAGACTCGAGAGTGAGGCTACTAATAATTAATTCAAGTCTTCAACATTCCTGGGTAGACCGTAGAATCGTAGATCCTGCATATGATTCCACCAAATTCGTGATTCATCACTTACCAGGTAGGAATAGGCCTAATTTTTGGTCATTGATTTAACTTACACAGTATAGATGTCGGAGGGTAGCCGATAGATCACAACATCGACATAATTTTTCTTGCTAATATACTTGATATAGGCCTAGCTGCCTGCCTAAGGTATTATGGTGACAGAAAATGATTACTCGTATGATATACTGATAAGCGATAGTAAGATTTAGCGATGATACTTTTTAGCTCATTTTAACTGATTCCGTACAATATTATTGAGCAGATTCTCACCAGATTATATTTGAGGATAGTAGCTAAGCTTTATTTCAGAAAAGCTTTTACTAATGTTAGCATAAAATTTATTTTTTCTAATAAAAAATTCGAAAAAAAATTAAACCCACTTGCAAGCGTGTGTTTGGTTTTTAAGTGGGCTTTTTTTTTTGGGGGGGGTAATTACCAGCCCTGATACACACACTATACTTTATATATATATATATATATATATATATATATATATATATATATATATATATATATGTGTGTGTGTGTGTGTGTGTGTGTGTGTGTGTGTGTGTGCGCATAATGCATTTCAACTTAATATTTGGTAGCTGGATTTACAATTAAACTATCCCGAAATGTCACCCAATGGGGAGCTACTGACTACTGCTCACCCCAGATCTCCTAGCTGGTGGACCTGGGGGCGCAAATTAAAATATTAGCCTAGGGCGCAGGAAACCCTAGAGCCGCCCCTGTCTGAGTGGACTGTTCGATAAAAGCTCGTCTGTCGTGTGCTTGTGTTGATATATTATACATACAAATCGGCACGTTTATGATTTATACCTGTATAAGAAGGGGAGAGGGTTCTTTGTATAGGCCTATATAGACATTCAGATATGCTACTGCAGAAGTAGTTTATTGTCACAGTAAGCCAACGATAGCGGAAACGCCGACTGTCAGCCAATCACGTGCTACCATTGCGTATGTGCCACATAGCCTATTCACCCGTGGCGGGCAGATGAAATGAAATAGACTTCTTTTAGTAGGTGTCAGGTGAGGATCGAGCTATGTGCCTTGGTAACGGAAGATCAGCTCTCTACCAAGCGGAACAACACACATATATGGTGCATATATATATATATATATATATATATATATATATATATATATATATATATATATATATATATATATATATATATATATATATATATATATATATATATATATATATATAACGTGTGTTATCTACCAAGTGCAGGTTCGAAATTTTCCATGGAGATCAGAGTTTCTTCATTTGGGTCTTAGGCTTTTGCAGTGGAAGGCAAATCCAAAAAGTGTGAAGAAACCTATAAGAGGTTATATATATATATATATATATATATATATATATATATATATATATATATATATATATATATATAATGTGCGTGTGTGTGTAGGCAGGACTCATTAGGCTTCAGTTTACATTTATACGTATAAAAAGGTAATTAACGATCAAGCAAATCTAAAGCTAATAAAGTAAATATATTATTATAATTGACATTATTAGTCAAAATTTGCAATCATTTAACTAAGTAGGTCTTAAGTACCATTAAACTGCAAAGTATATATCTACAACTGAAAAGTCAAAGGACATAAATCGTATACGTGAATAAAAAATTAACAATAAAGAAATGAAGACGAATTAACAGAAAAGAAATAAAAAAAATATTAATACAGTCATCATATTTTTAAAAGTTACTGCTAATTTGACTCCCAGTGCTTATTTGGGGATGTTTACAAAACTACGATCCCTCATTAATGATTAAACACCGGATCCCCCTGACGAATTAAATGAGGGCCAGTTGGTGACCTTCAAAAATACTCTCGGACGACTGACTGATAAAACAATTGCGTCTTACATGGATAGTAATGCACAAGCGTTTGACCAGCGGCGGCGCAGATCACGAAGCTCAGGATCTGGAAGAAAGCCAAGGCGAGCATGTTGCAACCTCACCAGCCACACCACGACTGCTGACGTTGAGCGAGCTGGAACACCTTATATACCTTGAAAGACCCTTACGGTTTTCTAAAAAGCAATGCTTTATTTATTAATTTTATTTTTTTTTGTCATTGTTTATTTTCGTCGGGGCAAGCAGAGGACAGACGCATTAAACACAGCAGTTTATGAGCCGCTGTGATTCATCAGTTACTGAAGTGGTCTGTCTGTCGATAAATAAAAATATGCAGCGTTCAGCGTCTCATCAAGTCAGACATGAGTTGCGTCATGTCACTTTTATCCTAATCTCGTTGTCAACCATTCGTCTGATCAGATAAATATAAATAGATATGTCGTAAAAAAGCAAATAAGCAAAAATAAGATATCCTTACTCAAGATATCTAAACAAAATTTCGCTAACTTAATGAAGAAAAGTTCTTACTTAGTGGTCAGAAACCTTTAGTATTAACTCTGCTACATGGCGCCAACGTTATCATAGGCCTGCAATCTTTGTTTTCTTCTCAGCTTAATACTAAGTTAGGGGACGCTGGTTTTAATAACGCCTCATTTCGTGATATATTTTTGCAGAAGTTTTACGGTAATTTATGCCCTTCCTGACTCCATTCCTCGTTGTTTATCTCAGCTTGGGAAATATTAAGAAGATTTGCAAAGTAAGAGGCTTTATAGTTGAAGAAAGTGAAAGTCAGGATGGATAGGCCTACAGTTTCTATGTAATAGAAAGCAATGCGAGTACTTACAGTACTGTATATGGACTGATTTTCCCTAGTGTAACAGCGATAGCCTACGGACAATGAGATCCACATTTAGACTTGTCTAGTCTTTGTCCGAGCTTCGGGATGGTACGTAATGTCCCTAAGGTCTGAACTTGCTTTCTCGACCCTCTCTCGCATCACCATCGATAGTGAAGTGCTCCATGAAGTGCTCACCCTGTCGTCTTCTTCTAGAAGTTTTTTTTTTACTGCCTTGTACTTTTTCAATTCACTTATTTTGTGTAAATTTAAGAAAAGAGTAAAAGAGAAATACATTTGCCTCTCAGAAGGATGAAGGCTGCAGAAACCGGGGGGTAAACATAGGATGAAACGAAATTCTGAAGTTTTTGCCAGTCTTGACCAGTCCCGAGAGTACTGTAGATCAAGGAGAGTATGTCAAATATTCCATGATACTTCGGAGAGAAGATCTCAAGCATGGTAAAGGCCCCTCTCTCGAGCAAGGATTCATATTTTCTGATAATTGTCTCTTTGGACTGGAGTAATCACAAGCATATTTGCTTAAACTTGGTGAAGTAGTAATGCTCAATTGTAAATGATGTTCTTGTTCGTGACAGCCTCTTCCAATGTATGTAGAAATACTAACTGCAGTCTTGGATTTTTTGTTTTCTTTTATCTTTGGAGCTTCATTTGTCTCCATTATACCGTGCCATGTATGTGTCAAAGCATATAGAGTTAGTTATGTTATGTGAGGGGAGACCTGCGTGGAAAGGGAATTCATGAGGCAGAAGCACAGGATAGAAATAGATGGCAACGGCTCATCCGAAACGGCGACCACATATAAAAATGGGAACAAGCTGAGAAGAAGAAGATATAGAGTTAGTTATGTTCATCTCCCGTCTGTTCGCCACCCTTCCTCAATCCCGTTTGGCCTTTCGCTCATCCCTGATGAAACGGTTGCGGATATCTTCATTAGATTTTACACTAAGACACACTGCAAGTATTTCAGTCGAGCTAAAATTTTGATGAGCTTCGCCTTCTGTTCGATTCTGCCCTCTCGATTTAATGTGTCACTATTATGGGGGAGATTTAAAGTGGATATATCATCCTGTGAGATAATTCTTCATCTGCTTCATCCATTCTGCTTTTAAAAGATTATTCATTGCTGAACATTTGCATTCCCCTTCATGTAAGTGAATGTATGTGCACACATGAGGTATGCTGACACATTCATTAGCTCTATGGAAAGATAGTAGCCATGCAATGAACACTTACACACTTGACTTACAATATGGCCAAACTGGAGTTTCCACTGAAATCCTGTGTAAATTCGCCAAGGAAATAAAACGACACACTTCCTGTACGATGCTGAACTTGGAAGGGAAGAGTTTATCAATACCTGCAATATTTGAAACGAAAACACTAAAACTTGAAAAAATTTAATTCCTGGAATATATGTCCATGTCTCATGTGTATAGGTATTAGGCTATTAGAAACACTTAACATCCGATCTCCTTAAGGGAGCCAAAGAGAGAGATAGTTATCCTATACAGACGAGTGACTGTGGCTGTGACTGGCTTATACACTTGAACTTGGTTATTTTTGGACAAAACAGGCCATGTGAGCGGTTAATTTTCTGTCATAGCCAGCCCTTTGTTGGCCGAGTTGGCTGAGCTTCAGACCGTCATTCGATGGGCCGGAGTTCGATTCCCGCCGCCGGCTGATGAAGAGTTAGAGGAATTAGTTTCTGGTGATAGAAATTCATTTCTCGCTACAATGTGGTTCGGATTCCACAATAAGCTGTAGGTCCCGTTGCTAAGTAACCAATTGGTTCTTAGCCACGTAAAAATAAGTCTAATCCTTCGGGCCAGCCCTAGGAGAGCTGTTAATCAGCTCAGTGGTCTGGTAAAACTAAGCTATACTTACTTTCTGTCATAGCCTATTTTAAAATATTTTTGACTGACTGGACTTGCTCAAGGACTAACGAGATAGTGCCATTTTCATAGTTCCTTATCTTTCTTAATTTTAGTCTCCTAGTTTTATCACTACCCGAGTTTTTGTGATTTCAAAATCAGTAAATTCTAGGTGTGATCATAAACTATATGTTAGTTTACCAGGAAGAGCTAAAGCACTGAGAATTCGAGTAACAGGGAGTTTACAGCTAAAACCACTAGCGGATTCAGGGGGGAGGGGGCACCTGGGCACGTGGCCCCTCCCCCATGAAAAATGATAAAATAATAATATTGAAGATTTAGATAATAATAACATAAATGAGAAATATAAAAATCGATTATAGAAATAATTATGTATACACACATATACATATATGTGTGCGTGTGTAATATGAAAATTGGTGCCGCCCCCCACATGAAATTTTTCTGGATCAGCTAGTGACTAAAACCCCCTCATAATAAAAGGAAAAATAAACTGCGGCACTTGTAATTATTACAGAGAAATAGTGCCAATTAAAAAAAAAGATCAGTATAAAACTGATCATCAGGAAAAAGCCAGCAAGCACTATGTACAAGGCTGCAATACTTCAGAATATTGATACTTCTCTTGGAGGGGAATCACTGGCTGTGAGAGTAACCAGACCAGTGGGAGAAAATTAGCAAACAGATGAGGCTTTACATCATCTGTTTGCTGTTTTTTTCCCCATTGGTCTGTTTACTCACATTCAGTGATGCCACTCCAAGAGAAGTATCAATATTCTGATGTAAAGCAGCCTTGTGTATAGTGCTTGCTGGCTTTTTCCTGATGATCAGTTTTATACTGATCTTTTCCTTAACTGGATTTTCAGTGTTTCTCTGCAATAATTACACGTGCTGCAGTTTCTTTTTTCCTTTTATTATGAGGGGTTTTAGTTGTAGACTATTTTATTCGAATTCTCAGTGCCTTAGCTCTTCCTGGTAAACTAACATTTTGATAAGTTAGGTATATCTTAGTTTAACCAGACCACTGAGCTGATTAACAGCTCTCCTAGGGCTGGCCGGAAGGATTAGATTTATTTTACGTGACTAAGAACCAACTGGTTACCTAGCAACAGGACCTACAGTTTATTGTGGGATCCGAACCACATTATGACGAGAAATGAATTTCTATCACCAGAAATAAATTCCTCTAATTCTTCATTAGCCGGTAGGAGAGTCGAACGCTGGAACAACAGCGTGTCAGGCGACAGCTCTATCCAACCCTCCAACGAAGAACTGGTAGTGATAAAACTAGGCTAAAATTAAGAAAGATAAGGAACTATGAAAATTTTCCCTTCTTTAAAGTGAACCACTTTATTGAATTGAATTGAATATAGAATTTAGGCCAAAGGCCAAGCACTGGGACCTATGAGGTCATTCAGCGCTGAAACAGAAACTGACAGTAAAGGGTTTGAGAGGTGTAACGGGAGGAAAACTTCACAGTTGCTCCATGAATCAATTTTTAGGAGAGGGTGGAAAGTAAGGTGGAAGAAAGAGAATATGAAAGGAGGTACAGTAAAAGGAACGAAAGGGATTGCAGGTAGGGGCCGAAGGCACGCTGCAAAGAACCTTAAGTAACGCCTGCAGTGCACCGCATGAGGTGCACTGACGGCACTAAACCCCCTACGGGGGTGAACCACTTTAGAACTTCTTTACAATACATGACTGTGAAACAGTTATATATGGATTCTATAACGTGGGTTTTCATTTCTGATATGATCATCATTTGATTGACTGGACCAGCTTCACAGAAATTACTATCAAATTCAATTTCAGTTTCCTTATTTAAAGTAGATACCACAATTGTTGTCTCGGCTCATCTCCTTTTGACATGATTACGAACTATCTTTCAGTTTTTTTTCTTTTTTTCTACCACAATAATTAGATTTTAACCAATACTTTAGCAGGCTGTTCCATATCAAGAGTGGGAGATTCACTGAAGATATTTTCGTGTAGAATAAATTGTAAATGTTAGGGTCATTAATCAAACTCTCCTATAACTTCATCACTTTTTAAGCACGAAAGATTAATATCATTACAAATATAGATTTTTTACCTATTGAAACACATGGTCATCAAGCAGGAAAAATACATGTGAAAGAGTTCAGCTTGAGCCTCAAAAGAGGTAACACAGCCTAACAAGTTACCGGTAAAGGTTCTCTGGAGCCCATCTTATAGCAGAGAGACTGATAGGCCCTTGCAGCATGGCAGGCATCGTCACAGGCATGACATATCTTCATGAATGAGTCCAGTGGAACCTCAGAGTTGCAGTGTGTATGGGCACCCAACAGAATATTACACTGGAGAATTTTCATGGGTGAAACGTGACTAGTATTCATAGGCTCTACTTCTGGTGTTTGGCATCCCTGGTCCTCTTGCCAAGAATTCACAAGCTCTTGAAGACTGGAAGCCCGAGATCCACGTGGAGTGTTCCAGTCGTTAGCCATTTCACCATCATAACTTCCTAGTAGACCCGATACTTGACCAAATGTCCAAGGATTTACTTCAACAGATATTGTATTGCCCACCCGGTCAAACCGGAATGTCAAAACCGGTAGTACAACCTCAACTTCATTTTGAGTCCTCGAGATTTTGATGTCTCCTTCCGAGAACTGTGACTTAGTGATATCTCTACTATTGAAAGTTACTCTGCCGTCATGCTCAATAGTGATGGTGGCATCTTTGGTTTTAATGTTAACATATGGCAAAGGATAAGTATTGGAGGCTTTCATGAATACAGAATTGTCTTTGTAGGAGGCTAAAAGAACATTACAATCACAGCGTGGAGCTCTAAGCACAGCCCCATCAAAGGTTAGGATCTCTGTCCCATCAATGACCATAGCTGTCTTTTTAAAAGGAGGCAGAAGGCCAGAAACTCTCTTATTTGCTTCAGAATAGTTAGGATTCGTCCATAAATCAATAAATGGAAGAATCAGCCACTCATATGAACTGAGGACGCCTTCAGGGACGAGATTTGGTCTGAATATCACGTGCTTTCCTGCCTGAGCAAGAGAGCTGACAGGTTGGTATAAAGGAATCTCAGCTTTTATGTGATTTGGCTTCATCATGAGAGAGAAGTACTGAGGTTCCTGGTCAGCATCTCCAGACTGATATCCAGCTTCACCCTGAAGAAAAGAAATGAATGTGTTCATTTAGTTAATTCGATCTCTTCATGTCTAAAGAATGTCTAAAGTAAATCTTTGGATGGTATAATACACATAATGGTATAATGGCAGTACATGGTAGAGGCAGTCCCCAGGTTACAGTGGTCTCGGTTTATGGGCGTCGCCGTTAACCTAATTTTGTGGTGCCTACCCAGTTTTATGGTGCCATAAGCACCATTTATTCCCATTATATTATTATAATGTTCTGGTTTACGGCGTTCTTCAGGTTACAGCGCGCCATTGGGAATGGAAACCCCACCTTAAACTGGGGACTGCCTGTATATGGTAATTCCTGCTTACCGATTCTACGCGATGCCAGATTCGAAGAACATCCTGATCTGACAGACCCTTAGGGTTTATGTGACCTTCTCTTTGTGCTCGTTCAATTTCCTCTTTAAGCTTCTCGACAATCTTTCTCAAAGCTTCATATTCATCTGGGAATCTCACACCCCAGTTATCAGCCATTCTAGATGCAATTACTAGCAAGCTTCCCATCATGTGCCTTCCTCTGGTTAGAGCATCTGTGAGTAATACTAAGGCATTAGGATCTTTATTAAAAGACAAGCCTAAATCAGTAACAGTAAAGATAAGATTTTGTGAGGTCTTTAGAATTAGAGGCATTCTAAATCAACAGCATTCACAAAATTACTAAATATTTTACATTTTGCATAACAACTACTATGCAAACACAAATACTTTCAACTATGGTTTAATATTAGGGGCAAAGAATTACAGCATATTAAGATAACAAATACACTAACCTCCATCAACATAAGAAGTCAAGGTCTCATATTTTTGCTTCATGTGACGCATCAAGTTGAGCATGCCAGAATTCATTTGCCTCTTGAAGTGATCATATCTCGACAAGAAATCAACAAAATTTTGAACAAAGTGATGTCTGGCTACATGATGAACTGTTTCCCAGCTTGGTAACAAGCTGCCAAATGGTAGAGTGTGAGCAATTTTCCAGGCTTCATCTTTTGTTTCCTCCCACAGGTTGACCATATCTGAAGAATCGTAGGAATGTTCCTCATTGACTGCTTCCTTGCGCATCCTCTCTATGCCAGATCTAACAGAGGCAGAAACTGTGGACCATTTCTCATGAGCAGATTTCTGTAAAAGATTCACTGATGAATATCAAATGACTTCCAACGATATTAATTATGATGAGCAATCAAGATTTTCGCCAATTAATTTTTTTGGCAATCACGAAACCATTAAAATCATTCAAATTTAACATTTAAGACCCAGAAAAATAATTTACCCATAAGTTCATTGCTTCTTCATGTTGATAATTCATTTCAATGCCCATGACAGTTGGTGACTGGAGCTTTACTTGGGCAACAGCAATAGGCCTGATTTCTTTAGTCTCTGTATCCCTTTCCCAGGCACTGAGCTCAACATTTCTCATGCCCTGAAGGCCTCCTCTGCAGATGTAGGATTTGTCACTGCCCTCTCTGTTCACCCAAGCACTCATGAATGTTCTGCCACATACTTTTGATAGAATATTGTAACGGCCCATTCTTGGCGAATGAATTACTCCTGTGATTTCCCTCCCATTGCATTCAGAACTCTGCTCTGGCCTGGAGGAACCAGACATTTCTAGGACAGGTTCATCTTCAGCCTTGACAATGAAGTTCATGGCAGCATCTCTTCCACTAATATGGTCATACTTTCCAGAGAATGAAAAGGATGGTCTTGAACCAGGAGATTTTTCATAAAGGAAGTCAATTCCCATTGTATTAGGGGTATAAGCTGTATTGACGATGAATCTGGGATTATTTTTCAATATCTGTAAAAAACGAAATGTAAAAATTATTGACAGAAAAAGAAACTGGCAATCTAAAATTATAGTTTGTGTTTAAATGCAGTTTCCTTTTGACAAGCTTGTACAGAAAATACTTACCTTTCCAGATAATTTGGCCTCAATTTTCATAGCATCTCTGGCTGGTCTGGTAGTTTCAATCGTCCCTGTGATCCTGTCTTCTGCCCGTGGGAAAATATCTAACCATACAGTTCCAGTTCCATGATGTCTCTCTTCATGGCTAGTGAAAAGGACTTCCATCTCTCTGGCTCTTTCTAATGAAGGATGGCTAAACCGTCCTTTGTATCTGACTTGGTCCTCCCCTAAACCAGAGTTTCTCTGGCTGCTGAAAGAGAGTTCATATATGGGATCCCTTCTATCTTTGTCAGGATTGAATCTGAGAAGACATTCTGATGGGGAGTGCCTGAATTCACCTTCCATTTTTCGGGCTGGAGAATACATGAGAATCTTGTGAGATGAATGTGTTGGTTTTTCATAATGGACCAAATATTTAGCATCTTCCTCTGTACTTTGGCTATCTGGTCGAATTCTGCCCATATTTCTAGCAGCTTTTAGAATCGCATTTATTTTCTTCATATCAAAGCCAGCTCTCAGTGTTTCAACTCGATTTCTGGGAGAGAATCTCATTTCATAATGGCTAACATCTACAGGAGTATCTGCATCCATCTTCCATTCACCTTTGTAGGAACTGTGCTGATGTCGCAGAGTGAAGGAAGTTTGGAATGGTCTTCTCATTGATGGGTTTTCAATTCTGAGCTGGAAAATGGTTTAAATCAAGATTTAAAAGATGCTATCTTACTAAGTACAAGCTTCTGTTTAGTGCATACCCTTTATACTAGCTATTTCCCCTTTATGAAATATATCTCATAAGATAGGAGGTCTCAGTCATTATGCAAAATGTTCATGTAACAGATATATCTTTGTTATATAGCTGTGCAGTTGCAATTGCTAAGAAACATCTATGTAATCTCAAAGAATGCACCAGCAATTTACTGGTCTTGCTATAAGAAATTATATTAATCAGATGTACTGTAATCATTATGTACTAACTGAGGGTTGAGCCAATTTGATCATGAAACTGTTTTACCTGCACAAAAGCTTCCCTTTCCTCCGGATTCTGTTCATGTCTTGCCTCAAAAGTCAAAGAACACTGGTGACATTCAGGGCATGTGACAGTAGTCTTGGAGTGTACTCTGAAGTTAGAGGATCTCCATACCCGTTCAAAATCCATAGTTTCACTATACTGATGCACATTGTCCTCAGGATCTTTGTATCTCATGCTGGCATCCAACTTCGCACCTTGTGGTTGTTGTCTAAGATCTATTTCAGTCTGGAAATGGTGAGTTCTTCGAGATGGAGTAGTAACTTCAAAATTGATGTGTTTCTTACCGTAAAGCCAACTGTCAGATTCAGGATGATTCATTTCACCTCTGTAGTAGTAAGTGTCTCCACAGAAAGAACACTGACCACTGTTAAAAAGTAAATCTTATATTAGAAAAGGTCTACTACTCTATATATCTGACACTGATAATTATAATCTTGATGCTTTGAAAATTGAAAGTACACTATGTGTCAAATTACAGAACAGAATAAGAAAATTTCCTGGCAGTATCACTTACTGGATGGAAGTATGATGGGGGGATTCTCTGAGAGAAGTTGCTTCAAAGGATGCTCTTTTACTTGGGTCACGGTCAGCATCCCAGTAGAGCTCTGCTTTGGTGTTCATATCTTGAAAATCAACATCACAAGATGCTTTTAATCGACGGGAAGAGCTGCTACCCTGTGAGAGTACAGTGTTTAAATTCACCATGATGTTCCTGTTACTACTCTTGACATCAACATTGTGATCTATGTACCCTGGAAGCAAGAGTCTCAGTCCACCTCTGGTCTCCTCTCCAGGTTCGGAATACTTCTTCCAGTCAAAGGAAATTTTTGGTGTATGTTGGTCTCTGACATCAAATGACAAGTGCTTCTTGTTGTCTTCCCAAAGAAGAAGAGTTGAAATCTTGTGAAGGTTGTCAGGCATAGTCCTAACTCTCAAATCAGCTTGGAAATGTCTTGTATCGCGATTGGAGTTTGCTGTAACTGGTCCATCAACATGGAAAATATCATGTCTTCCATGTTTAAGCGCTACTTGAATGTGATAACGGTGGCTTCCATGATCTTGCAGTTGACTTTCAAACTTGATAGGATTCATGTGTTCAGGAACATCTAGCTAAAATGTTAGTAAGAACATATAATTTACTTTTCAAGTAACTTCATATTAACTGTCTCATATATATAGCCACTTGAAACGTTAATACAGGACAAAAAAAATTAAAATTCACAATTTAATTATGGGAACAAAGAGTTACCAGAAGTTTAGCTTTCCGTGAATGTTCTGAGTTTTCGAAGAGAGCCTCGCATTCACAAATCTTGGGACCATCTCCATGACGATTGATTTTGAGAGAGACACCTTTCTTTTCAGGCCAGTTGTATGTATAGAATGCTGTCTTGTACTGGTGGCCTCTGATTCTAGCTGTAGCAGCAAAACAGTTTTAAGGAAATGGGATTCAGTCATTGGAACAGTATAGCTGAATATATCTCTACTTTGTTTGATTAAAAAAACAGAAAGCATTTATTAGAATGTATGAAAACTCATAATATTAGTCTGTGGCTTAATCTAATATTAACTTAGCCTTGTTTAAAGGATTCAGCTCGCACATGTACTTGCAAACTGTAGTACTGTAAAATCAATGTGTGGTATCTAAGATTCTTTGTGTAATTTTATTTATTAACTCATGAAAAGGGAACTGTTAAAGTAACAAGGCACCATATTATAGTTGGGACCAGACCCTTGTGTATTACTTTTTGCAGTATCTACTATATATCTCCATAAAATGATATAAACATGAAAGATTGGATGAATTTGTGCAATAGGATGCCATTGATAATGAGAATTTGACTCATGATGCTTCATGCTTCCATTACTGGATTGTTCTGTACTCTCTGTTTAATTTCATTTAGAAACAAAGACAACTTTTCGATGACTGGTGAGGCGCAGAAAATCAAAATTTAGCTTGAATGAACATAAGGTAATGTTTACTTTAATATACAGTCAAGTATAGGATATGGTAGCTAACCAATGAATTTAAATTGAATACCTACTGTTGAAATTTTAAAAAATTTTACCTAAGGCAGTGGTTTTTGTAGACATTCCTTCATCCCAGCTTCCCTCGAAATTATGTTTGCCTTCTATGCCAAATGTGTCTGTGCTCCTTGATCCAAACTTTAACATAGAAGAGTATTCCCCTTCACCAGTCCTCTCAACAGAAGAATCGAATCTTGAATCTCCGAATGCTGTTCTTGTTCTAAACATCTGGAGGCGACTTGGAAGAGGGAATCCAGTGTGCGGATGATACCTCAGATCGCCTTGCACTGAATAATGAAGAAAAAATTAGAACGATCACTAAGTTAGGCAGATGGGAAGTACTGTATTTGAAATTAGAAGTTTTCGACACAAATTGTTTTTGCACTAGTTTAAATTTAGATTTAAAGTTACCTTCGAAATAGTGATCAAGGTATGGCTTCAGAGTATGTTTAGTTTGTGAGCGAGCATGAACTTCAGACGTCTGACCATCATATCGAGATGAGACCAAAGCTTCAAAGACCTCTGTTTCAGGAGAGAAATGTTGACTGCTGCTGCTGTGAACTCTAAACTCCATATTGTTTTCAGCACCAGAATACCTCCTTTTCAGTTCCATTTTGTATCCTCCATGGTGCCTGGATGATACACCTGCATCCATCTTCCATGAACTTTCATCTCTTGCATAAGTGAAAAGACAATTGATATTTCTGGGTGTATATGACCCTGGAGTTTCCATATCAATTGCTATTGCACTCATATCCGGGTTGTTCTGAATTTCACCTCTGATTTTCCATCCTCTTATTGAGCTATCCGATTTCTCAGCAGTGATTTTGCCAGCAGTGGCCCAGTCATGTGAGAGGCCATCACCTCTAAGAACATCCAGGATATTTTCATCATAGCAAACCTTCAAACCACTCATCTGTTCCAAAGTTTGGAAACAGTGTTGACGCTGCTCTTCAGGTCTTCTCGTTTCAAATAAACTGACTTTGGTCATAGGATGCCACCTGGTATGTTTTGTAAGAGAGGTTTGAGAGTTAACATCAAGCAGTTCCATTTTCTCTGGGAAATCAAATTCATACTCAAACTTTTGTCCACCTTTATGTCTTAGAGAAAGGCCACTAAAGCTAGATATTTTGGTATCTCTTTGGCAGCCACAAGATCCTATGGATGAGTCAAAACCATAATATTCTTGAATAAGACCTGAGAAACTTGGGTTGAATTTCCTACTGGTGGCTGATTGCCCTTCTGAGCTGTCTGGCCAATGACCCATAGCTAATCCAGCAACAAGGGTTGCAGATTTTTTCACCTTGAGAGGTATACCGAAACATGACATAAAAGTGTGTTCATGATTCACTTGCATTGTCCTGGCTGTGTCAATGTCGGATTCGGGTGTTCTAAATAACACATCTAGGAAAGAGTTAGGAAAACTGCCAATGCCTGCATCTTGAAGTGATTTCCTTGTCAGGGTCATGTAGGCCACTTCCTGACCTCTAAATCGAGCAAAGAGGTCAAGTCTAGGCTCTTTCTCAGAACGATGTGCAAAAAGGTCCGTGAAGAAAGCGGCAAAATCTGAAAAATCTGCAGAACCTCTTCTCCCATGGCTTCCTTGGAAGTATTGCAAGAAATGACTTCCTCTGTGTCGAATATATTCCAATAAGTCCATAAACACTTGGTCGACTGAGGACTTCTTGAAATATCCCTCAGGTCCAAACATATCTCTTACTTTAGGTTCAAAACCTTCTGTTCGAATACCAAACTCCCCGTAATTGTATGGATAACCACCTGATGAGTCGGTAAAGTTCATGTGAACCGATCGTGGTACAAATGATGCCGGAGCATAGACAACATCTGACTCCATGCTGACGCCATAACCATGATGGTGAGGGTGGTAGAAGAGGTCCATGTTCCCAGAATATTTTCTGATATCAGAAGAGAAGTTTCTGGGTACAGTGATGCTGGAGAGCATGGAGCGTTGTCTTTCTTTGTATGGAGCAGAGGATCTTTTGAGGTTATGCATGTGACTCAGGATAAATCCTCGTGCTGAAATAGAGGGGAAGTTGGTCAGTTAAACCTAAGGTATAGTTACGTCTACACTCATATACACTTCTGCCCACATATACATTTTCATTTGTAATGAATGTACAACAGCCACGGGTATTCAATATGGTATTACACGGCGAGACAAAATGAATTAAATAATCTTAAGAGTATTACAGATTTCATTGTTATGGGATAAATGAATCCTATTCAATAGTTTATGAAGTCTTACAGAATGAAGAACAAAGATATATGAAATAAAACCTTTATAAAAAATACTGGGCACTCTTATTAGACAGCATTTCACATAATGACTGGCAAATTAAACAGACAGTAAAAATAACTGGGGTTCCAAAAATATATAGAATATGGAAAATCTTCCAAGATGCTCAAGATAATAGAACTTGAATGGTATCAAATGCATAACAAACTCGTCACAATTGTAGGAGGGATTACTGGTCCTCTAAAGAGGGGAAAATGCTGACCTTGTGTATTTTCTTCCCCAGACAAGGTATCAGAAATCCTCCTCCAGTCTCCCTCTCCAGCGCATCTCTCAGCAGCCAGATAGGAGGCAATACGTGCCTCAGTTCTCCTCCTTGGATCAAGGGCAATATCAACAAGTTGTCCTGTAGGCTATAGGTGAAATTGGAGAAAGGAATTAGTACAAAGTTAAAACAGTTTTTTATCATTCACAGCTGTTTATCAGAAAGTTTGTATTGGAACTTACACGAAAAACATCATCGTTTGTATTATATTTTGTGTTCTTCACCATCTCATCAAATTAACTACTGTTTGAGTTCATTTCAAGAAATTGCTGACAATGAATCTGCTTAATTCTGGCTCAAATCCTCTTAAAGGAAAGATGTACTGTGGTAGCAAAGAAATCCATGAAAACTACAGTAGTAATGGGAAAGAAACAATGAAAAGATAAGGGATAATCAGAACCTCCAAACTTACCACACAGTCGCATTTAACATTTCTGAACGAGTGTGCAACAGCAACCTGTATGGCATCAGGTGTGCCTTCCTTCCCAATGAGATCAGCCATTCTTTGTGCATCTTCCGAGCTCATTACTCCCAAATTGCCGCGAGCTTTCAGGGATGAGAGGCAAGCCTCCTCGGAACCAGCAGAAGAACAATGATGATAACAGCTACGAGTCAGAGCCTCAACAGCCTCCTGGACAGGAATGTCCTCCTGGCAACGGTGGCGATTTTTGCAATATCTATTGACCATAGATGCAGCTGCAAGACTAGCCATTGGATATCTGTGAGGTTGTTCCAACAAAGGCTTTACAGCTTCTACTGACTGAATAGAAGGCTGGCGTATATAGTAAAGAGCTAAAGTGTAAAGGAATGATCTACCGCCACTTCTGCGGTCACTCATAATTTCTCTTACCATGAGGTCAACAGTATTGGCTTCATGAACTGCAGCTACAGCATCTAAGAAGAGGT
>NC_089749.1:20942661-21012661 GCF_040412425.1 Macrobrachium rosenbergii
TAGATCCTAATACAGTAAAACACACACACTCTTGCACTATCTGTTTATATTTTACGCTTTAGCATTCTCGTTTATATTTTAACCGCATTTTCTCTCTTTTTTTTGTTTTTTTTTTTGTTTTTTTTGTTTCGTAAACCAAATTGTAAATGCAAACAAGTCTGCAGGGTATACATACATAAGCACACACTCAATTCCATGCCGTCGGTGAACTTGGTACAGCTTGTTGCGTTTTGTCTTGACTACATATGTAAAAAGCATTTTAAATATTTCTATGGTGATTAGAGATGAAATATTCTCTTGTTTACTGTTATGTGTGCTATTAATACTTAGAATAAACTAAACATGTCATAAAGCGGTACAGTAAATCAAGCAAAGGGGAAAAATGCAACACTTATGCACGCACTCATTCGAAGGCGTCGTGAACTTCTTGGCGTTTGTTTCGCAATTTTATGTTTGTGATACAGTAATTCATATTTAATAGAGAGAGAGAGAGAGAGAGAGAGAGAGAGAGAGAGAGAGAGAGAGAGAGAGAGAGAGAGTATAGATTGGTAAATTAACGAATTGGCGGGAAACAGCTGCTTTGTGATTGTGAGGGATTTTCCTGATTTTACTTTTAACATAAAGTATGTTAGTTTACCTTTGTATACCCGTTTTACATTTATGTTCAGTAATAATAATAATAATAATTCCACTAATGCATTAATTTGTTTTAAAAACTGAAAAAAACTATTTTCCTAATTCTTTCTGTAGTAGGCTGAAAACGCTTACTCTGAGAATCACCTTTTCGCCACCGAGGGTGCGATTGTTTTTTTTTCTTTATACACATTACGATGATAATATATCAATATTATAACACAGTATAAATGGATACTGTAAGTAAAATAAATTTCAATAGTATTATGTTTATCTAAAATACAGCTGTAAAAGTCCATTTGACTTTTGCAAATGGATGAGAGTAACACCTGGGCTAGCCTACGTCTATAGTTCACACATAGCCTACACATTTTTATCTCATGCATGTCAATACAATATGGTAGCAACTTATAAGTGACTAATGGTGACAAAACCATGGTAGGCTGTGGGGATAGTTTCGGCTAGGTTACCGTATATGAATAGATTGTACTGCATACCCTATTGTAGGATAGGCTAATTTCAAGTTACACTTTTTCAAGAAACGATGGGATTTTGTAACCTAATCCCATCATAAATGGGGAAATATATATATATATATATATATATATATATATATATATATATATATATATATATATATATATATATATATATATATATTATATATATATATTTATATATATATATTTATATATATATATATATATTTATATATATATATATATATATATATATATATATATATATATATATATATATATATATATATATATATAATATATATATATATATGCTCTCATACATGAAAGATGAAGACTATTTGTAAATGTAATTACACTTATTTTAATTATCTTCCATAAATATGCAAACGGATACAAATCTAAGTTTAGCTTACATAGCAGACAAAGGATTCCGTAGAGACATTTACATCATACTGATGTTTGCACCTTCAATGCACATTTTGACACAAATGCCGACAAAACATTCAAAACACAGACTCACATTATAACAAGGCATTCAATGTACAAAACTACATTATAGCCTAACCTACATGTGTTTTCCTGTATTACACATACTGGCATACACGCAGACGAAAGTCTATGTACAGAATTATATTATTGTGCTTTCTTGGCTTACAGTACATGACATCAGGTCAGACAGAAAAGGGTTTGTAAAGAACCGCAGCATACTGAATAATATAATCACCTGCACTTCCAGCGGCTAGGAGTGTCCCCAGCAGGAGAACGGCCGTAGACGAAGAAGGCATGGCGAAGTGGAAGCACAACACCACACCGTATGAGATATGGGTCCCTGCCCGGTTTATATATACCAGACTTAGCCCCTTGGGGTTTTCGTCCTCTCAATAACACCCAAACGAGGAGCTTCTTGGACGTTATCGAAGATGTCTCGTCTAGTGCAGAGTCAACCCGAAGTGAAGTGTTTGTTTCAGCCAACTTGCATTCTCTGATAAGGATCTGAAACGGTCGGCTTCTGACTTCGGTGGGGTTTCCAAGGTCACCCCTGAATGTCGCGGGTTACTGGAGTTGATAAAGCGGCTGATACGTATCAGTACTCAGGACAATTGGGAATGTCCGTTGGGTGAGTTTGAAAAGGATTCTTTTGCATTTAGAACAGAATATAGGATTTAGGCCAAGCCCTGAACCTATGATATCATTCAGAACTGAAAGGGAAATTAAGGGTTTAAGAAGGTTTGAAATGCGTAACGGGAGGAAAACCTTGCAGCTGCACTAGGGGAAAGTTAAACAAAGGAGATTATGAACGGAACTCGGAAGTACAATAAAAGGAATGAAAGGGGTTGCAACTAGTTGCCGATGGGACGCTGCAAAGAACCTTAAGTAATGCCTGCGGTGCACCGTATGAGTAAAGTGCAATGACGGCACTAACCCCGTACGGGGTCTTTTGGATTTATAACTGTGGGGTATCAGAAATTCGAAATAAAGACAAACGTGTCCTATTCAGTTGCGATTTGTAGGGTATCAGCAACTAACGTCTTATTCACATATTCTTTTAGAGTATCAAATGGACATTGATCATGTTCCTTTAATTCTTGCCACTGATGTTACTGGTCAATTATTCTTGATTAAATTTGGAGATCTTCATTAACTATTCAGATAAATGCTTTTTCTTCTAGAATTATTTTCTTGTTTTTTTTTCCCTGAGAGCTAATTGTTTCTCGTACTTTTTTTTGGAAAGCTTTTTCTTCTGTGAATTTTGTTCTTCTAGAACTTTCTTCTGGTGCTTCTTTTCTTACAATGGCAAATGTGACTTGGACTATTCCATTGGATTTCTGTGTTGCCATTCCAACGAGATTCATTTAAGAGGAAACTTCCAGTATCATCTCAGTGAAACGCTTCTCCCGAGGAGGCCGGTAATAGGCATTTATTGTTCCCTTACGTGTCACGTTACGTAATATCCATTATTATTATTATTATTATTATTATTATTATTATTATTATTATTATTATTATTATTCAGAAGATGAACTTTATTCATATGGAACACGTCCACAAAGAGGCCATCGACTTGAAATTCAAGCCTCCAAAGAATAGCCTATGGTGCTCATTTGGAAGAAGTAGGAGGAGGTAAAGGGAAATACAGAAAGATGAGACCTCACTTATTAAAAAAGCAAAAAAATCATTAATGAATAGATAAAAATGCACTAAAGTGCAAGGAGAACAGTATCCTGTCGTTGTTTTTGTATTCCAAGTTAATAAGAATCTAGAAACTTATCGTAACGCATTATGATCCTCCGTAATCATTCCTGAATTCGTTGATCCTATAAAACACACACACACACACATACACAAGGCTCAAGTTTGCTTAGACCGTGATTTACCCCGGGACTACAGGCTACTCTGCCATCAAGCTACTGGGACCAGTAAAGACTAAAATCGTCAATAATGCTTTACCTTTCTACCGCCAACCCCGTCAAAAAGGAAAAAAAAGGCAGAAAAAGAGAGTCATCGGGAAAGATAAGCCTTCTTTTTAAGTAGCTCGAATCCTGTTACTATTTAGGTGTCAGTTACAATAAAACTTTTCCTTTCTCTAAAGCTCATAGCAATGAGATGAACTTGAATTCATTGAAATACATTAAAATTCAGTCCAGCTGAACGGAATTCGAGTGCTGCTGAAGTCATGAGATTTCCCGCGGCTTATCGTGTCGTGATACTATGCACTGTCAAAGGTTGAGGGAGAGAGAGAGTTCAGGCTACGCATTATTTCTAACCATTAAAAGAAATTTATGATAATGGCTCTATATATATTGAAATACATATATATATATATATAGTGTGTATATATATACATATATATATATATATATATATATATATATATGTGTGTGTGTGTGTGTGTGTGTGTGTGTGTGTGTGTGTGTGTGTGTGTCTGAGTGCGTGTATGCATGTGAATTAGTTTTGTCAAAAATTCCAATGTAATCTTATTTACGTTTTTCTAACTTTAAGCTACATATACCCATTGATATTGAATTATTGAGTTCTCGACCAGAAAGAGGAAGGGCATTCTGGTAACCTCATTATATACTTACATTCATACTGTATAAACGTGAAAGCTCTTGGTACTGAACTTCTGCCTGTCATTTTCCTGTGGGATTCGCTCGTATATATATACAGTATATATATATATATATATATATATATATATATATATATATATATATATATATATTTACTAAAGGACCTCATTCAAACTGGATGGTATCTAATGGAGTTTTTATTCAGATACCATTAGATACCATCCAGATTGAATGAAGTCCTTTAGTAATTCTACTAATGCACAGAACAATTGTGTATGTGATGAAGTTAATATATATGTATATATTTATAGATATATATATATATATATATATATATATATATAGTTATATAATATATATATATATATATCTCTATTTATATATATATTTATAGATATATACATTTATATATATAGTTATATAATATATACAGTATATGTATATATATATATATATATATATATATATATATATATATATATATGATATAATTAACTCTGTGTGAAGTGAAGATGTTCATTTCACTTCACACAGAGTTAATTATATCATATATATATATATATATATATATATATATATATATATATATATATGATATAATTAACTCTGTGTGAAGTGAAGATGAACTTGAATTCATTGAAATACATTAAAATTCAGTCCAGCTGAACGGAATTCGAGTGCTGCTGAAGTCATGAGATTTCCTGCGGCTTATCGTGTCGTGATACTATGCACTGTCAAAGGTTGAGGGAGAGAGAGAGTTCAGGCTACGCATTATTTCTAACCATTAAAAGAAATTTATGATAATGGCTCTATATATATTGAAATACATATATATATAGTGTGTATATATATATGTGTGTGTGTGTGTGTCTGAGTGCGTGTATGCATGTGAATTAGTTTTGTCAATAATTCCAATGTAATCTTATTTACGTTTTTCTAACTCTAAGCTACATATACCCATTGATATTGAATTACTGAGTTCTCGACCAGAAAGAGGAAGGGCATTCTGGTAACCTCATTATATACGTACATTCATACTGTATAAACGTGAAAGCTCTTGGTACTGAACTTCTGCCTGTCATTTTCCTGTGGGATTCGCTCGTATATATATACAGTATATATATATATATATATATATATATATATATATATATATATATATATATATATATATATATATTTACTAAAAGGACCTCATTCAAACTGGATGGTATCTAATGGAGTTTTTTATTCAGATACCATTAGATACCATCCAGATTGAATGAAGTCCTTTTAGTAATTCTACTAATGCACAGAACAATTGTGTATGTGATGAAGTTAATATATATGTATATATTTATAGATATATACATATATATATATATATATATATATATATATATATATATAGTTATATAATATATATATATCTATATTTATATATATTTATAGATATATACATTTATATATATAGTTATATAATATATACAGTATATATATATATATATATATATATATATATATATATATATATATATATATATATATATATATATATATATATATATATATATATATATATATATATATATATATGATATAATTAACTCTGTGTGAAGTGAAGATAAATTCATCTTCACTTCACACAGAGTTAATTATATCATATATATATATATATATATATATATATATATATATATATATATATATATATATATATATATATATATATATGATATAATTAACTCTGTGTGAAGTGAAGATGAACATCCCTTTCCATCGGATAAAAGAAGGGAAAATAATTTGAGGTTTTCAAAAATTTCTCCGCTAACGGAATTAATCGTTCGTTCACCTGTAATGATGAAACTGATTCAGTCATTCAGACACCTATCATTTGACTTTAGAATAATAGAGAAATCTCTTGGAGAAATCCCTTTTCATCCCATTTTTTTTTTTTTGCCCTTGACGTAATGGTCTCCTGAAAAGAACTTATCCTAAAGCACAGAATCTCATCAACAGTTCTTTATCTTCAAGACACAGTCATGCACTCTGACTGTGTCTGACGGTGCATTTTAGTTTGTAGAAAACATGCTGACGTATGACTGGCCAAACATGCGCTCTCCTTATGACACTGATAGGATTTAACGGGGATATTTCGAAACGCTTTGTTACTGTGCCATGCTAGCTGTGTCGTATGACACAACGAGCTGCGTTATACGACACAAAAAGTCATCATTAGTAAAGTGTTATCAGTTATCACTTTTATTTTCATATTTTTTTCATTATTTTGTTATTCTCTAAAACAAATGAAGATCGTGAAAATTTGCTTCCATTAACCGCTTACTAGATTTTTACGGTTTCTCAAAAGGCCTGATTTCGAGTGGAAGTCATTAGAAATGCAATAAGATTTATACCGAGAGCTCTCTCTCTCTCTCTCTCTCTCTCTCTCTCTCTCTCTCTCTCTCTCTCTCTCTCTCTCTCTCTCAGAACAGAAAGTGAGTAAATCAGAAACATGAAATTTTTGTCTTTTTCTATTTGTTTAGTGTGCTTTGAAAAGCTGTATATTAATAACTTGAATACTAATACATGCAGTTAAGTAATTATTGCAACCGTAGTTACAATATAATGGTAAAGTATTCACTGTTATATTTGGATCAGTTCCTCGTTAAGTTGGTCGGTACCGTTCTAGGCTAGCACTCTGCAGGGCCCGAGTTCGAATCTCCGGCCGGCCAATGAAGAATTAGAGGAATTCATTTCTGGTGATAGAAATTAATTTCTCGGTAAAATGTGGTTCAGATTCCACATTAAGCTGTAGGTTCCGTTGCTAGGTAACCAATTGGTTCTTAGCCACATAAAATAAGTCTAATCCTTCGGGCCAGCCCTAGGAGAGCTGTTAATCAGTTCAGTGGTCTGGTCAAACCAAGGTATACTTAACTTGTTAACTTATATTTGGATCACTGAAGAAGACCAAAACACCAAGGATATTAAAAGCATCTTCATTTTCCACTTCTTATTACTATCTAACTTCAATTTCTCAATATATTCACCAGGCCCTAAACATCAACACCCCATGGGAACTAGGGCCAGAACGCCCCTTTCGGCGCAGAGCGTTCTGTAGGCCCTTGCAGCGTCACAAGCATCGTATCCAGCGTAGCACATCTTGACGAACAGGTCCGGTTTCACCACTGAGCTGCATCTTGATCGGATGTTCAGCATGGCGTTGCAGCGCACCATCCTGGAAAACGACGGGTTGACCGCGGCAATGTTGGGCGTCTCGCAGGCCTGGTTCTCCTGCCAGGAGGACACCAGCTGCTGCATGCTGGTCGCCATGGCTCCGCTCGGCATCATCCAGTCGTTGCCGACTTCACCGTCGTAGGTGCCAAAGAGACCTCCGACGCGACCGAAGGCCCAGCCGGAGATCTCCAGGGAGGCCATTCTCGAAGTGCGGAACACGTGCAGGCTCAAGGACTGGGAACTTATCGCAACTTCCAGGTGTGTTCTCGAGACGCTGATAGGACCTTCAGTGTAATGGTTGTGTGTCACGAGTCGCCCATTGATGAAGACTTCTTGGTCAGGCTTGACGACAACTTTTGTCCCTGACACCGTCATGGTGAACTGGGGTGGCTTATCCTCCTCTGGAAACTCCATGGTGAGCTCATTTAAGGGATATGACACCAGCAGGACCTCACACTCAGAACGGGGCAGATGCAAAACAGCGCCGTCGAATGTCAGCAACTCTGTATCGCCGACAATCATGGCCGTTCGATTGAAAGGTGGCAGCAGATCAGAAACTTGATGTGGTAGGAAGTTGTAATAGGCCCATATCAGCTCACTGAGAGTCGGTGGGATTGCAACGTAGTAGGAAAACACTATGCTCTGAAGCAGCTCACTAAGGGAGGCTCTTTGAGCCAGCTGGGAGAGAGAATACACGGGTTTGCTTAAAGGTAGCTGGAGTCTGGCTTCGTTATTTCTGACGTCAAGTGAAAAGAAAGTTAGCTGCTGTATAAGTCTTGCCACAAACGTCTTTGCTGCCCGTTCTGTCCAGTGGCCCTAAAAAGACGAGAATATGTTAGAATTCACACTATTGCAGCAATAGAAGCAATTATTACTCCATTGATAAAATGAAGCATTTTTGTTTCTGCATAGGTCTGTGTATCTTTTCAGTAAATGCAATTGCACATGCAAACTCATTTAAGATAAAAAAAAAAAGCAGGAAGAAAAACAATAGAGAAATTGGGAAACCTTAAGTGTGCTAATGGTACACATTTTCATAACCGAATGGCACTGAACAGATCAACCAAAAGGAATATATATCATTAAACTATTATCTTTCTAACATAGAAAAAAAATACTCGTACATCATTTCCATGAATCCATTTGAGAAGTGTCTGAGTAGAGGGAATCGCCAAAAGGTGTTTTTGCAATTTTACAAGGTCTGCATAAAGAACAGCTTCAGTCTTCGAAAGGATTTGCTGGAAACCCCTATATTCCTCTGGATGCAGAGAAGCAAAGGCTCTCAATTCGTTCTTGATTGCTTGGACTAAGTATCTTGTTTCAAAGCCTTTTAGAAGTCTTTTAATATCTTCGGGTACCTCTCCTTTCTCGACCAAGTCAGCCATGTCCTGTATACCTGAAGTGTGACAAAAATATTTTCAGACTAACATGCAGATACAACAGCAAACGAACAAATGCCTTTCTCAGTGTTCTGTAATAATTAGATAAATCAGCAACCGATGTCAATGTAGGCTTTCAGATTGCAAACATAAGAGAATAAAATTTAAGTGAATTAAAAATCCAGCTGTATGTGTATTATCTAATTAACAGGTAAACAAAACAAAGTCATGATTATTGACCTTTAGCGAGAAAGTCAGCAACCTCTTTGAATTCCGTTTTCCATGCTAGTATTTCTGTCAGCATGTAGTTCTCCATGATTCTACGCAAGCCTTCAATGTGAGACCAGGTCCACTTCAGTATATTTTTCACGTATATTTCTCTTGGACTTTTTAGTAACTGGAGGAAGTCCTTGTATCTTTGAATGAGTCCGTCCCTGACAATGTCTTGGTAAATCTTTGTTATTTCTTGAACGGCTTCTTTGTAAAGGACAACCATTTTGGGAGGTGGAAAGCTGATTTTCTTCTGCTCAGCCTCCAAGAACAGGTAGGCATAAATCCTTAAGAAGTGCCATCTCACACCCTGGCGAACTTTGCTGAGTTTTGTACATGCAGAATTCTGTAAGAAGATGATAAGAACATCATTTTGTGAGTGATCAAGAAAGAACGAACAATATAAAGATGCCTCAGGGTAAAATAGACTTACAACTTAGGAACAATAATAGGCTGACATAAACTTCAACTCTGCTATCTAGTTAAGTGCGTAGGATGCCAAAATCCAGCAGTGACTCCTCTTGAAAAATGAAACAGAGGCGTACGAAGCAACTTACCCACAGTCTATAGGCTTCTGGATATTTGAAGACATAATCAAAACTTATAAGCGATGGGGTTGTCAAGCGAGACTGAAGCAGTGCCACTGGATGCTCACTAGAATTTACTGATTTCTCAAACATGCCAAACTCAAGGTTGTTAGGATCTTGGAGACCCATCGTTGCCTTGCAGACACTTCCGTTCTCCCCATGAACCTTCACACTCATTTCAACATAAGCTCTTTGGCAGACAATGGTCTGGATGTCATGCTTCCCTATAACCGGAATATCTGCTACTGCTGTTATCAGCAAACCTTCACAGTTATAGCTCTTCAGAGGTTTCAGTGACCCAGTTACATCGGCATTCACGCGTCCTCCAGCCTTTAGGTAAAATGAAAAAGCAGCATTTTCTTCGGGAGTGGCTCTGTATTTAAGAGCTGTTGTAAGTGCCACTGGTCTTAGGTTGAAACTGACGTCAAGTCCTTTCATTTGCGGTGAATTGGCTGTAATAACCTTGACTTTTGGGTGCTCAGTCAGTACCTGGAAAAACAAAATAATATTACATTAACCATGCACAGCTTTATTCATAATTTGTAATTTTCTCTCAAACAAATATATAGGGATATATTTTCTGAAAAATGGTTTCAAAGCAACTGGATTACTAGAGGACTTACCCTGGTTGTAATCATTGCCTCGTGCTGATGACTGTTTTCAGAGAGCTGCAAAGATTCCACTGAACCAGAAATTTTGTCCGCTATGTCAGGAAATATATCAACTTCTAACGTTCCTAATCGTATTTTCCCTCCTTTTTTGTAATTAGCAGTAACCTTTATGTCCTTGCTCAGGTGTGGATGACTTAAACAGCCTTGCCACTGAGAATGTGTCTCATTCCAAGAGGACATATGGAGAGATGAAACCTCATAACGCACGTCACGTCTTTCCCTTTCTGGATAGAATTTGAAACTGTATTCATCAGGAGAGAAACTCATCTCCGCTTCCATCGCCTGAAACGGGGAATGAAACCAGACAGCATGGAAATGAGGTGCAGACTTGTTGTACCCAACTCTGTAGACCAGCGGTTCAGCAGTCATTCTGAGCAGACTCGTCACGTCCCTCCCGCCTATATGCAGTCCAGTGTCAGTCATTTCCCTTATGGTTCTCAGCAGGTCGACAACTGAGTCCAGTCTCATCACGATGTTGACGTTGCGAATGCGAGTCCCAGGGTAGAACTGAAGATCCCAAGTGAGTACTGAGTTTTTCCTGTCGGTTTCCACAGTGAAGTCCATTTTACTTGAGTGGGCTTCATTGTGTAGCACCATCTCCATTATCAGAGGATTGTGAATGGCATGGTTAGAAGCCTTTACCTGTTAAGCATTAATAAAGATCTCATATTACGTTTATAATAGTCCATTCAAGCATGGATTTTCCAGTAATTGATAAGAAAGCCATATTCATTGACATCTGTTTTGTGACATAGCTATACAGTGTAATGCATATATAAAAATTCAAACATGTTCGTATACATGCACATGTTGTATGCCGAACTGCATGTTTATTAACACATGTTTGCATGTCTTACTTACAAAAAATATTTGTTTATGAAAAAATCTTTTTTTGAAACTTCTGTTCAAGACCGAAATATTGATACTTTAATATTCTGTTTGACACTGACTCTCGAACAAAGACACAAGAAAGTATCCCACAAGTATATAAATAAAGTACAAATATGCGCTTTGGATTTTTATCTCTCACCTTCAAAAAAATCTCCCTTCCTCCAGGCTTGAGAGAGTGAACCGCCTCTATGAAACATTTAGTTTCATGGCTATCAGGTGGTATGAATTTCACCTCAGTCGCTATCTTGAATGCAGAGGAACTGTGAGGGTTCTGAATATGCAACATCCCTTTCATATTATAGTGCTTCTTTGCCAAAGTCGTAAGCGATATAACTGTCTCCAGTTTGATGGAAGAAGCTAATTGCTCCACTTTGAAATCTACCCGTGTGACGATTGTCTTACGAGTTGGTAACGTTAAAGAGATGCCAGTGCTCCTCTCTGTTGATTCAGAACCTTCATCTCCGTCAACGGAATCAGTCAGCTTTACTTGATACCTCTTACCCAAGAACTTGATGTCTCCACTGGAATGAAGAAGGATACAACAGTAAAACAATTTAATAATAAGTTAGAATATATACAATTCTACAAAACTATATATGACATCATAAATTTATTTGATTTGGTTTATTTCTAACTGAACAAGATGCCTGTACCTGATAGTGGTTTGTTCAGAGTCTGAAGGGTCGATGACCAAGGCCAGATCCAGACTTAATTTTTTGTTGGGATAACGGTCAGCATCCCAGGAGAAATCTGCACTCAGAGTCTTGTTAGCTACGTTGAGATCAGCAAGCCCTTTCATGCGTCGTGGGTATGGGGTATTTGGGAACCACTGGTTATTCAGCAAGATGGTGACGTGACTCGCAGAAATGATCAGATAGAATTCATTGTCAATTAAAGTTGGGACGAACAGTTCAATGCCATAGACGATATTATTGGGGTACTCAGCATCAGTATTCCAGTTCAGGGCAAAGACTTTGGTGATGCGGCTCCTTACGTCGACAGAGATCAGCTGAGTGACCTGGGAAAATGTAACAGCCACGTAAACGTTGTAAGGGCCCGCTGTCAGAGTTGTTATATTCAAGTTCCCTTCGAACGAAAGCGCATGCAGGGATGCGCTGAATGACAAAGGTCCTGAAATTTCCAAAAGCAGATGTTTTCCATGCCTGAGGCTGGACTTGATCTCCAACTCGTTGGCTCTTTGGCTTGTGAATGTATTTTCAAGGTGAATAGGCTTTAGGTAGCTTGGAATATCCACCTGTTGGGGAAAAAGAAGGCAGGTGAACAAAGCTGGGTGATAATGTTGGGCTTAGCTTTAAGCAACTACTTACATACTTCTTTTTTTCTTAATTCTCCACACCTCTCACAGTTATGGCCCACGGAAGCATTGCGTATGTTTTTGTACAGAAAATAGCTTTTAGTTAGCCAGGAAATGAGGAAAAGAGTTTTAGTGAAATCTTCCTGACTTAGAATTCCAACAGTATTCCTTGTGGCATGGCACAGAGAGGTCTTATATTGCATTTGTGCACAAGAGGAGAAAATATGATTAATTTAATCTGAGTATGTTTGTAATGAACCATTTACATTTCTAAAGGAGTTACGAAAGAAACTTCATAAGACTGTACATTAACGAAATGCTCTTTCACCGAAACACACCAGAAAATCTTTTTTCCTTTACTGTTTCTCCTGTGAGTTTGAAAGCAATGTACTTGATGAAAATTTTTGTAAGGACAGAGAAATGTACAAGTCTTCTACGTAGGGCTGCCTTTTTAGAACAGGAATATTACAATTTCTCGCAGAAATGCTAAGAAAACAGGGTTCATACCAAAATTGTTGAGGTGGAAGTTTCGCCAATCCGTCCAGACATAAGATCTATCACGCAGATTTTGTTTTGGGTAGTAGGATGCATTACATCTATGGCAATACCAGACTGGATGTTCTCATTCAGTATGTCTATAGATGCTTTGTAAAGCTCACTTCTAACTTTTGCTGGAAAAAAATAATTTCTGAAAATTATTTTTAAAAGCAGTAAATTATTTCCATATTTTTTACAGAATGTATTTTAGATTTGGAAACTATTTTCAGTCATCTGTTTACTGACAAATAACTTCTTAATTACTAACCTTTTAGGGCTGTTTTAAAAGTAAAAAGGCTGTCTAATGACCCTTTCACTTCATGTGTCCCCGATAAGAGTAAAATCTCGTCTCTTAGTTTCGTCAGTTTTAATGAGGACTCATAAGTGAATCCTTTGGGTTTCCTGATGAAGGAAACCAACTTCCAGCCTTTCAGAGCAACTTGGAGCTCGAATTTATGTGGCGTTACTTCCAGGGGTATGGCCCTGCGAGGTCTGAAGGTCCAGTCACTGGAAGCTAGAAGAAAAAGACATTTGACAGGCTTCTTTATCTTGCTTCGTAATGAATGATTATCGTAGATGTTTTCGTAAATATTCTACAGGTATCCAAAGTATCAAGTCCAGTGGCGTCATTTCAGATTTTTTTTGGGGGGTGGGGGGGCCAAAGGTTTAGAACTTATGGTATGAGTTGGGTGGCAAGTGAAGCAAGCCCTATCAGATGGGGGTAGGAGGGGTCGCTGATGGTATGGGTGGGGTGGCGAGTGAAGCCAACCCTATCAGGTGGGGGTAGGGGAGGTCGCTGTAAGTCACCCCGAGAAATTTTTCGAAATTTGTGCGCATTCTGGAGCATTTTGAAGTCATATAAGAGCTGTATTGAGTTCATAAAGCAGCAAAAAGGTGTGCCACACCTACCCACATATTATTATTATTACTATTATTATTTCAAAGGCTAGGGGGCAAACCAAGTCTTGGGGGAGGCCATCAGTGTCTTGAGGGTGGCAAGTGCCCCCCCAACCCCCGTCCTCGCCCCCCAAATGACGCCCCTGGTATCAACTTCATTAAAGAATGGGCACTGAGTTACTTACATTCAAAGTCAATAATAATTTGTTCTTTCAAGACATTACTTGTCTTGGCCACAATTTCGACGGCTTCGGTAAGGCCACTGGACCTCCAGTAGAATCTTGTCTCTGCAACCAGGGACGCTGAAGTCATATTCAGAGTAGGACTGAAGAAGACTTTAACATCGATCCTCTTTTCTACTATATTTCCAGACGTATGGGAAATGATCTTCACCCTGCGGTGAGCTTCACTTTCATCTACCTTATATCTGATAACAACATCAATCTCTTTTTCATCTTCTTGATTTTCTGCTTGCACTGAAAAGCTGCTCTCCATCCTCGGGGATTCAATGGCAGCCGATAGCCGGCGGCGACCATGCGCCAGTAAGTACTCAAGCTTGGCTTTGCTCTCCTTCACTGGAAGGAAGTTGCAGACCCTTAGAAGCAGTAGCACTGTCTTTTCACCATGAGTATTTTTCACGTGAGCTTTCATGTGGTATCCGGTCATGGAGGAGTCAGTTTTCTCAACTGACAGCTTCACACTAGATTTTTGGCCAAGGGGAAATCCTTCAGCCAATAATATGTTTGGGGCATTAATGGCATAGCAAATTTTAATTCCCAAAATTGGTTCCAGATACTGACTGCATGAGTTCACTTCAGTTCGAATATCTCTGAGGGAAGAAGGAATCACCTTTTCCTCAGGAATTCCTCTTATGGCTTTCATCAAGTAAATCTCATTTTCAAAGCTCATCAGTTCAGTCTTTTCAGGGAAGTCCAGTCCAAGTTCAAGTTCTCCTTCAGGTGTCGTCTGAAGAACCAGGGAAATGTCCTCCTTACTATACATGCTGGCTGCAAACTTTAATCCCTCTTTTGCAAAGTAACTATCATAGCCAATGAAAGCCTCTAATGTACCAGAAATGCTAGGAGCAGTGGCTAGCGTGGCTTTACTGTGCCTCATGTACGATAACAGGTTATGTAAAACTATTTTGCCACTGATTTTCAATCCCACAACTGCAGTTCCTTCTATTTCAAGTTTGAGAGGCACTCCATGGATGGTGGGTAGTGAGTAGTCAAATCGAATTTGAACAGTATGAGTCGTGTCAATGTTCATATTCCTTATTTCGTCAATCAATTTTCTAGCTAGATCAAGTAAAGATTCAATCATTCTGTCGGTATCCACATCATAAACCTTTCCTTTAACTGATGAATAGCATATTTCTTGGCCCATGAATCGAGCAAACGTATCAAGCTGAGGCACTTTTGCTTTTGGACCACCATAAAGTTTCTCAAGAAAAAGGAGTATAGTTGAATAGTCAATTGATCTCCTTCGTCTGATGGCATCTTCCAGCTCTTCAATAATTCTCCTGCCTTCATCTCGAGCAAATGTACTGACGTCGTGTAACATTCCTCCGGAGGAAGTCTTACGGAAATACCCGTCAGGACCAAACCAGGACTCCAGAGTTGGTTCAATTCCTTTGATACGTGCTCCGAACTCCCCCAAATTCAGAGATGTTCCCCCAATGTCTGCTGTCACATTGACTCCAACTGACCGAGGGAAATAGGAAGCTGTGTCATAAATGAGATTGGAATCAATGTTAAGTCCAGCGTTAAGAAGTGGTGAGTAATAGGAGAATTCGTTATTCCTGGAATATTTCCGAAAGTCTGATGTAAAATTAGTTGGGATCACAACATCTCTTAAGATTCTCCACTGATTTTCGTACCTGGAGGATCTTGATGTCTGAATCTTCAGCAGGTGAGTTATAATAAAACTGCGAACTGAAGGGAAAGGAAATATACATAATCAAATTAGCTAGCAGTACATGCAGGCACAATACATTATCATCAAAACAATAAGCTTTACAAAAAGAAGTGAGGGGAAAACTTACCCTGTGTACTGGTCTCTTTTGTCATTTTTTCTATCATCATTAACAAGTCATTTTCATCAGCACATCTAACAGCTTGCAAATAGGACGCAATGCGGACTTCAGTGTTTATGTCACTGTCGACAGCAATACTTGATAGCTGTGTAGTTGCCTGGAACAAAAAGGAAAGTGAATTGTATGCTTTGATGCTTAATATTTCTGAAAAGATTATAACAGCACTCTTTAATTTATCAATGAAAAGTTGTTCAAAACTAATACCTACTTCTTTCTGGCACTTAGCATTTCTAAAGGCCTCGGCTGCGGCTATGCGGACGTCAGTGTTGGCCTCCACTCTCTCCAAGCATCTGATTATAACTCTTGCATAATGAGTGTCGATAATACCAAAATTGCCAAGGGCTTTCAGATTAGCTAACGCAGCCTCTTGTGCATCGTCGTCGCTGGTGTATTCACAGTCCCTTTCGATCTTGTCTCCCAAAATTTCAAGAATTTCTTGTATGGGAGCTTCTCTCTCACAGTTTTGATGAAGTCGGCAGTAATTGTTGACCAGCGAGGCAGCTGCAAGAGTAGTCTGAGGCAAAGACTTTGTTCCATTGAATAAGCTCATAACTGCGTTAACAGCTTCCAGGTTAGGCCGATGAGTCAGGTGCAGAGCAGCAATGTATAAAGCATGTCTTCCTTTTGACACTTCTTTGCTAACCAGTTCATCTACCATGACTCTTACAGCTCCTGATTCAAATACAAAGGCAATAGCATCCAGGAAGATGTTCTCAAGATGCTTGTAATGAGAACAGTAATCGCCATGGCGAATTTTATTCAGAACTGCCGGAATTGCTGAATCCGGAACTTGCTTAAGGTAGAAAATGGCCTGAGATACTAAGCTAGCAGTGTCATGTTGAACTAAGCTTCCAGATATGCTGCAAATCTGACTTAAAATGTCATCCAAATGGGGTATGAGTGATGGGTCCTTTTTGGGGGTCTTGTGGTCGTACAGGAGGCTCCCCTCCAGAATATTACCCCTAAGATTAACCAAAGAAGAAGGCACTGGAGCATCTGTGGAACGAAGGATGAAGTCTGACCCAAGTTGGGCTTCTATGTACTTGTAAGAGCCATAAAGTGGGCGAATTGTTTTCTTATCAGAACAGGTTATTTTAATGTAAATGTTTCCCACAATTACTTGCTCACATGTCGATTTTGATTCTTCTACCGGGAGTGAACCTTGAAGCCAAGCGACAGGGTTTCCTGCTCGTGTCAGGTAGTGATCGCGGCAACGACGATGGTCTTTTTCTTTGGTGACGAAAGTCTTCTGCAGTCGATTTCTTACGCTATACTCTGTTGCGCAGTTCCCCACAACGTCGATCTGGAGGATGATGAAAATTGTAGTCTCAGTGAATCTACAGTAGGTTCTCAGTCATTTCCCGTGAAGGGAAAGAAATGAAAATCCTGTACATTTATAAATATATGACCTTGTATTAATAACTAATGCACGGTACTTCCCGTTATGTTATTATGTCCCACAAGAGTACTAATTTATTTCCGCCTGTCTTATCACAGAAAGAGAGTAAGCATGATGATTTACTGAAAGCTTAATCATCTTGACATTCATCCCTTGGTCAATTGAAGGCTGGGGCTTTTGTTGTGGTTGACCAATTGTGCTGGAATTTTAATTTAGACTGAATTTACTCAAGTGATGTTACTCATTTCATTATCTTATGTGATATGAAGAAAAAAATCAAATGGCTTGTTGTGTTTAATATTGAGAACTGAGGCAAGAAACACCATCTCAAAACTACTGTTTAGGTTTGAAGGGTAAAACACCTCATGGAGTCTTTCTAATCCACATGCTAACCCAAGACCTGACAAAAGATAGAGGTTCAAAGTAGAGGTGTTGCCCCTGCCTTCGAAACAAAAAACCAGCATTGGCAAAACTCACAGCCGACCTCGGGACAGGAATGAGCATCAGTGGATAATAATTTTTTTGTCATCAGTCTTATTCTGGCATGCAGTGATCAGGCAACTCTTAACTAATTGGATATAGAACAGCAATGTTGTATCTGCCACTACCTCAGTGAACTGCAGCCCAGTGTTGACGGGGGAGAGAGTAGGAAGTGAGTTTTGGAAGACCGATGCAATGCCCTTCTTGAAATTCAAGGACCAGGTGTCTTCGTCCGTGTGGCTGCAGACGTGTTGGACTTGGCCGTCATAGATAGCAACTACCAGGGCATATCTTTCTATAGAAGACGCTGATGGATGGCCTGTGAAATACTCTGTTGAATTATTAATGTTTTGGAACTCTTTCAATGGTTTTTTCCTGGACTCCTTATGGTCTTCCTTCTTTATAAGTGTCTTTCCACTTCCTGGGAGATAAATCACTGCTCATTCTTTCTTGTTTCTTACTGCAAGGACTGGTCTGAACAAGAGGACTTGGGGTTCTCCCGACAAAAAACGTGAATTCTCTGTATACAGTCACAAAAACTACCTAGATCTTTTTAATCCATTTAACAAAATAAAAGTAAGGTTAATACAGATGAATAAATAATTGCTTACTTGCACCGCCGTCAATAACTGGGTTTTTGACAGAGATGGCCACATCGCAGGGACTGAGCCAAGATAAGGAGACCTCGGCTTTCCAGGAAGTCTCCACGACGGCCCCGTTCACATCCTGCAGGTGGACTTGAGACTTCCCAGTATAGAGATATAAGTAGGTCTGCCCCGTCTTATAAGAGAGCTTTGGAGAACCAGTGATGGGGCATTCTCTAGAGCACAGGGGAAATTCGAGAGGTCCAGACACTGGAAAGAAAGTGAAAGATAAATCAGAAAGGCATTCAGCTGCTGAAATTAAGCATTCTCTGTAAGATAAGGAAAATGTAGGTGGTGCAGCTGCTGGAGTGAAAGAAGAGCCTTCAAAAAAATATGCACACACACACTTACACACACACACACACAGACATATATATATATTTATATATATATATATATATATATATATATATATATATATATATATATATATATATATATATATATATATATTCGACGGATACTTGGCATTGAGGACTGTTATTCCTAGAAAGCTTTTAACTTTTATTGAATAAATATCTCCGCTAGATACCATTCAGTTTCAATGAGGTCCTGTTAGTAAATGTATTAATGCACAGATAATTGTGTAGGTGATAAAGTTAATATATATATATATATATATATATATATATATATATATATCTATATAATCATCCAAAGTTCTCATGCTTAAGAAATCTTTCCACAATATAAGGTGATTCGGATGGTTCAGGCGCTGGAATGAAAGTGGAATCCCAAGATAAAGTAGGTTAGATAATCATCCAATCCCTGGAATAAGAATAAAGTGCCAGAGGAACTGGATGTGGTTTAGGAACTGAAACAAACTGAATCTGAGGGAAACAAATGTGTTATGCATTATCAGTGATGCATTTTCTAGAACATGCGGCAGCCAACTGCTGGAATGACACATTCTTCAGGACGCAGGGAACCCAAAGTGGTCTGCGATTAATTCGGGTGCTACAGTCAGAATGGATTTTGATGTATGGAAAATTTATTCCCAAGATATTTAGTCACATTTCATGGAACTTAGACCACGGGAATTGCTGCAAATAAATAGCGGACAATTCAGCTGCCGCAGTCATAACTAGTCGGGATTTGCTAACATCTTTTGCTAACTGAGATGCTGCAGTTTTACTGGATATATTAAGAACACGTATCATACCTCCAAGTTGAGGCACTGGGTGCAATCGCTTATCTTATGTTTCATGAATCCTTACGTAATTAAGAGCTTCAGCTTCGTTCTGTTCACTGTTTGGGATTTTGCTGTTATTATCATTCCCATGAATTAGGCAATAAACAGATAGATAAGTAAAGAGGGGCGATATTAATTTTTATATTGATTTGGGGTGTTTAACCATATACTGTATGTATATATATATATATATATATATATATATATATATATATATATATATATATATATATATATATATATATATATATATATAGAATGTGTGTCTGTGTGCGTATTATAAATGTATATGCATATCTAAAAAATACTTTGACCCTACCTTCCAGAAAGTTAGTGTCAGCAGCAATGATTAGATACAGGTAAGTAGGGTGCTGGACGGTGATGATACGAGATAAAGAAACTGATAAAACAAAATGGCTGCGCTCTTATGGGTTCACCTTGAAGGAAATTAGGTTGTGATTTACATCGTCAGTAACTTCTCACAGTCAGCATTAGTAAAAATATGTTTTGATAAGTACGGAAGAGCTTAAGGGCAATTTTTCATACTAAGTGATGAGGTATTGAAAAGCCAAATAGAAAGAGCTCAGCTCACTAGCTCAGACCTCCTTAACTTGAAAAGAAAAATATCTATCGAAACCGTATCCGGATTCAAATCAAAGATTAATCAATTCTCTCTTGTTATATAGCCAACTCCTTTACAAAATCTCATGAAAATCCGTCCAGAGGATTACGCAATAGTTGGAGAACAGACAGACAGATAAACCAACACGGAAAAAAAACAGGTGAAGTCAGGGGTATTAACCCAGTAAGTATCCACCTCGAGGCGCTAGTACTAAACATGGCTTGGAAGATCAGTGGTCGCCATATATATATATATATATATATAACATATATATATTATATATATATATATATATATATATATATATATATATATATATATATATATATATATGGCGTATTATATATGTATGTCTATATTTCTGTGTCGACAAATTATATTAATAAAGCGATAACTTTTGATCACCGAGGCCTAGTACTAAACAAAGCGTCCCATTGAGCTTCCGCCATGTTTAGTACTAGCGCCTCGGAGGTGGATACATACCGGGTTAATACCGAAGCCAGGTTTACCTGTGGCATCAGAGAGAGACGAGATGCTGAGCAACAGTAAATATGTCCCAAGACTTAGAAACATCCTGCATGCTGTTGTGAATAATATATTCGATGTTAGTGGAAGCACAGGCTTTCTTTGTTTCGTTTGCGGTTCAGCGAATGTCATACACTAAGAATGGAAAATAAACTGGGCACTTTTGCGACGGAAGTGCTAAGCACTTGAGAAAAGGATGCTGCCGCTGTGCATCTGAGATGTTGCTGTACGCATGAGGTCTCTCAACGCAAAGGCTTGCCATGCACCTTCGCCACTGTGCGCAAGATTTGATTTTATATCGATTTGATACATGCAATAAAATGTCATGCGAGTACGCTCAGAAGTTGCTATACACTCGAACTGCATGCACTGGCGTAGCTATACACTCGAAGTGCTGTACACGTACGCCCGAACTACTGTGGGCGGCTACAGTATACACGAACTGCTATACACAGTTGCTATACTCTTGCGATGCGATGCACATAGATAGCTACGCAGGAGAGTAAGATGACACGAACAAGGTTTCAAAACGGTGTGTGGGGAATGAAAATCTCTTATTATAATATCAGTAACCAATCAAGACTTTCGATTGAAATTATAATCTCAGCAGATATTCAAGAGGTTTATTAGAGAGAGAGAGAGAGAGAGAGAGAGAGAGAGAGAGAGAGAGAGAGAGATATATATAAAGAAACTTCTCAAATGTATGGGATGAGAGGGGAGAGAATCTGATGTCGTGAGTGTTGATTAAAGTGACGTCACATAATCTGTATGGGACACTACTTACTCTGTGCCCTATACAGCAGGCTGTATATAATCCACAGCTATACTGTTTTCCGCATTTTACTTCTTAAACCTTCCCGGTGGCCTATACCCACGTTGTAGCTCAACTTTTTTAGGCATAATAACGATACCTCTAACATTTCCACGTAGTACAAAGATCTGCTGAAAGATCCCAGAAAAATTACTGTTTAGTGGCGCCATCTTTACATCACATCAGTTACTACTGGCTATCGGTCAAGCATCTTTGCGCTTGAAGATCTTGAAAGCAGATTCAAGAGGTTTATTTGAGAGAGAGAGAGGAAATATAACGAAACTTCTGAAAACAATGAGTTGAGAAAGTGAGTCTGGTGTCGTTCATGTTGATTCAAGTAACGTCGCATGGTCTCCATATGAGGACCACTTACTGACTGACTTGTTCAGCAAACTATATACAGTATATATAATCCCCAGCTGTACTGTTTTCAAAACGTTTGGTCTTAACCTGCGTTGCTGTCCAACTTCTTTAGGCATAATAACGATGCCTCTAACAATTCCATGTCGTACAAAAATCTGCTTAAATTATCCCGGAAAAATTGCTGTTCAGTGGCGCCATCTGTAGTGTGCATCACACCATCGGTCAAGCACCTTTTGCGCTTGAAAATCTTGCAAACAGATTTTCGTGGACTCTGGACGTCTTTTGGTGAAAATGTCGATTCAGGAGAAATGGTGGTAGATGGAATATCGAGGATGATTCACAATACAGATAAAGTAGGCTTGCTTTATCTATATCCTCCGGTGGGACAACAGGTGGGATTGCTTTGGTTATTTTTCGAAGTAATCATAAGACTTTGGAAGATAGTATTTTCAAGATGTGTCGCACAGAATTTGAATATTTCATACCCTCTTACATGGTTGTGATCAATAATGTATATATAAAAATGGAAGAACTAAGAATTAGCTCCGCGTCGGGTAGGCTATTACCTTGGAAATTTACTATTTCAGTAGTATTTTGGTTGCTTATCAAGAATTTGCCGTTATTTTATGACGATCGACTGTCATTAACCTCAGAACTTATTATATTTTTGCTATTGCATATGCGTAGTGTAATATTGGAACTTTCGGTAAAAAGTGGAGTTTCCTTCACCGGGGGATGGAGCCCCCCGGCTAAGTAACACTGCCTACTAGGTTAGGTTAGGTTAGGTTAGGGTACGTTAGGTTAGTATGGTTCCTTTTATAATAGATTTCCTTAGCCAATCCCTTCTTGAACATTTGGCTCCCTAATGTCTCTCGTATTCCCGGAACCGTTCCGTGCAGACCGTGCGGAGCTATTACTTAGAATGTGTGCGAGTGTGTGTGTGTGTGTGTGTGTATAACTGCCTGTCGAAGACAATATATTTGATTGCTTATTAAAGCAAAGTGTGTGAGAATCAAAGGAAGCCTAATATGAACATAGTAAACGAAATACTGTCAAGATCTTGTAATTAATTTTTTCATTTTCATTGAAATGCCGACGGAGCGGCCAGTGACAAATGACAGTACATGAAATTCAGGAACCCCTAGCCTAAGACAGGTCGGCCATATTCTCTAGACCTTGGGCCAGAAAAGGGATTAATGATGAATCACACGAGTCGACCGCGTAAAGTGAGCCATGGCCCACAATTTACAGGTTGTAACCAATGACAGTTAAATGTTTAGTACTATTGTAAATATATAAAGGTTACTTGAGGACAAATTTCTTTACATTTATTGAATACACGAGGTATTCATTACAGTTTACGTTAAGGTATTGTTTAAAACAATAGAAATATAGAGTTCTTACGCTATATTTGTGACATAGATTGTATTTTTTAACAAAATAACTGACACTGATAAATAATTAGGTTACTAATAATGCAAAGACCAAGGTTGATCAAATGTTCTGTGGTATCGACGAGCCAGTAGTGGGTCCTGCCTACGACAATGAAATGATATTCAGAGATGAAAAGATGGGGTTTGTAAAACGAATGACTGTACATAAATGCAATGTACTAAAGTAAGAAATGGCAGTACATAACAGGTGACAAGAGTAATACTGCATGAAAGGAGACTACATAAAATGAAAAATGAAAGCACACTGAATGACAGTAAAAAAAAAACAGTTGATGAAAGGCCAGTACATTACAAGACAGTACATAGCCTAATAAACACAATGTAAGTAAAATGATAGCAGGAAGTGATATAATCAACACATAAAATGACAGTACAAGAAACAAAAACAAAAAAAAAAAAGAAGCGACGACTACTACTGCCCGAATTGTAAATCGATAAGAAATTGTAAACAGGATGCATGAAATTAAAATAGGTCCAGTAATCTCATGGAAAATTGAAACTGACGGAGAGATAAACGGAGAGCATGATAAGGTCCAGAGAGAGAGAGAAAGACCGTGATTTACACGAGAGAAAGAGGGAGAACGGTTCACATGGGAGATTGAGAGAGAGAGAGAGAGAGGGTGTTTCACATGGCATAGAGAGACAGACAGAGGGGTGATTTAAATGGCAGACAGCGAGAGAAAGATAGAGAGATGATTTACATGAGAGAGAAAGGATGATTTACATGAGAGAAAGAGGGAGAACGGTTCACATGGGAGATTGAGAGAGAGAGGGGGGTGATTTAAATGGCAGACAGCGAGAGAAAGATAGAGAGATGATTTACATGAGAGAGAGAGAGAGCGTGATTTACACGAGCGAAAGAGGGAGAACGGTTCACATGGGAGATTGAGAGAGAGAGGGGGGTGATTTAAATGGCAGACAGAGAGAGGAAGATAGAGAGATGATTTACATGAGAGAGAGAGGATGATTTACATGAGAGAAAGAGGGAGAACCGTTCACATGGCAGAGAGAGAGACAGACAGAGGGGTGATTTAAATGACAGAGAGAGAGATGATTTACATGGCAGAATGAGAGAGAGAGAGAGAGTGATTTACATGAGAGAGAACGGTTCACATGGCAGATTGAGAGAGAGAGAGAGAGAGAGAGAGGGAGGTGGTTTACATGGCAGAGAGACAGACAGACAGAGGGGTGATTTAAATGGCAGACTGAGAGAGAGAAAGAGATAGGGAGGTGATTTACATGGCAGAATGAGAGAGAGAGAGAGAGATTTACATGAAGACCGAGGGAGAGAGAGAGAGAGAGAAGGGGGTAGGGGGAGAGGGGGACGATACCACTGCTACTTATATTATTTGTATCGCTGATAATGACGATAATAATAATCATAATACTGTCAATAATCACAATAACCTAATTAAAAACATCATATGACCCCATTACAAAAACCTTTTTCGCAAAGCTCATCACAAATATAAATATCGGAGAAATTATCGATAAGAGAAGTGCTAAGTTGTGGACACTCGACGAGATAAGAAGAAATCCAGATAGAAAAGTACAAAAAAAGAAGAAGAAGAAGAGCAGAAACGAAAGCAGGGAGCCGTGAGAAGAGACCTTTGTACGCAGTTCTGAAAGCTGGAAGTGCAGAGGCAAGCGTTTTAGAAGACTGTGAAGCAGTGGTGGATGCTTGGTCATCTTTTTCACAAGAACATTCCCCTTAAGGAGTTAACACTATCGGTCAACGCGACTGATAGATTAGGGGGGGAAACTCAATGGCTTAATAGTCAAGCCTTTTCCATGTATGCTACACGTGAGACACAAAACAATTATTGTTGTTCGAGACAGCGACCTAAAAATCATACTTTACGTGTCTGGTAACTGTTATGAGACTCACAATATAAATAATAATTCACGTTTTGACTTATAAGCTGTATGCCAGCTGTTCTTTGACCTAAAAGTTATTATACTAAGAAGACAATGAATGAAAAGAAGATTAGGCTATCGATAATAATTACTTATACTTTACTTTAGACCGTGACTGAGAAGTCACAGACTCATTGCCTGTTAAATGAACGACGATTCACAAAATAGGTATCTATTACTTGAACAGTGATTCAGAAAATATTGAACATTAAGATAATCTATTCACGCATTCCCAAGTCTGCTCAGTATAAGGGGAAAAAAAAAAAGTAAAAAGGACTCTTCGAAACCACATCCGTCAGGCCACCTCATCACACATTCAGGAAATCTGTAGTCTTGACTGTCAGATCACCGAATTCTCCTTTGGCTTCCGTTTTCTCTAGCAAGATCGGGTATGGGATGGATAAGGACAATAGGATGTGAATCCCTTGCGGAATTGTATATTAAAGTGAGGATTTGCTTAAATTATACATGAAAATAGTCTTAAGATAGAGTTTTTAATAAGATCAGAAGTTAAAACGTGTTTGAATCAACATTCTTTGTTAACTGAATAGAAATATACAGTTAGGTCTACAGATGTTCGTGAATGTTTCCGTAGTTATTTGGACTGTTAAGTCGGTGTTCATTCCGCAGTCTTCTGTTTTGATCTGTATCTCTCTGTCTCTGTCTCTGTCTTCCTGTCTGTTTGTATAAAAAAAATATATATATATATATATATATATATATATATATATATATATATATATATATATATATATATAAAACTTCACGGGTGGATCGTGGATGAAACTCCTGTGCAGAGCACTTGCATAATATTAATCCTTGCACAGACCTACATACGAGTGTTATTTACAGTATGTCTAACCCCTGACACACACCTACACACTTTGACATTCACCCCTCTCTCTCTCTCTCTCTCTCTCTCTCTCTCTCTCTCTCTCTCTCTCTCTCTCTCTCTCTGCTCTCTTGCTTCTTGCACAAACATACTAACAACTCACACACACAAACACATACATACAGATATATAATGTATATTTTATATATATATATATATATATATATATATATATATATATATATATATATATATATATATATGTGTGTGTGTGTGTGTGTGTGTGTGTGTGTTGTTTGGCCAAGTACAGATAAAATAAATTTAGTCAGAAATCCCAACATTTTATCTTTTTCAGTTATTAAGATTTATTGGATCTTTTATAAATGATATTTTTCCTTAAGTATGAAATTAACTTTTTTTTTTCTTAAGCATAGCCTAAGCTTTTTTTTTTTTTTGCAAGTCTGATGGGATCAAACTTTTTGACTTTATAAACGAAAACTTGATAAATAATCCAATATCATTTTGTGTATAAACGAAAACTTGATAAATAATCCAATATCATTTTGTGAGTCTGTGCTGGTGTCAGTAACAACGATAGTCTACGGGTACTGAGTTCCACTTTTGCACTTGCCGTCGTCGAGGCCGGGGTTCAGCCGCTCTTACCGCTGGACAATTATAGAATGATAGTAACGTCCCTAAGGTCGGAAGTTGTGTTTTTTTTTAATACTTTTACCTCTGAAAAATTTTTGAGGTTTTGACACCAATTTTTCCTTCACGACAGAATAATATTTAGAATAATCACCAATTTTTTTTCTACTCAAAGTAACTTCACATTACGGATACAAAAATAAAAGTAATATTTTGAAAGATAACAGGATGATACACTTCCCATAATCAAACAGTCTTGGGTAAAATTATTTTCTGCGATTTTATTTCTAAATACAAAAAAATTTTCTGACTTCGATTTCGGTGTCTTTGATCATTATGCGGATACACAAAATAATCACAGACTAGACTGCCCTTTCTGAAACCACGCAGAGAGGATGTTGCCTTTTCATTTTTTCAAAGGCATCCCATCCCCGTTATGGAGTAGTGCCGTCAGTGCACTTCACAAGGTGCACTGTTGGCATTACTTAAGGTTCTTTACAGCGTTCCCTTCGGCCCCTAGCTGCAACCGCTTTCGTTCATTTTACTGTACCTCCGTTCATACGCTCTTCTTCCGTCTTACTTTCCACCTTTTCCTAGCAACTGTTTCATAGTGTAAGTGCGTGTTACTCTCAACCCCTTTTCCCTTTCAGAGCTGAGTGACCTCATAGGGTCCCAGCGCTTGGCCTAAATCTTATATTCCACTCCCAATACATCCCAAAATCTAATTTATTTAAGATTAGATTACGGGCTGCTTGAGAAAGAAGAGCCGGTGCTATTGTGGCTTGTTATGTACTCGTCACCTACTCCGAGGTGCTAGTACTAAACATGGCGGAAGCTCCTTGGGACGCCGTGTTTAGTACTAGCCCCTCGGGGATCAAAGTATTATATACATCCATTTCTATATTGTATGGTCGACAAATGATATTAATGAACGATATCTTCGTGTGGCCGTCTACTTTACATTTTCCATACGGTGTTTAGTACTAGCACCCTGGGGTAGGTGACGTGTAGATGACAAGCCAAACTAGCACCACGAGCGGGTGCTGACATAAGGCCAATTATACCAAGGAAAAATAATTAAGGTAGCATATGGGTCTCCCAACTTCATTCTCCAAATGTCAGTGGCTTAGATCTTGCAGCAAACCTTGGATGGGTAGTGTGAGAGGCAGCAAAAAGCACTGCAAAATACTCTTTCCCTACAAGTGGCGTAGCTGGCATTCCATCAATGGGGATCCTAGGTGGGGCCAAGATATTTTTTGGGGGACAAAGAAAATTACACAAAACTAATGTACTAATTCTGTAATTAGTAAAATATACTACTCTCGAATGTATATATCCATGTGAATGAGGGAAAATAATATAGTATTAGTAATTAGTAAACCTTTATTTGAAATTATAGAGCTCAGTTTTCAATTAATTTTTCAGCTCTTACTGTATGCAAATGTATCAAATACTGTAAGGGTTGAAATTAGCTACATAGGGAATTTCAACTGGGAGTGCCGATGGGGGCGCCCGGGCTCCCCCATAGCGACAGCACTGTTCCCACCAGACGAGCTAGTAACACACGTTAGGCCACCTCTTCACACCTCCACACTACAGAAATCAGTTCAGCGTCTGTTCCTTTCGTTCACCAGCCAACCTTTGGAAGTCTTTTCTTGCTTCTGTTTTCTAACGTATTACTTACAAGAAATTCATTTTTGCCAGTTGTAGAAACGTGATTGCGAACAAAAGAAAGAACGGAAATAAAACGCCATGTTGAATGTCAGTGACATATAAGCAACAAAAGTCAAAGAATATGATAGCAGGAAGAAAGGTATAGGCTATCAATATTTCCAAATTTCTTGGCCACAAACAAGGTTTTGGGAGGTATCCAGCTGTCAGGGCTATAAAAGACAAGACCTGAAAGCTAACCATTACAATATGATTACCAGAATGTAACAAAATAATACATAAATGCAAGTACGAGAAGATTCAAAGGAAGCAAGTATGTGAAGATTCAGAGGATGCAAGTATGAGAAGATTCAAAGGATGCAAGTATGTGAAGAGTCGGAGGATGCAAGTATGTGAAGAGTCAGAGGATACAAGTATGAGAAGATTCAAAGGATACAAGTATGAGAAGATTCAAAGGATGCAAGTATGAAAAGATTCAAAGGAAGCAAGTATGTGAAGATTCAAAGGATGCAATTATGAGAAGATTCAGAGGAAGCAAGTATGTGAAGATTCAAAGGAAGCAAGTATGTGAAGATTCAAAGGATGCAAGTATGTGAAGAGTCAAAGGATACAAGTATGAGAAGAGTCAAAGGATACAAGTATGAGAAGATTCAAAGGATGCAAGTATGTGAAGATTAAAAAGATGTAAGTATGAGAAGATTCAAAGGAAGCAAGTATGTGAAGATTCAAAGGATGCAAGTATGTGAAGATTCAGAGGAAGCAAGTATGTGAAGATTAAAAGGATGCAAGGATGAGAAGATTCAAAGGATGCAAGTATGTGAAGATTCAAAGGAAGCAAGTATGTGAAGATTCAAAGGATGCAAGTATGTGAAGATTCAAAGGATGCAAGTATGTGAAGATTCAAAGGATGCAAGTATGTGAAGATTCAAAGGATGCAAGTATGTGAAGATTCAAAGGAAGCAAGTATGTGAAGATTCAAAGGATGCAAGTATGTGAAGATTCAAAGGATGCGAGTATGAGAAGATTCAAAGGATACAAGTATGTGAAGATTCAAAGGATGCGAGTATAAGAAGATTCAAAGGATGCAAGTATGAGAAAATTCAAAGGAAGCAAGTATGTGAAGATTCAAAGGATGCGAGTATGAGAAGATTCAGAGGATACAAGTATGAGAAGATTCAAAGGATGCAAGTATGAGAAGATTCAAAGGAAGCAAGTATGTGAAGATTCAAAGGATGCGAGTATGGGAAGATTCAAAGGAAGCAAGTATGTGAAGATTCAAAGGATGCGAGTATGAGAAGATTCAAAGGAAGCAAGTATGTGAAGATTCAAAGGAAGCAAGTATGTGAAGATTCAAAGGATGCGAGTATGAGAAGATTCAAAGGAAGCAAGTATGTGAAGATTCAAAGGAAGCAAGTATGTGAAGATTCAAAGGATGCAAGTATGTGAAGATTCAAAGGAAGCAAGTATGTGAAGATTCAAAGAAAGCAAGTATGTGAAGATTCAAAGGAAGCAAGTATGAGAAGATTTAAAGGAAGCAAGTATGTGAAGATTCAAAGGATGCAAGTATGAGAAGATTCAAAGGAAGCAAGTATGTGAAGATTCAAAGGATGCGAGTATGAGAAGATTCAAAGGATGCAAGTATGTGAAGATTCAAAGGATGCAAGTATGAGAAGATTCAAAGGATGCAAGTATGAGAAGATTCAAAGGAAGCAAGTATGTGAAGATTCAAAGGATGAGCAGTATGAGAAGATTCAAAGATGCAGAAGTATGAAAGATTCAAAGGAAGCAAGTATGTGAAGATTCAAAGGATGCCCGAGTATGAGAAGATTCAAAGGATGCGAGTATGAGAAGATTCAAAGGATGCAAGTATGAGAAGATTCAAAGGATGCAATTATGTGAAGATTCAAAGGATGTGTATAGAGAAGATTCAAAGGATGCAAGTATGTGAAGATTCAAAGGATGCAAGTATGAGAAAGATTCAAAGATGCAAGTATGAGAAGATTCAAGGAAACAAGTATGTGAAGATCAAATGATGCAAACAAGAGAAGATTCAAAGGAAGCAAGTATGTGAAGATTCAAAGGATGCAAGTATGAGAAGATTCAAAGGATGCAAGTATGAGAAGATTCAAAGGAAGCAAGTATGTGAAGATTAAAAGGATGCAAGTTTGTGAAGATTCAAAGGATGCAAGTATGTGAAGATTCAAAGGATGCGTTTATGAGAAGATTCAAGGCATGCTAGTATGAGAAGATTCATAGGAGAGGTTCTTCATATGGAATGTCCCTTAAAACTAAGGAACCAGAGGCAAAAGAAAAGATTGATTGTCCTGATTGTTGGTTCCAAACGACAGAGTCCTTTATGACGTGCATGAAACACCAAAGCAATATTGCATGATCCTGAATGTTTGTAAAATAATAAAGAAAAGCATCGTTTTCGAAGTGTCTCAATGACTGATAACCTGAAGTGCCTCTCATCGACCCGATTATGGAGGCAGACGTAACGTAAGCATTCCTAAATTGCTTTAAGAAGAAGAGGATAATTTACGATGCAAAAAGGGTTCATTAACCTAATGTTTCCGGCCTTCTCCTAGGTTGAGAGGCAGGTATATAAGGGAGCGGGGAAGCAGTTGTCTTCAGTGGTTGTGGTGCAAAGGTAACAGCGCCATGACTACCCTGAGCTCCTTGTTGGTTATCGGCCTTTTGGCCACATCCAGTGCTGGTAAGACTCGCTTTGTGTGTTTCAAGAGACAGAGAATGTAAGACTCGCTTTGTGTGTTTCAAGAGACAGAGATGTGAGACTCGCTTTGTGTGTTTCAAGAGACAGAGATGTGAGACTCGCTTTGTGTTTCAGGAGACAGAGAATGTAAGACTCACTGTGTGTGTCTGAACAGTGGAAGAATTTAAGTCTCTCTTTGTGTCTTTTAACAGAGAAAGAATGTAAGACCAGCTTTGTGTCTTTTAACAGAGGAAGAATGAAAGGTTATTTTCAAATAAAGAGAGAGAGAGCATGAAATAATTTTTCAAAAAAAATATATATTTCAAATAAACATTTGAAAAGTTACCTAAGTTTTGAGAGAGAGAGAGGTTAATCGTTACCGTCTTGTCTGTTCTATATTTATTATCATTCTGTTCTCACGATCATCTGAGTATTTGATAATTTTTGAACACTGCTCAAAAGAATAATTATTGTTTCATAAAATACTGATACTTTCTCTTGGTGTCAACTGTAATGATGTATATTCTTTTGTTATTCAGGCTTGATTTATCAGTATCTAATTTAAAAGGTGAATTGTTATACAAATCCAGCTATTGGAAAATTTAGGCTCAATTGCCAGCGTTGAATTCACTCTTTCTAAGTTTTGGAATAAAATATCTCAACATTTCAAGCTTAATTCTTTGATATAAAAGCTATTGTAAATGGTAACATTATATTCTCAGTAGTTGCTCTCTTACGATTAAAATCACATTTCCTTGATAGTCATTTTAGTTTTCTGTAAAAGAAAACTATTGAGATGGCTCCTTGTCTGTCCGTCCGCCTTCAGATCTTAAAAACTACTGAGGCTAGAGGACTGCAATCGTTAAACATACCAAATTGCAGCCCTCTAGCCTTAATAGTTTTCATTTTATTTAAGGTTAAATTTAGCTATGGTCGTGCATCTGGCACTGCTATAGGTGCCAACAACACAGGCCACCACCGGGGTGTGGCTGAAAGTTTCATGGGCCGAAGCAGAGAGTTTCATACAGCATTATATGCTGTACAGGAAACCCAGCCATCACTTTCACCGTAACTTCATACAGCTTCTGAGAAACAACGGAAGACAGAGACAGTCACTCTCAACGTCCACCTCTGCTGAGTCAGTTACGAATCCTTTGTGCAAAAGGTTTCATATTCTCACACCAGACTCACGCTCCTCATTCGAGGGGAGAGGAAGCCATTCATTTATTCATTCATTCACTGACATAAAAACCTCAGCAGCAGCACATGTGCTTACTTTGCATGCATAATGACATCCATTTTGATATAAAAGAAATTTAGTGTGACCGTATTTTAACATTCCTCAGCCCCCTGGTCTGCAGACGTCCCGAACTGCGCCAATGAATGCCCAATCGCCGGATCCCAGAAACTTCACTATGCCCCTGGAAACACCTACTCGTATTCTTACACCGGAAGATCGGAACTTCACATGAAGGATGTTGAAGGCGGCGTCTCCCAGATGGAATGGACCTCGCAAGTGGACGTGACATGGGTGAACCCATGCGACATGGCTATCACCTTCAAGAACCCTTCCTTTGGGGGAGCCAGTGGTAAGGAAAGAACGAGCCTGTGGTTGAAAAATGGTCACTGAAAGACATGGAACGGTAAATAGGGCTAGCTATGTCACTGAATTCTTGGGAAAATTCAATGCTTCTTTGTGATTTTGATAGGTATTGAATTTATAGAATGTCACTGCTCCCTGGCAGGAACCCCTGAGGCTAGCTTCTTGACTCGATACCCCATGGTGGTGGCCATCGTGGATGGGCGCGTTAGTCACGTATGCAGTCATCCAGATGACGATACTTGGTCCATTAATCTGAAGAAGGGTGTTGCATCTGCTTTCCAGAATTCATTGCCATCAAACTCTTCAGTAAATACAGGACTGAACTTCACTGAGGTAACCTTAAAGATATATTTTTGGGATTTCTATGTACTGGATCCATATCTTTATCGGTGAAATGAATTTTAGCACAGTTAATTAAAAAAAAAAAGATAGTCAAATCAATCAAATGTTTGTTACAAGCCAGCTTCTCTTTTTACTTCAAAAACTTATCATGCATAGATTAGTCATTTTTCTTCTCAGTAGAGCATGCCAATAAATGTGACAAGGATATGCTAACTGAAAATAATTTTGACTCTCTCCAATTTTCCAGACTGATGTGACAGGGCAAGGACCAACATTGTATAAAGTGCGAAATGAGGGAGAAAAGGTTATTGTTGAGAAAAAAAGGAACCATCGATTCTTACAAGAACGATTCCCAACCCAGTCTGAAACACCAATGTCTTGGATTAAAGCTCCTCTCCCAGTGCAAGAATCAAAGTGCAAATGTAGGCAAGAAATAACAAGAGGTATTTACACTTCAATTGTGTGTGAAGATAGGAATGTCATCAAACCAGCCATTGGATTCTACAAGTACATTGAAGCTAAACAGGAATCCAAACTCCAGTTCCAGTCAGAATCCCCTAATGCCCCACAAGCTCTTTCAACCCTCAAAGGACATTTGGTTCACAGAAGTTTACTGTTCGACCATGAAACACTCAAGAAAGATCCCAGATTGGTCCCACAACTAGAACAGGCTCTGAAGCAAGTATGTGAAAAAACAAAGCATGTTGTTGAAAAGGATGCTGCGCTCTGGGTAGACAAGGCTGTCCATCTAATGAGACGCGTTCCTGAGCAGGCAATCGAAGAAATGCTGCAAAAGGTCAAAGGTGGAGAAATTTGCAGTGAAAAGCAGAAGATGGAGAGTCTCTTCTTAGACATCCTAGCTTATGTCCAAGAGGCCAGTACCGTGAAACTTATGGTAAGGGAGATGACCAGTGGTCAAACTAGTGGCGGCAGAGCTGCTCTTTACACTGCAGCCCTCTATTTTACTCCCAGGCCTTCACTTCATGCTGTTGAGGCTGTGAAACCTTTGCTTGAACAGTGTGAACAATTCCCCATGGCCTGCCTTGCAGGAGCTACCATGATACATACATATTGCAGGCATCATTCTCATTGTCAACTAGAGTCTCCAGTACGACAGGCTGCCGAAACTCTGAGTCGCAAAGTCCAGGAAAACTGCTCTTCTCGTGGAAGTGAAGAAACTGAAAAGGCTTGTCTAACTTCGTTGAAGTCTCTTGGTAATATGGGTGTAGTGAACTCAGAAGTAGCAAGAAATGTCATAAGTATCATTGAAAAACGAGAGCTTGAAAATGTCGTCAGGGTTGCTGCAGCTCAGGCATTCAGGAATGCCAAATGTGAACATGAGGTAAGATTATCTTTTACAGTTGAAAATTTCCTTTCCTGATAAAATATTAAACAGATTTCCCCTAGAGAGGAACTAACAGTACAATCATTGTGTCTAATGATATCTGTTATCTTTTTCTTAGCCCACAAAACAACTTGTTAGGATTGCTCTTGATCCGAAGAAGAAGACAGAAATTCGTATTGCTTCTTACTTGGCTGCAATCCGGTGTGCAGGAAATGAAGACTTGACGAAGATCTCAGAAAAGATCTCGAGAGAAGAAAATACCCAAGGTAAGTTTATGTTTTATAAATGCTAAAAATACTTTAATATTTCTCATTCTATGTAATACTATAATTGTAAAATTAATTTTAGTAGATGCTAAAATATTGCATCATAGTATCAGTATAACTAACATGAGTTGCCCTTGATGTAGCTACATTAGTTTTAACGGCTGCTAAGCTACTAAATCCTTTACTTTGTCAGATGGCACTACAGGCAGTATTTGGCTAGTTGAATTATGTTGTAAATTTTCATATACTTGACTGAATATACAGCTAGTAATGTTAAGATTACTGGAAAATAATGGCATAGAAAAATAATACTAACCTCAACCATTCCCTAGTACAGTATTAATGATGAAAATAACCTCTTAATGATTAAAAATGTCTTCTACATACAGTAGCTCTAACAGGGGGTACACCATTAACATGAGTTAGTTATAAGAGTCTACTATGGAGTATACTTTATTTTGATAAAACTAGAGAAATTTTGAATTCTTCATTCAGTAAAAACTGTCTATAAAATGCTTTCACGAATGAATTTTGTGATGGGGCATTGTGACCAAACATGTCAACAAAATTTAACCTCATATTTTCCTGTTACCATCAGTACGTGGATTCATCCTGAGCCACCTATGGAATCTTCAGGAGTCCTCAGCCCCTCACAAGGAAAGGCTTAGGTACATACTGTCAGGCATCTCTGTTCCATCCAATTTCTCACTCGACATTCGAAAGTACTCCAGAAACATTGACCTTTCCTATTATGCTCCATCCTTCGGCATTGGTGCCGGTGTAGAGTCTAACATCGTCTATGCTACTAGGTCATTCATTCCCCGTTCAGTAAAAGTTAACATAACATCTGCTCTTGGAGCAACTCCCGTGAACCTCGGAGAGTTTGGTGTTCGAGTAGAGGGTCTTGAACCTATCATAGAAAAGCTGTTTGGACCAGAAGGATATTTCCAAAAATCTTCCATACGACAGATCTTCAGGGATGCTGCTGAATATGCTGAAGAGAAAGGAGCTAACATCCTTGAGCACTTAAAGGAAACGTTCAGGGAAAGAAGGTCAGTTGATTTGTCTACTATCTCTCACTTCTTCAGCCAAGTTTATGGTGAGCACTCAATGACAAGGCCTCGTGCAGACTTCTTTGCTCGCTTTAGTGGCCAAGAAATAGCATACGGTTCACTGACAAAGAAAATGTTTGAAGGTGTCAATGTTGATGGATTAATTGATAAGGTCTTTAACCTTATTGAGGAAGCACTTCATAAAATGACTGATGTGAATGCTAATTCAGCAAGAGTACTTCAAGTAGACTTTGATCACTACCTACCAACAATTCAAGGTCTTCCTTTACGATTGAAACTGAATGGAACAGCTGTCGTTGGCTTAAAGATGGAAAGCAGACTTAACAGCCTTGGAAGCAGTTCTCCAAGCATTCTGAAAGTGAAGCCAAGTCTTTCCGGAAAAGTAAATGGATTCATTGGATTTGATTCTTTCATGGCAAAATGTGGTGTTCGCTCGGTGAATCGTATTGCTAGCAAAAATGGAATTTCCCTCAATATCAAAGGAGGAGAGAGATTTGAAGTTGAGCTAGATATCCCAGAGAAAATGGACGTTATTGATATTAAAAGTGAGAATTATCTAATGAAAGCTGTTAAAGGACAAGGTGAAACCAGAATTAGTCCTCCTGGAGTCAGGCTATCTGAAGTCCAGCACCAGAATTGCTTCCAGTCTTTAGAAAATCAACTTGGTTTGAAGGTTTGCTATGACCTGAAATTCCCAGACATACTCAGAAGCCATGGGTTACCTCTTGGACAGCTATTGGTTGCAAAATTAACTGTTGAGAAGTCTGAACCCTCTATGAAAGGCTGGAGGTTAATGGGCAATGTTCAGAACAGGCCAGAAATGAAGGAAGTGAAAATGCAGATGGAAACTGCTGAATCATCCTCACCAAGAAAGGCTGAAGTACACTTCACATCCTCTATGGATCAGGGTCTTCGGAAGATATCGGCATCAGTGTCATCACAAGCATCTGGAGGATATAAGGTAGAGCTCAAGAGCAAACAGGAAGAAAGTGAAAAGCTACTGGAAGCCAATGTTTACAGCAGTAGCAGCCAGAGTTTCAGTCCTGAGACACAGGTTTTGGAGGTCAAGTTGGCTAGCAAGTACAATGGCCAGGAGTCACAAGTGGAAGTGCTAGCAAAGACAAAGAATTCTTTGAGCTCCTACGTAAACTATCACTTTGAAGGTAATTATTCTTTCTAGTGTGACAAAAGTATTCAAGATAACATCCTATGTATCTCAATGCACAAATACCCATAGAAAATTATGGCATTTTATGCACTATACAATTTCATTTAGTTCAGTTCTTAAAGTGTTGTACTTTGTTTGATCATATACCGAAGTTTCTTTGAGCCACCATAGCAAAACCATTTCATTATTCTTTACTTTGCAGTGCTTGGAGATGTAGCATACACCACATCAACAGGAATTCCTTACCCAAGACGTCTTAACAAATTCATCCTTAAGACTCAAGTGAAAGATTTTAAATTGGTTTCAGCTATAGAAAAAAAGAGTGATTCCGAATATGCTACTACTTTGAAGGTTGGATCAAGGAGTGATGACAACTTTGTTATTGAGGCCACCCATAACATTCAGGAAAGCTCTGAAGAAGGCATTGCCATAAAGACAGTTGCCATTGGTAAGTCACATAAAATTCTTGAATTTATAGGAAAATATAAATCCTGCTCTAGATTAGGGAACTTCTGGTGGCATGTTTATTACATCCATTTTCTATGTTTCCAGCTAAGTCAGAAAGTGCCCAGTACAAAGCTGTTTTTGATGTGCACAACACACATGAAAAATTGGGAACTTCATTACAAGTTGTCCGCTCTACAGAAGGAGCAAAATTAATTGAAGTTGAAGCAATGCTTTCTAGATCAGGACAGTCACACAGTTTAAAATTCCAGGTATAGTATTTTCTTTTTATTCAGCTGTAATGCCATTTTCTAAGAAATAGTTAAATTTCAAACTAGGGAAGTACTGACTATAATTGTTATTTATAAGTTATTTTTATTTATATTTCTTAGTTTTGATCTCTTCATCTTTTCAGATGGACATGCCACGTTACATAAGAGCCATTAAATTTGAATGTAAACTGGAAGACCAAGGCAGCCATCGTTACCAACTACAAACAGCCCTTAGGCTTGGAAGCCAGGTTGTTTTACAAGCTGATGGATTCATGACTGCAAAATTCATTCCTAGCATGAAACAACTTCAGTTAGCTTTGCGAGTGCAGACTTCTGAAGGGGAACCTCACAGTCTCTCCACAACTTTCATATTGGCCAGAAACAAACAAGAACTAGGTTTTGAGCTGAAAGATCAACAGCAACAACTCTTTGCAGTCAGGTGGGATGTATCTTCAGAGAGCAGTGAAGAAACAAAGGCTCACTTTAAACTGATGATTCAAAATCTCATTGACAACAAGGTAGATGCCATTATCAGTAAAAGGAATATTCAGGTAAGCTTCAGTAATGTTGTCAAGCATTCAAGCTCTTCACACCATGTAAGAGGCTTTTCAGATGTTGACATTGGAAACCAGAGAATCAAAGCCGAGCTCAGCTGGGATGTTGACAGAGATCCTAACCAGAAATTGAGTATTGAAGCCATGGTCATTGGAAGCCCATCTTCTCCCCATCAGACTATGGTTCAGTAAGTTTAATGTTCCAGAGCATTTTCAATTTCTTTGTAAACTAATGTTCTAGAATGCTTTGCTGCTATAAAAATCAAATAATGATTTGGTCACGTATTACATAAAGTCCTCATTCTGTTTTCAGTGGTACAGCAACCTTTGTGGGAAGGACTTACAATTACAAAGCAGAATTAAGGCGAGGTGATTCGCAGCCTTGGTTACTAGGAAAGAAGGACATAGTGGTTGAAGTCACTACTCCCTCTCACAGGACTTATACTCTTGATACAAACCTAGATGTCGAAAAACGTCCATCCAGTGCAGCAGTACGGGCTCAAATACGGTACAAGAACCCAGAGAGCAAAGAATCCTTAATATCTACTGATATTTCTGCTGAACACCTTGGTAGGCCCTATAACTTTAAACTGAATGCCAAGGCTAACTTTATCTGCCCAAAAGGACAGCATACAACCATTTCTCTGGAATCTAAACATGAGTCCACTGAAAATCAACGGGAAGTCTTAGCAAAGGTAAATATAAACAATTTTATTATTCCTTCATAAAAGGAAATAGGTCCTAAGAATTCAACTTTTAAAATATCTTGAATGCTCACATTGATTGTAAATACATCTGCCTAGAGATCCACCCAATAAATCATTATATTGAACTATCAAATGAAAAGGGGAGAATTTGGAGACTTTTAGAGTTCTATCCTATCATAATCACAGAATGTACATCTTTCGTACATTTCACTTAAGGGTACCTCATTCATTTGAGCTCTCAAATCGTGAAATAAGAAAAAAACTCACTTATTTTGTGTTACCAGGTGGATGTCAACTGCCCAGCATTGAGTAAGCCACTGCAAACATCCTTCATTTTATCACATCAACCAAGTTCATACACAGCTAAATGGATGATAGACGTTACATCTCAATCTGATGGTGCTCAGTATGATCTTAAAGTTTCTCCTGAAGGTGTCCAGTCCTTCAAGATTGGCTTTGACTTGAAAGAGGTTGTTGCCCTTCTCAAGGCTGCTCACAGACTAGTTAGTGAAGGATCTGGCCCCTCAGAAACAGTAGGCGGTGGTAAGTATCTCATCACATATGAGAGGCCAGAAAAACATTCTCATAAGATTCACATCCATTCCCCATCTAGACACATGGAGGGAGAAGCAAAATACTCTCCATCAGATTACAGAGTCACCTTCCATCCTGAAAGACACAGGAGTGACAAGAGGTATGAAATGGCTTTCACTTCCTCTGAGAGGTCTGGTTCTTGGGAAAGAGAGAACAGGTATGAAGGCCGGTTCCAACATCCATCACTAGATAGAGAAAGGAGAATAGAGTTTGCATACACACAGGGTGAAGAGAAAACTCAGGGAACATTAGAGCTGGATATTTTCCCAAGATCAGAAGACAAAATTACTGGCACACTAGAATCCACTAGGATTGCACGCAACAGTTGGAGAGTAGAAGCATTATTGTCAGGAAAAGTAAGTATACTTTGGCTAAACCTCTGGACATTAGGAAAAAATCTTATTTGATTACATTTTATTGCAAAATATCACATGATTAAAATAAGTTCTCTGTTCTAACTTCCCATTTATATTCACAATTACAGGTGCTCAAGGTTCATCCAAAGGTCGTAGTAAGTGCCTCTTATGCTCACCACACTGTTGGCTTTGATCTGTTGTTGAAAAAGTCTCCATCAGAAAGGCCATCTTTTGTTGTCTCTGGAAAATATGACCGAAGCTTTGGAAGAAACGCTGCTGTAGCATTCACAGTGAGAACTGAGGAAGGTCCAGTGGTAGAGATGTCTGCATCTTTGAAACCTAAAGAAGAACCTTCATGCAATGGGCTGAAAATATCTGCTAAGACATATATTTCTGTGATTGGAAAGTATGACCTTTCTTCTGAACTCTGCAAACCTGGATTTGCCAAAATTTCTTTGTGGAAAGAAGGCAGTAACAAACATGTTATTGCAAGAGCTGGACTTTTAGCTCTAAAGGATCTCGAGTTAAGCATCTCAGAAAAAGATGAAAAACGTCAAGAGGAAAGGCACATTGCTATGACGAGAATCAGCCTTGCCTCTCCAACTCTCGTCAATGCAGAGTGGAAATGGAGAACTGAAAAAGTTTCTGAATTGCTGGTAAGCATTGTCTTATTTATTTTTCATAATTTTTATCTATAGATACATACTCATATAGTAATAATAGCTATCAATTTAACCTTAGGCACTTAATGTTAGTGTGGAAAGTGTATAAAGAATGGATCACAAGAAAGAACATTATTTCAAATATTGCATTGAACTTATTGGAAAATAGATAAAATGCACTGACAGTGTTTTTAAGAGCATAGACATCATACTTTCCAAGAACAAGATCAAAGAAATCTTGTGACTTTCCTCACTGAAGCTAACCTAAAGTAATTCTGAATATCAAATGATAAATTGTGCATTCTTTCTTCCAGGATGCTGCCCAAGAAAAACTGTCAAGGGTATCTTCAGGGCTTTGGTCATGGGTTAACCATCAGGAGCAAGAAATTCTTCAGCTTTCTGGATCAAGCAGCTCCTCATCAGAAATAGCAAGACTATGGCATGAAGCGAAGGAGGAACTGCACAGAATCCATTCTGATTTAACAAATGATGGAATGATACCTTCTGGGGAGACCCTTGAGAGGTGGTGGAATTCTCCTTCTGTCCATAAGATAATTGGTGGCTACAAGGCACTTTGGTCTCAAGTGGATGAACTTAAGAGGAAAATATATGAAACTGTGCCCAACACTGTCAGATCTCTGAAGCATCGCTTCTCAGGTCTTACTGAAATTGCAAATGGAGGTTAGCTACTTAATATTTTTAAGTGAAAATAATTTTTTCCAATTTTGAATGTTGCATGGGTTAATCCAGGACTTCAATTTTTTCCAAGTTTGAATGTCTTATGGCTTTAATTCAGGACTTTGTTTCTAGCTAATGTACTTTAGTTAGTTAAATGATGAACAGAACCACAGGGTCTGATAATTTCTAATTGTTGTATCCAATGAATCAGATAATGTTTTCATATCTAGCATGTTATAATGACTAACTGTACCAATTCACAGTTGTTGTTGGAGGTGCTCGCTGGATAAAAACTGGAGAAATGCCTGAAGAGGTCAGGCGCCTTACCGAAGACATCAAGAACTCTGCCCTGTTCAATGACATAAGGATTTTGTTAAATGACATAGTATCGATGTTTGGAGAGGAAAAAGATGCCATCTCCGAAATTTGGCAAAAATATAAAGATATCCTATTCAAAGATTGGCAAAACATACTGAAAGACCTAGGAGGCAATGTGGGAGTTCAAAAAACAGTGAACTGGATCATCAATGACTTTAATGTTGTAAGTTTAAAATTACTAGGTTTACTGGTTTGTTAAAATAATCTCTAAGCCTTGTGAAGAGCATTATTGTTCTATAAGAAAAGTTAATTACCTAATAGAGATTTATACTTACTATTCTCTTCCAGGAAAGATTGGTAACCAAGGAAATTGAGAGAGTGGTCAATAAAGTGATTCAGTCTTCATTACTGTCTTCAGTCCAAATTAGAGGAAGCCATGTGGAAATGCAAATTCCTCTTCGTCGTCCAGTCGATTCTCTGACAACAGCCTGGAAGTACATGTTGGTCAATCCTATCCCTCTTCCTGAGAACATTCTTCGCATATATGAAGCACTGACTCTCCGCTCTACTGACTACTTGTTGTGGTCTTATTACACTTTCTTACCCAGATATGTCACAGACCTTCTACCTCCTTACAATCGCACTGCCGTTATTGTAGATGGGACGGAGATTTTGACCTTTGATAGAGCTGTTTTGAGAGCACCTCGTGCTCCCTGCAAGATACTATTGGCAGCATTTAAATCAGCCTCGCTTACCATGGAACATCCTCATTCTTCACACTCACCCAAGGTCACCCTCAAAGTTCATGGCACCACAGTTACCATTCATCCTGACCATAAAGTGACTGTAAATGGAAGAGAAGTTAGCGGTGAGGAGGAAAATGCAGGTGATGTCAAGATCTGGAAGAGCCAAGAAAAAATAAAGGTCATGTCTCACTACATGACAGTCCGAGTTTACCCAAGGAACAACGTCATCTCTGTTGAAGCGTCTGGCTGGACCTTTGGCCGCATAGCTGGTCTCCTCGGTACTTATGATGGGGAGAAGGCTAACGACTGGCTTACCATTCAGGGCACCCATGCTGCTAACCTCCAGGAACTTGTGAGATCATGGCAAGAGGACCAGGGCTGCCAGACTCCACACGTTGTTCCCTTGAGTGAAACACCAGTTCCACCACTGAGGTATCTGCAGTGCAAAGCTCTCCTGAACATCCGCTCCCGTTGCACACCCCTGGTTCAGACTGAACCCTTCATAAAGATGTGCCTTACTGCAAGGAATGCCTGTGATGCTGCCAAGGCTTACAGCGCCGTTTGCTCTACCAAAGGAGTAAAGGATGTCTTCCCCTCAGCCTGCTAGGGTCTCAGTCTTCCTTTTTGACTGAATTCTGTTGATGATGAAATCTTTAGATTTTTGGTTTGTGGAATATCAGAGTTAAACATTGCATCATGAAAAAACTGACAAAAAAAAATTTCTGAGCAAAAGCACAAAAGCGTACTAAAAACAAATACTCAGTGAAAATAAACATAAAATAACCTGGAATTGTTTATTTCCCCTCTCAACATGAACGAAGATCAAATGATAGAAAGATTAAATAATTAGATATTAATGTGTCTAGCCAGAACACAAAATTAAAACTCTATACCGTACTCACGTTGATCTAATGAAGCAACAAATACATAAATAGAGTTATGTGAGAAATGCTGGTAAAACCACGAGATCTCTTCATATCGACTTCCTTGCAGAAGTACTCAGATGGTCGATAAGTATAATACTTGATCGTACTAACACGACTTATGTGTAAAACTGTCTCTTGTTTGTAAGCTTTTGAGTTCATTATTCAAATATTTTGGTATTTTCAATCAAGTGTTCATTTTTCATGCTACAGTACGAATATGATACATTGACTATATATGTGTTTATTACTCTACTGGAGATTGAGTGCCTTACTGAAATTTATTGAACAAAATATAAAACAGACACTGGAATATATAAAATAACAATGATATTAAAAAGCAACAACCTATCTTCCTTTCTCTCTCTAAATCTTCAACCGAAAATCCTTATGGACAGAGTCAGTAGACTAAACCCAAGAGGTCTCCAAAAGGAAAATCAGCCTGCAGAAACAGACAAGTTACAGGAAAAGGTGACAACTCTAAAATATGAGGGAATTCAGGAGACGTCAGCAAAGAACAGGAGGTATGAACCCGGTATGTACCACCTTTGTCAAAGCCCAGGGTAAACTCATGCTAAGCAAAGTAGACAGCCGCACGAAGATATCGTTTATTAATATAACTTGTCGACTACACAATACAGAAATGGGTGTATAATAATACTTTGATCCCCGAGGAGCTAGTACTAAACACAGCGCCGCGAGGCGCTTCCGCCATGCTTAGTACTAGCACCTCGGACACATACCGGGTTTATACCAGAGCATGAATGAATTTGTTCCTCATTTAGTTTCCCATAATAATAATGGGCGTGGACTTCCAGGCCCAAGAGATCATCTCGTTCATTGCAACATTCCCGAATCCTAAATCTTTCCAATCTCTCCGCTCCAGTTCTCGCACTGTATGCTTCTATCCCACTTTTTATTATACCCTCCTTTCTAGAAGCTGATGAAGATCGGTATTTATTTAGTAGGAGAGTCTCAGCCAATTTAACAAGGCAAACAAGGAAATCAAGGAAATACTAAAGAACTGAAAAAATAAATTTTTCATATCAATTATTCGGTTAATTTTCAATATGCTAAATTTTTCTCTTTGGAAATGGAGATGTCTATAGGTTTTCTTAACAATATATATATATATATATATATATATATATATATATATATATATATATATATATATATATATATATATATATGTGTGTGTGTGTGTGTGTGTGTGTGTGTGTGTGTGTATACATATATATATATATATATATATATATATATATATATATATATATATATATATATATATAAATTTTATGTAATCTTGACATTATTTCCTACTGTTAAGGAAATGGGTTCTGCCTACAGTCATCAAGGACGAAGCACTGACTCAGACGAACAGTCGATAACGTTTTATGGGAACTGCTACTGCGAAGACCTTTCCCTGATGCACCTGGAAGCAGGTGAATGCCGTCTCTGTTGTTCTGAAGAGACCAGAGGTTTACATCAGGTCTCGTATCCCTTATAATATTTTACTTCATTTAAGGCAAGGGCCCGTGCTGACGCCAAATCAAGTGATGGTGATCACTGGTAAATCTTGCAACTGGAGTTTGATGCGGTTGTTGCTATGAAGGATGACTCAGAAATTTTGTTTTTTTCTTTCCTCAAAGTTCTAGAAGTTCCTGCTATAAGAGAGAAAAAGAGAATAATTGACAGAAAGACTCTGTTTCTTCTCATACTAACAAATAAGAAAAAGACAGTTATAGCTTTATGGCTGCTGTGATCTATCTCTGCTACCAACTGCTACAGAAGCAAGACCAGCTTAATTTGATTCTAAAGCAATAACAACAAATCCATTTTGTGTCTTCCGCTGGCGAGGAGAGGTTGATAACCATTCGACCGTGGGAATTAGCATTGTTTTTATTATCGAACAAAAGTACATTCTCTGAGATGCAGAATGCTGAATTTGTACGTTGTTCGCCATCAGTAGAAGATACAAGAGTACTAAAAAATGATGCTGTGCCGCATATAACACCGAAGGAGGGTAAGATAAAGACGTCCTTGAAGTCATTTGATTGTAAGATAAAGACGTTCTTGAAGTCATTTGACTCTATGCGGGACCGATTCGTTTATTAACTGGTGTGCAATGGGAATGTTTGATGCTTCGTTTGATTACGTTTTAGGATTTATAATAATCTAAAAAAGCCTTTTGTTGTCTATTTATTCATCAGTTTCATTATTGTTTTGAGATACGACGCAAACATGTGTCCAAATCGAGAGAGAGAGCAATGGTAAAATGGCTCTCGAAAAACCAAGGAAAGGCTAGATTTCCACGTTCTGTTAAGGCTTCTCTTTTTATTTTGCAAGTTGTTTAGAGGGGAAAGCCAATTCTGCTATACAAAATTCGGCAAGATATAAGAGAGATATATTAATGTTATAAATACATGCGTTTCTGTAGTGTGTGTTCCTTAATGTTTAAAAGTAACAGTTTTCTGTAATATGCTATATCCGTAACTCTTGGGAACATGCAGCGTGTTGCCGCCCTTTTTGTAATTGTTGTTGAAGCTGTAGAGATAGAAGCAGATGGGTTGAGGAACAGAGATGTGCCAAGGAATTTGTGTTTCATCTCAGCCACCCTCCATAACCTTGCTGAGACAGGGATTAAAATCGTATAGTGTCGGTATCCCATGCTTAAACAAACAGTCTTAAGTAGGCTAATCACTGCTTTTGACAATATTTCCAAGAATTATGTGACATGTCCTTCAGCGATAGGAATCAGAGTTCAAAGGTTCATTGGTCGGGTTTAGACAAAGCTGGCCTTATATCAGCACAGGACCTTACCTAAATGTGATAAGGTGTTAAAAAGTAAAAGGGGCCTTTTATGAACCTCTCCACTCGTCCTACCGACTAGACCTAGGGTTCACCCGAGACCACTGGAAGTTTCTTGGTGGTCTTCGTTCAACGCCTCGACGTGATATCGAACCCGTCGTTCCGATACCTCGACTTCCCACGGCATAACGTAAGCGCTTTCGGATGTTGGTAAGCATAAGGCGTTGAAAGGTATGAGGCTTTGTGTGGACCTCTGTACTCGCCTACCGACTAGGCCCATGGTTCAACGACTCGCTGCTGTGATATGGAACCTGCCATCTCGATATCTAGACTTGCCCAGACATAACGTAAGCGCTTTCGAAGGTTGGTAAATAAATTAGAGGCTCTGATTAAAGGTTTTGATAACAGAACGTTTTCGCCACGCGGTTGAAAAAAACGAATATTTTGTCCAGTGGCTAACGAGCATGCGCTGATCGTGGATATATAAGGCCGAAGACTACACTGATTAGGTAACAGTTGCGGTGGTCTGTACTCGGCGCCATGACTTCGATTGTCGGCGTAGCCCTGTTTGCTGTGGGATTCCTGGTTTGTGCCACTGCTGGTGAGACAGATGTCATTTATGTTTTTACTTTCTCTCTGTTTCTTTATTTTCACTCAGGCCAATTTTTGGAAACCCTTTCATCGGCTTTCATCCTGTCCATGAATGAAAGCCTCTTAGCTTTAACAGAAATTTTCATGTTCGTAAACATCTAAGCCAGCATTATATTTTTAATTTCTTTTATACGCTTCCTGTTATATATATATATATATATATATATATATATATATATATATATATATATATATATATTTTCTGTATGCTTGCGGTAATAATAATATATAATAATAATAATTGCCATCTTCGTTTCATTCATGATGATTATTTGTATCCTCCGCTAGATTTCTTCTCTGATAATCGCTTATTATATTACCCTCAAATATGATTTTCTTTTTTAGTGTGAAGCGAGATGTAAATGTAACAATAAAACTATCTTTGGTTGATCGGAATCAACAACCTATCTATCTATCTATATATATATATATATATATATATATATATATATATATATATATATATATATATATATATATTTTTTTTTTTTAACATGATACAACTGTAGAGTCGTCCAGTAACTTACAATGGCTCACATAAGTAGAAAGCTTTTTTTTCATACGGTACTATTTAGTATTTCCTACTTGAATTCGTTGTGGTTTTGCTCTCGCTGATAGAAGCATTTCCTTGATATATGGAATAAGTAATGGTTATCATTAACTTAATTTAGATTCTGCCATTTAGAAAAGTTCTGTAAGCCTAAGATACCTTTAACCAAATTATATGTGATGAAAAAAACTGCTAAACTCATTTACATGAGATGTCTGTTTTAAAGACCCTTTTCATTCTCCAGATCCTGGTCCTCGACTACCTAAGCCTACTAAAATCCCTGTAGCCAAGGTTTACAATTTTAGAAAGCCTTTATTATTATTTTTTTATTATTATTATTATTTATTTATTTATTTTTTTTTTTTTTTTTGCCTTCTACGGTCCGTACCATACCAAGCGTTCTGTACTTGGACCCATTCCCATAAGAAATGTTGATTAAGAGGCATTTCTCCACTTTGTAGCTCCTTGGGCCTCAAGTGTTCCACGATGCGCGCGAGAATGTCCCGCTGCCGGATCACAGAAACTTTTCTATGCCCCGGAGAAGACCTACACGTATTTATACACTGGGAGATCTGAAATTCACGTGAAGGATGTGGAAGGTGGCGTCTCCCAGATGGAATGGACGTCCCTGGTCGATCTGACGTGGTTGACCCCATGTGACATGGCTATTTCCTTCAAGAATCCAACCTTTGGAGGGGCTACTGGTAAGAGTAGTGCAACTGGAATGACAGAATGTTCAGAAAATGACTCTATTCCAAGAGTCTAAACCATCAAACAACTGGTACTACAATATTTCTTCTTGATGCTGATAATCACTTGATCTCATTTTTCCTCTTAACTTTCTTGCAGGTACGTCAGAAAATAGGTTTTTGGCTAGATATCCTATGGTAGTAGCTATGGTCGATGGAAGGGTACAGCATGTTTGCAGCCACCCGGATGATGACACTTGGTCTATCAACTTGAAGAAGGGTATTGCTTCTGCTCTTCAGAATACACTGCCATCCAACTCATCTGTCAATACTGGGCTTAACTTTACGGAAGTAAGTTTCCCTTGTTAATTTATATCTTAAGTTCAGCCTGACATCATTTCCATATCATCATGCTGACAGCTGACACTAGAAAGCAATTATAATCTTCAAGAACAAATTATCGTAAATTTAACTCAAGGATTAAAATATACTTTAGCTACTATATATATACATAAAGCAGAAAAAGAGTAAGGTTCCCGGAGCACATTTTTTGTTTCATATCTTTGTCTATTCACAGACAGATGTGGCTGGGAAATGTCCTACCCTGTACAAAGTTGACAATCAGGGAGAGAAGATTTTTGTTGAGAAAAAGAAGAACCATCAGTTCTGCCAAGAGCGATTCCCATCACAAGATGAAACACCCGCGTCTTGGATCAAAGCTCCATTGCCTGTTCTCAAATCTTGGTCCACCTGCAAACAAGAAATAACAAAAGGCATCTACACTTTTATTACCTGTGAAGACAAAAACATAATCAAGCCAGCTATTGGATCTTACAAATACATTGATGCTAAACAGGAATCAAAATTACAACTCCAGTCTGAATCTACAAGTACACCACCAGCTCTTTCCACTCTCAGTGGCACTATGGTACGCAGAAGTTTGCGGTTTGATCATGAAACCCTTAAGAAAGATCCCAGCAAAGTTCCAAAACTTGAGCAAGCTCTGAGGCAAGTTTGTGATAAGACAAAAGACACAGCTGAAAAGGATGCTGCTTCCTTGGTTGATAGAACTATTGATCTCATGAAACATGTACCAGAATCGGCAGTAGAACAAATGCTACAGAAAATCGAGAGTGGAGAGATCTGCAGTGAAAAACAAAATATAGAGAGTCTCTTTTTGGATCTTCTTGCTTATGTACAGGAAGCCAATGTAGTAAAACTTATGGTAAAGGAAATTGTTAGTGGTCATACCACAGGAGGTAGAGCTGCTCTTTACACAGCAGCCCTCTACTTTACTCCCAGGCCTTCTCTCCAGGCAATTGAGGCAGTGAAACCTTTGTTTGAGCAGACTAAACGATTCCCAATGGCCAGTCTTGCAGCAGCCTCTATGGTCAACACATACTGCAAACATCATCCTCACTGCCAACAAGAAGCTCCGGTTAGACAAGCTGCTGAGACCTTGAGCCACAAAATCCAGGAACATTGCTCTTCTCATGGAAGTTTAGAGACTCAAAAGATTTGTCTGGCATTACTGAAGTCTCTTGGTAACATGGGTGTGATGACCTCTGAAGTAGCAAGGACTGTCATCAACATCATAGAGAAGAAAGAAGTCAAATTGGTAATACGTGAAACTGCTGCACAGGCTTTCAGGAATGCCAAGTGTGAACGTGAGGTAAGGTGCAAACTGTGATGTAAAGCAAATTTATAATGTCTGATTTTCACATACAGGAAAAAACAGATTAGAAGATGAATAATAATCATCATCTGTTTTCTGACAGCTTACAAGACAGCTCTTCAGGATTGTTCTTGATCCAAAAGTACAGACTGAGGTTCGCATTAATTCCTATCTAGTTGCAGTGAGATGTGCCAAGGAAGCAGACTTAAGGACTGTCTGTGAAAAGATTTCTAGAGAAGAAAGTACTCAGGGTACGTATATTGAAAGTTAAAACAAAAGTAGTAAACACAATTTCACAAGAGTGGTAACAGTGCATTTTGATTCTCCTTAGATGTTTTGGGATGATGTTGTTGCCTCTGTCATTCTAGACATGTATTTCAAACATGATGACGATGCTTTAGCTTATAGTAGCAAACGAATAGAGCTGCATCAGCAACATTAATAACTCAATAATAACAGTAATAATCATTCTTGGTTATTATTTTCTTAGTTTCACAGTTTTGGGAATTGCCATTGTCTTTTACATATGGTTTCCTCTAAAATTACTTATTCGGATAGCCTGTCTTTCATAATGTACATCTTAAAACCCTTGAGAGGTAGTGTTGCACTCCATTTTTTTTTTTTATCCACAGGAACATTTTGAAATAAATAATTACAGTCATTAACACTATCAGAATATCACAAGCATTACAACTGTCTCAATTCATGAATGAGTTCCTTTACCTGTGATAGTGGCAAGCTCTATGTTACACCTTGATAGATTTTAAATTATTCCTATGCTTTGTACCCCTCTACTGGCAAAGGCTTAAAATTTTGGACTAGAAAGTAGACTACAAAGAACAGTATTAGTTAGCAATATACATAAAGCATCTGGGAAGACGCACTTGCCTCACCTCACAATCAAAGTGTTTATTCATTTTTATCAGATATTCATTATTTCTACATCTCTTTTGCAGCTCGTGGATTCATCCTTAGCCATCTTCTCAACCTGCAGGAATCTTCTGCACCTCATAAGGAAAACTTGAGGTACATTCTCTCCGGCATTTCAGTTCCTTCAAACTTCTCAGCTGATATTCGAAAATACTCACGAAATATTGACCTTTCTTACTACTCTCCATCATTTGGAGTTGGAGCTGGCTTAGAGTCTGATGTTATTTATGGTACTAGGTCATTCATTCCCCGTTCAGTAAGACTTAACCTGACCTCTACTTTTGGAGCAACGCCAGTAAACTTTGGAGAGTTTGGATGTAGATTTGAGGGTCTTGAATCTATCATAGAAAACCATTTTGGACCAGAGGGATATTTTCAGAAAACATCAGTGGGACAGATCATAAGAGATGCCATGAATTATGCAGAGGAACGAGGTGCCGGTATTCTTGATCATGTGTTGAACAATATTAGAGAAAAAAGGCGCATTAATTTGTCATCTGTCCCTGACTTTATCAAGCAAATGTATGGCCTGAGTGAAAGTCCAGAAGTTCGAGCAGATTTCTTTGCTCGTTTCAGTGGACAAGAGGTTGCGTATGGGTCATTGACGAAAGGCTTTTTTGAGGGTTTTAGAGCTAATGGAATAATTGATAAGTTCTTTAGTGCTATTGAGGAAGCACTCCATGAAATGGCCGAGGTGAATTTTCAAACAGCCCGAGCACTTCAGATGGCACTTGATTATTCCCTGCCAACAATCCAAGGTCTTCCTCTACGAATGAAACTGAATGGAACAGCTGTCGTTGGGTTAAAGATGGAAAGTAGACTTAACAGCCTTGAAAGCAGTTCTCCAAGCTTACTGAAAGTGAAACCAAGCCTCTCAGGACAAGTCAATGGATTCATTGGATTTGATTCATTCATAGCATCATGTGGTGTCCGCTCAGTGAACCATATTGCTAGCAACAATGGAATTTCCCTCAACATTAAAGGAGGGGCAAGATTTGAAATTGAACTAGATATCCCAGAAAAAATGGATATTATTGATATAAGAAGTGAGAATTATCTAATGAAAGCTGTTGAAGGACAAGGTGAAGCTAGAATTAGTCCTTCTGGAGTCAGGCTATCTGAAGTCCAGCACCGGAATTGCTTCCCATCTCTAGAACATCAACTTGGTTTGAAGGTTTGCTATGATCTGAGGTTCCCAGATATATTCAGAAGTCAAGGGTTGCCTCTTGGACAGCTATTGACTGTAAAAGTGATGGGTGAAAAGTCTGAGCCGTCCATGAAAGGCTGGAAGTTAACGGGCAATGTCCAGAATGGGTCAGAAATGAAGGAAGTGAAAATTCAGATGGAGGCCGCTGAATCATCCTTTCCAAGAACGGCTGAAGTACATGTTACATCTTTCGTGGATCAGGGTCTTAAGACGATATCGGCATCAGTGTCATCACACACATCTGGGGGATACAAGGTAGAGCTCAAGACCAAACATGAGGAAAGTGAAAAGCTACTGGAAGTTGATGTGTACAGTGGCAGAAGCCACAGTTTCAGTCCTGAGACACAGGTTTTGGAGGTCAAGCTTTCTGCCAAAAACAATGGTCATACAACTAAGGTGCAAATTCTTACAAAGACTCAAAATTCTTTGAAGGCATTTATTGATCATCACTTCGAAGGTAAAGAATATATGAGAGGAAACTTAATTTTTTGAAAACATATAGTAACTCATTATATTGCATCTAAATATTAATGTTATTTCTGTGCCAATTTTAAAGCTTTTCAAGAGCATTACTCAGCCATTTTATAACATCAGTGCTTTTCTTTATTTCATGTAGTCCAAGGAGATATGGCATATATGGAGTCTACTGGACTTCCTTACCCACGCCGCCTAGAGAAATTTTATCTTCAAACAGCCATAAGTGACATCAAAATGGTTTCCTCTGTTGAAAAGGAGAGTGATGAAGAGTGGGCAACTGTTTTAAAGGTTGGATCAAGAAATGCAGAAAAGTTTTCTTTTATGGCAAACCATCACATTGAGGGAACCTGGGAGGAAGGAATGTCAATAAAAACAGCAGTCAATAGTAAGTTAACTAGACTGAGATCAAATTCTTTGTATATCATGAACTACAATTTCATGCTCTTTTTACAATGTGTCCATGGTAGTCATACTTGGATATTCTTTTCACAGCAGTAATGGGAAGCACCCAGTTTAAAGCAGCTTTTGATATCTACAATACACATGAGAAGAGAGGAACAGCTCTTCAAATTCTCAGTCCTCAGGAGACTTCCAAGATAGTTGAACTTGAGGCAGTGATGCTCAGGTCAGGCCAATCATACAGTGTCAAATTCCAGGTATTATAACCAGATGTTTTTCAGTTGTTTTAAGGACAAAAAGCATGGCAGAAAATCTCGAGCTATGTAGGTAATGTGACATATATGTTCTTCATGTCAATATCTTTTCAGCTCGATATCCCACGTCACATGAGACCACTCAAGTTTGAAATTAAACTGGAAGGTCAAGGAAGTGGTCGCTACCACATACAGACTGCTCTTAGACACGGAGGTCAAACTCTGGTAGAAGGAGATGGAACTTCAACAGCTGAGTTTGGTCCCATTAGGGAGCAGTTTGAGATAGACCTCCGAGTGGTAACTTTAGTCAGCGAACCTCATAGGATTTCCTTCGCTTGTATCAGGGAAAGAAACAAGAAAGAGTTATCTTTTGAAGTAAAAGATCAGGAACAACCACTTATTGGCCTCCAGTGGGAATTATCTTCAGAGGGTGAAAGAGAAACAAAAGCTCATTTTACATTCCTGCTCCCAAGTCTAATGGTCAACAAGGTTGATGCCATTATTAGCCATGAGAATATCCAGGTCAGCTTCAACAGCTTAGTTTCACCGAAGAATTCCCCTCGAAGGGTGAAAGGTTTTGCAAATATTGACTTTGAAAACAAGAGAGCAAAGGCTGATGTCTTATGGAATGCCGATCAGGATCCAAATGAAAAGCTGAGTATTGAAGGCACAGTTCTTGGTGGACAACTTCTCTCTCCTCAGTTTACTGTGCGGTAAGTTCACTATTGACTGCACTTAAGACTGTTATATTTTAGTGGTACTATGATGGATGGTATGTTTGCATATTTTTATTTCTTTAAAACTAAATTACTATATTTCTATGAAATTTCTATAAAACGTCTACATATTAAATTTCTGGTTTTCACATACAGTGGTAGCTGGACATTTATTGGAAGCACTTATCATTACAAGACAGAAATTCACAATTCTGATGCCACGTCTTGGTTATTTGGAAAGAAGGACATAAAGGTTGAAATATTAAATCCATCCCAGAAAGCCTTAGAGCTCGAAACAAACATAGACATTCAAAAGCAATCATCTGGTGCAAAACTCAGTCTAGAACTGCAGTACAAGAATCCTGAGAGCAAAGAATTCAAAGTCAATTCTGACGTGTCTGTGGAAAGTCTTGGGAGGCCTTTCAATTTCAAGCTAAATTCCAAAACAGAATTCATTTGGCCAGAAGAAAGGCATTCAGCCATTGTCTTAGAGGGAAAGTATGAACATCTCCATAATCAAAGAGAGATCTTCGTAAAGGTAAGTTCTCTTATCTGCTGTTAATTTGTTTTTTTTTATAAAGGCCTACTTCAAAAGTGATAATTGAAAATGTTAAATTGTAAAATCCACTGTAAAACCCAAGTTTATTTTATACGACTATGAGGAATATAAGTTTCACATATTTTGATACAATAATTTTCAACCAGGCCGCAGTGTGTAACATCCTTTACAATACAGATAGTTAATTTCATGAAGATAACCTTTGTAAACGGTTACAGAACATTGGAATTTAAACAGTTTCCATTGCAGGGATTTTCCCCTGTGTAGAAATGTCTCAAAAGCATTTTTCTGTCCTATATTCAATGATAAAAAGCCATGAATGGTATACATCACAAATCTATTTAAACTCACCAATTAAATAGAACTTCTTTTTTGCATCAGAATCTCTAAGCCTCATAATAATTCTATTATTGGAGTATAGACTCAAAGATTACAGCCTCAGATGCACAACAGTGCATTCTTTAAATATTTCTGTATACTTTTCTTGCCATCCATAAGAATGAAAAACCAAACTGATTTTCACAGGCAGAAATAAGCAGGCCATCACTGAATAAGCCACAACAAACGTCCTTCACTTTATCACACCAACCAAGCTCATATATGGCTAAATGGATGATTGATGTAACATCTCCAGCTGAAGGGGCTCATTATGACCTTCAACTTTCTTCTGAAGGAGGGATTCAGTCGTTGAAGATTGGTTTCGACTTAAGAGAAGTTGTTGCCCTTCTCAAGGCTGCCCACCAACTAATTGGTGTAGGATCTAGCCCCTCAGAAACAATGGGCAGTGCTAAGTACCTGATCATGTATGAGAGGACAGAACCTGCTTATCACAAATTTCTTATTCAGTCCCCATTTACACATATGGAAGGAGAAGCAAAGTACTCTCCATCAGAATACAGAGTCACCCTCCATCCAGAAAGGCACAGAAACGACAAAAGGTATGAACTGACTGTCACTTCCTCTCTGCAGCCTGTTCCCTGGGGAAGAGAGGTCAAATATAAAGGCCGAATTCTTTACCCCTTGCTAGAAAGAGAAAGGAGAGCAGAGTTTGCATACACTCATAGTGAAGGGAAGATTAGGGGAACACTGGATCTCGACATTTTCCCAAGATCAGAAGATAAAATCACAGGCACTCTCGAGTCCACTGAGACAGCAAGAAATAGCTGGAGAGTGGAGGCAAAACTGTCAGGAAATGTAAGTACTTTTAATAGGCGTAATTTCAGAAAGTAAAATAACAGTGCATGATTTTCCTAGTTCTGTTGAAAATAATGAGAAATGTTTCATAAACTCAGTAACAATGCTTGTAAAGTAGACCTTTAGAACATTTCTTTGTTCTAAGTTTCAATATGTAAGCTTAATTACAGGCACTCAAGAGTAATCCAAGGATTGTAGTAAGTGCTTCATATGCATCTCACACTGTTGGTTTCGATCTGGTATTTGAAAAGACTGCATCAGCCAGGCCATCTCTTTCTGTCTCTGCAAAATATGACAGAAGTTTTGGAAGGAATGCTGCTGTAGCATTCACAGTAAAAACTGAGGCAAGTCCATTGGTAGATATATCTGGATCCGTGAAACCACAACAGGAACCATCTTGCAATGGGGTAGGAATGTCTGCTGTTGCACAAATATCCACGGTAGGAAGATATGACGTTTTCTCCAAGCTCTGTAAGCCAGGATTTGCCAAAGTCACAATGAAGAGGGAAGGAAGTGACAAAGCTACTGTTGCTAGACTGGGTCTTCAGGCTATGAAAGACCTCGAGTTCAGCATCTCTGAGAAAAATGAAAGGCTTCAAGAAGAAAAGTATATTGCAATGACGAGAGTTAGTCTTGCAGCTCCAACCCTTGTAAATATAGAGTTTAACTGGAATTCTGAGAAGACTTCAGCGTTAATGGTAAGGTGATTGTACTTTTTCTGTTTTGATAATTACATTTATTTTATTTCACAGCACAAAAAATCTGTGTTATTTTCAAGTTTTGTTCAAGAGTAAGGATGGATAACAGTTACCTAGATGTTATTTAGTAACCTGTAAACCACAGGCAACCTACTTTTGACAAAAACTGATAATATATCTGGTGTTTTTAGTTTAAGTTACAAGGCTCACTTTTTCAAGATCTAAGGGATCTTTTGTGAGCAAATAGCTTTTAATCTAAGTACTCCTGTAATGTATGTGAATGCTTATCTAACCAAAGTACTCCCCTAGTGTATGTGTATTCTTTTCTAACCAAGAATGCTGCATCTGAAAAGTGGAGAAGAGAGTCTTCAGGAATTTGGTCTTGGACAGAAAATATGGGAAGAGAAATTGTAGCCGTTTCTGGGTCTGATAAACCTTCAGCACACATGGCCAGACTTTGGCGAGAGGCAAAGGAAGAGTGTCAAAGAATCTACATTGATTTGGTGAATTATAATATCATACCATCCTGGATAGATATTCCGACCATTCAAGGCGTTATTGGAGGTTACAGAATGCTGTGGTCTCAAGTAGATGCCATAAAGAACAAAATGAATAATGTTGCTATAAGGACTATACAATCGCTCAGAAGTCGATCTTCAAGCCCTATTGAGGCTGTAGATGGAGGTAAGCAATATTCTGTGCCATCATGCTATATACTGTATGTTTCCTACACTAACATAACAAAATCTTATTTATCACTTTTGAATTCCTTTTAGAACAAAAACAGGCTGAGCCATTACGATCTTGAATTCATGTTTGAGAGAGAAGCCTTTGGTCCTAAATGGAGTTACATAGAAACCTGTAATGGCTTTATTTGTTTGTTTTGCATTTTATAATATACACACGTATCACTGAAGCCCCTAGGAAATTCTAAAATCTGAAGTAACTTTCAAGTGGTATTCATTTACATTCTACCAACTATTTTCCATATCTACATGCTTATGATATATACTTCACATGAAGTAGAATAAACCAATAACATTATATTCTCTGATTTTTAGTGGTGATTGGCACTGCTCGGTGGATGAAGACTGGGGGAATACCTGAGGAGATTAGGCATCTGGCTGAAAAGATCAAGAATAGTAGACTGTGGAACGACATCAAGACTTTCTTTGACCACTTGGGAGACATGTTCGGGGAGCAAAAGGAAACTTTCATAGAAGTGTTAAAAAAGTATATGGATACGCTAAAGGAAGACCTGGAAAGGATTCGCTGTGATATTTTCTCAAACAACATTAGGGTTCAAGAAATAGTTGACTGGATCATCAGTGATCTCAGATTTGTATGTATCAAGTTAATGAAGACATATTTAGATCTAAACATCTGTTATAAAGTTACTTGGTTAAGTACAACAGAGTTCATCTAATAAATATCTTTCTTTTCAGGAAAAATTGGTGATCAAGGGAATGGATCGTGTTATTAACAAGGTAGTTCAGTCATCCCTCCTCTCATCCACTGAAATCAGAGGTGATCACATGGAAGTTCAAATTCCCCTTCGTCAACCTGTAAGCTCTCTCACACAAGCATGGAGGTATGCGTTGGTTAATCCTGTCCCTGTTCCTGAAAATGTTATTCGATTATTTGAGACGCTGACTCTACAACCTGTTGAGAACTTGTTATGGTCATACTACAACTTCTTGCCACAATGCTTCTCAGACCTACTGCCTCCATACAACAGCACAGCAGTGCTTGTAGATGGCTCAGACATCCTCACTTTTGATGGTGCAGTTCTTCAAGCCCCTCAGTCACCTTGTAGAGTAGTGTTAGCTACCTATGAGTCAATGCTGCTTACTATGGAATACCCTGGATTCTCACGTGTACCGCAGATACATTTTGCATCCTCTGGTTCCCAGATTTTTGTTACACCTGACCACAAAGTAATGATCAATGGAAATGAGGTCACCAGTCCAGAGGCAAGCATAGGTCACATTATGGTCAAGAGGAGCCCTGAAGAAATCAAGCTCACGGCTCAAACCATGGTCGTTCAAATTTACCCACAGAACAATGTCATCACTGCTGAAGCATCTGGGTGGATGTTTGGCCGGGTTGCTGGTCTTTTTGGTACTTACGATGGAGAAATGGGTAATGACAGAGCTACTGCTATGGCCACTGAAGCATCTAGTTTTCATGAGCTTGTACACAGTTCATGGCAGGAGGATAAAAAATGCCCAACACCAACAGTTACACCAGTAAGTGAAACACCAATTACACCTTTCAGGTCCCTTCAGTGTGAAACTCTTCTGGGAGTTCGATCTCGCTGCAACCCCGTGGTTCGACCAGAGCCATTCATCAAGATGTGTCTTGCCAGCAGGAATGCTTGTGATGTTGCTAGGGCCTATCATTCTGTTTGCTCCAACAAAGGAGTGAAGGATGTTTTGCCTTTGACGTGTTAGAGCACTGTGATCTGTCTGTGTCTTGCCTACCTCACTGATAACAGTATGTTCTGAGGTGGGACCCTGAACTGAAAGCCTTCGGTACACATGCTTTATGCAAAACACCCAAAATTAATAGGGTACAATATATGCAAAAAGTTTAAAAAGTTGCATATTGTTTTTATAGTTTCCCTTACTTTATAAAATGAATACTAAAAATAACAAAAGGGCAAGAATTATGTATTTGATTTTCCTCGTCTCATGCTCCTGAAAAGAAACGGATTTATAGATTTATGTCAACTGGCACTGCAACATCTTTCATCATGAAAATGGTTTTATGTCACAGCAAGAATGTTTGCAACTTCATTCTGAATTCACACTTTAAAATTTTTGAGCCTCATTGCCACTTCTATCAAATTCCAAAGGCCTCTCACAAGTTACTATGTTCCGACGTTGTCTGGTGTTCGTTGGTGGTCACCCATCTAGGTAGTGACCAGGGCTATGAGCACCTCCGATTCTTGCAATATATATCTTTATTCCTTGTAAAGGCTAATGAGAAAGCATCGTGCTTTATATAAGCTAAGCAGGGAGTAAAAAGCAGTGATTAGTCCCAAACGGAGCAACAGATTGCCTTGCATAGGACAGAAGGTTACAGGGGAGAGAATCCCAGACCTATAATATTCATTATGTAAAACCGACAATATTACTGAGAAATCTGGCTGATTCCTAATTAGATGATTTTCAAGTTTATTATCAGATTATTCAGACAAAATGATTTGGTAACCGAGACGGGCAGAAAATAAAAAAAAAATAGGGGTCTTTTTTTTTTTTTTAACCCAAGTGGGAAATTGCCCGTATAACGAAATAAATCCAGAAATATCTGGTAGCAAACTCGACTCACATCGGAATAAAACAGGTTCCAGCCTCGAGGTCGCGCGGGCAGGGAGTGGAATGCACTTTTCCTATTATATAATTATAGTGTACCTCTGATGATATGAGCAGTGTATTATATCTCTGGTGGTCAGCCGAATGTTGCAGGTCGTACCTGGTGAAGAATAACCGTAACAGATAGATTAGCAAGTAAATAAAATTGGTGAATAAGTATTTACGTCTCTAAGCTAACACTAAGGAAATGTCAACTGTAGTACTAGATAAACCGCACGAGAGAATCTAACCACTGGTTTTCAAGTTCATAATTACATATTTAATATTACGAATCTTTAAACAAAAAAATATAATTAACACATTGGTTCAACGAAAAGGCGATGTTTTGCGCCACAACGAGAGAGAGATAGCGAGAGACTGCTTCCAGCAAAGTTTACACTGCTGGAGTACAACTACGTCACAAGTATGGGAGGGGGATCCCTTGCCTGATGGGCATGTTTTCCTACTATCACTTTTCAGCGGTGAATTCACATGACATAAATTTGATAAAACTATTTTCTCACCTTGTATATGGAACTCATCGCCACCACTGTCTGCAAGCTGTGTTAATATAGGTAGTCAAATGACTCGGACAAAAAAGAATTTTTCGGAGCAAAAGGTTTGAGTCTTCTCCAGGACCGAGAACCCGATTCTCCATTCTTGCCAAGGTTCTTGGGGTTGGCGCCTGGAAATAATTGTCACTTACCACTTGTTCAAACAATTAATACAGGTGGATTCAAAGAATGACATTATGCTATTAGGTCAATAATGATTTCCGATGATGTTTTCAGGTATATTTTAATCGGTAAGATACTGTCAAAAGAATAATCTAACTAAAGAGGTTAATTTTTCCAAACACCGAATAATATTTGGCAACTACACTTACGGAGATGATTCAACCGCTGAAAACAAGAAATGACAATCAGTCTAACTGTATGGAGTTTGCGTCTTGGTTGTAATTCTATGAAGTCGTTTATCGTCATCCGGTATACAGTTACCTTCCGTCTGAAGTGATGCTCGTATGGACTACAACATTTATTCTCCTTTTTGCGAGAGGTAAGGTGGATTTGTCTTCTACGCTGTTGTGTAGAGAAAGGATTTAATTAGTGTAGCAGGTTCGAGCCTTCAGAAACTGCTTGGTGTATGTTGAACTTCACGCTTTTCGCGAGTGAATTTTTGTCTTGTTAACTAACAAATTTGCGTTTTTATATATATATATATATATATATATATATATATATATATATATATATATATATATATATATATATATATACACACACACACACACACACACACGTCACTTGTACACTCTTGACTTTTTTTAATATTTAAAGTATTAAATCTGACAATTAACGTTTGATATGAATTCACTATACCTTGGGAATAACTTACCCCCAAAGGGAATTGTAGTTGTTTGTGCTTCTAGGCTGGCCAGAAGAACCTCTTATCAGTGACCGTTTCCTTTGGGACTAATGTATACCCAAGGCTGTAAATTCGCTATTAAGCGATATTTACGGCTAGTATTTGGGATTACACACACACACATTATACTGTATATATATATATATATATATATATATATATATATCTCTCATTCAGGACTGCGTGACATTTAAAAGATGAAAAGGGTGGCTGGATTTGCAAGGTTTTTGCTGGTAATGAAAGCTAGACTTTCGAAGAGCGTGAAACCTAGCTCAAAGAAATTAGGAATATATTTAATCACTTTTATCGTAGTGGGTTAGCGCCATCACTGCACCTCACGCGGTGTTTTGTAGACATTTCTTAAGGTTCTTTGTAGCGTCCCTTCGGTCCCTAGCTGCAACCCCTTTCATTCCTTTTGTTGTAACTCCGTTCATATTCTCTTTCTTCCATCTTACTTTCCACCCTCGCCTAACAGTTGTTTCATAGTGCAACTGCGAGGCCTTCCTCCTGTTACATCTTTAAAGCCTTCTTTACTCTCAATTTCCCTTTCAGCGCTGGGCCGAAGGCGGATTAGTGCCGTCAGTGCCCCTCATGCGGTGTACTGTAGGCATTACTTAAGGTTCTTTGCAGCATGCCTTCGGCCCCTAGCTGACCCCTTTCGTACAAGAGGAATTTGTTTCTGGTGACAGAAATTCATTTCTCGCTATAATGTGAGTTCCGGATTCACAATAAGCTGCCAGGTCCCGTTGCTAGATAACCAATGGTTCTTAGCCACGTAAAAATAAATCTAATCCTTCGGGCCAGCCCTAGGAGAGCTGTTAATCAGCTCAGTGGTCTGGTTAAACTAAGATATACTTTTCCCTTTACTGTACCTCCTTTCATATTCTCTTTCTTCCACCTTACGTTCCACCCTCTCCTAACCATTGATTCATAATGCAACTGCGAGGTTTTCCTCCTGTTACACCTTTCAAACATTTCACTCTCAATTTCTGTTTCAGCCCTTGGCCTAAATTCTATATCCAATTCAATTCAATTCTTTCAGCGCTGAATGACCTCATAGGTCCCATTGCTTGGCCTCTGGCCTAAATTTTATATTCCAATTCCAATTCCAATTCCAATTCCATATGAATAGCTTCGGCAGTCGGTGGCATGAATATCTCTCTCTCTCTCTCTCTCTCTCTCTCTCTCTCTCTCTCTCTCTCTCTCTCTCTCTCTCAATACTATACCCTGCTCTGTAACATTCATCATGGTAAAAATTATCATTAAAAGATTAACATTAAGGAAACTGGTAGAATATGATAACGATTAAACGGCTGAATCCTTTCGTCTACTAGGAAGCAACACCTGTCATCACCAAAATAATCCTTGTAGTGGTACAAGTTTCTGGGTCAGGATCAACATTTCCCAGTTCCAAGCCCTTCCCACCACTCAGTTTCGTTCATAACCCGTTAGTAACAATTAGAGGATGGGTTCCGGTGCTTGGTCTTCAAGACCTAAATTTCATAATCAATCAATCAATAACATTTAGAGATTTCCCGTAAACAGCTAAATAAAATCATGGCCTCCATCTTTGTTGACCGAGATGCAAAGGTCTATACGAGTGAATTGCTCCATTGTATATTGCTGCACGAGCATATTGGTTGCAGCCCCTGGATGAGATGGTTGATTTTGACCATTTCCCAAACCTGGATTGTAAGACTTAACCAAACAAACCAACGCCATGCAGTATAACAAACAAACCAACGCCATGCAGTATAACAAACAAACCGACGCCATGCAGTATAACAAACAAACCAACGCCATGCAGTATAAAGGTCATTGGTTGGGAAATGCTGGTGCAACTGCTTCCTGTCTCCTCCTCATATTCCTTGTACTAGTGCTACTGCTTGTTTAACTTTTAGTTTTGTACAGTCTGGAGTCTCTCTTTAACTTCTTGTTTGTGACGTTTGATTTAAAAGATTGTTATCTATGAAGATGTCCGTTTTCCTCATTATGAGACTTTTCACAATACCGAATCTATCTATTTCATCATGAGAGTTGGCAAGTGTTTAATTGATATGTTTCTCAGGTATAGAACGTGCATTGTACTTGATGCATTTAAAAAGCATTCCGTTTTGGGTTACTTGGGTTATTGAATAATCTTATACGTTACTTATGACAAATGGTCAGCTGGCGTTTGTTGAACTTTCCTAGGCCGACATTTGTGTTTTGTGGTTGAACACTAAAAATGGATGAGAGGAATAGTTGTTCCTTTGTAAAAAAAAAAAAAATTTAAATGAAAAATAATTACAAATATAACTGTATGGTGCAATGGGAAATACCATTACTTGGTTTTCCAAGAAGGTGCACGGCAGGATTTTGATACAGGGACATGACGGTGTTGGTCTCTACAAGGAAGGCTGTGATCACGTAAGCCTAGTCCTAGCAGTTAAAGCATGAATGTGCCAGTGACTACTGTTTTGGGGGAAATGTTAAATTTTTCAAGGAATATAGATGAACAGATAGATAGATTCTACATATACTGAACCAATTTAATGTATTTCGTTCCCTTTCAGATGGTTACGACTTCGTCACTTGTCAGTCGAGTGGCTCGTCCTTTGACATCCAGTCATTCTTAAATCAGTTTTGTTCCCCTGGCTCCACCAATCCGGGATGTGCGGTAAGAAAGTTTCTTTTTTTTATTATTTTTAAATCTTTCGAAGATATGTGAAGCTCATATTTATTACGAAATATTTAGAAATGAATTAATTTTTGATAGAATCATTCGTTATGCACATTAAGTAATAAAGCTGATGGTGTTTCAGACATTTACTGCGTTCCACACATATTAACTATCAGATATTAATAGGGAAATTTCTTATAATTTTATTTTTATCTTATATACCGATAGCAAGATGCTAGTAATTGCACCCTTTCATAGGCATTATTATTATATTATTATTATTATTATTATTATTATTATTATTATTATTATTATTATTATTATTATTATTAACAATAATGCAAAATGTTCCACTAATACACAGAAATATATAATCCTAAATTTGAAATTGCAACTTTCCAATTCAGACGTATCTGTTATACTACAAGCACTTGTATGAGTTTTATTTTTCACATTATTATAATATATATATATATATATATATATATATATATATATATATATATATATATATATATATATATATATATATTAGTACTGAAGCTTACTATTATATAAGGAAATGTATTTATAAACGAGCAAATAAGTGAATAAAATGTCATTCTTGAGCAGGGCAGCGCCGTCGTCTCCCCAGGTTCTGGGCCAACCACCCCCAGGCCCCCGGTCACTGCGCCTCCCACGGTGCGCACCCCCAGGCCCCCAGTCTCTGAAGGCTGCTCTGCCAGTGAAAAGCTGTGCCCCCAGCTACCAGGGAAATGTGTCCCCAACAATGTTGACTGTGGCATCATTGGTAGGTGTCTTATATCCTCCAAAATATTTTGGGTTTGGTGTCATATATATGCCCAGAATTGTATTGAATTGAATGCTCTGGTCAGAATAATATTGTCTTCAGTGGCATACACCCTTCGTAAGCTTATGTTTGATGCCATGTATTCTCTTTAATTTTAGGCCCAGTTCTCAAGTGATCTTAGTTTATATACCTCCCTTGATATTATTGGGTTTAGTGCCATATATATATTTTTTTTTAGATTTGGATTCAGTCTAAATTATGACATGTATAAAATTAGGGTCAGTGGCGTCACATGTTTTTGTTAATATTGGGCCTTGTGTTATAAGCGTGTAGTAATATTGAGTTTAGTTTGCGTGTCCTTGTTTAAATCGGGTTCAGTGTCACATGCCTTAAATGACAAGACATTCAGTTTCATATACCTTCAGCAAGATTGTGTTAGTGTCCTATGCAAGCGGTTTTATTTGGTTTGTCTCCACATGTCCTTAAAAATGTTGGACACATATGTTTTCAGTTAATTTCCACAAGTTCCCATTTATATTAAATTCGCTATCTTATGTCCCCAGACTTATTGGGTGTCAGTGTCTCGTCCCTTAATAATATTGGGTAGGCTACAATGTTATACATTTTACGTAATATTGAGTTCATTGTTGCTTGTAATATTGGGTTCATGGCTGCTTACCATTTGTAATATATGGTTCATGGGTGCCTATTTGCAATGTTGGATTCACTGTCATATATCCTCCTTGGTAATGAGTTCATTGTCATAGATGCCCGTTGCTAACTTGCTGATGCTGAGTTCAGTGTCGTATTATGTACTCAGTAATGCTGGATTCAGTGTCAAGTGTCAATAATAACGCGTTCATTGCTATTTTTCCTTAGTAATACTGCTATTTGATCTCATATATCCTCAGTTATATTGGGTTCTGTGTCATACACCCCATGTAATATAAGGTTCAGTGTCTTGTATCCCCTACAATATGGAATTAAGTGACATGTGCCCTCTTCGTCGTATAGCCTACCCTCGGCACAGGTTCAGGGTCATAAGCTGGTACAGTATCATGAATCATCAGGAATATTTACAGTATCATGAATCATCAGGAATATTGCTGTTAGCGTCATAAGATGTTATTTATATTCATCAGTATTAGCTGCAGTGTTATGCATCCTGATTAATGCTAGGCTAATAGGACTGTTTTAATTGTCAGGCATCACTGATCATAGTAGTTTATGTGACAAAAATAACCGTGTGTCCCCAATACTGTGGTTTGGTACCATAACTTAGTATTATCAAGTAATATGGCCGGCAAGAGGGTTCTAGCCTTAGCATTTTGCAGGAAGGAGAATTTCACGGGCGAACTTAGATTTTAAAACACCTTCATGTTTTCAGGCAGAGTTACGTGTCCCCTACCGAAAGATTATGGCGTTGAGACTCAGGTGCTGATATGTGGAAATGGATCACCTCTTGGCGTCAGGTGAGATGGGTTATCATTTTGCTTAGTTACTGAATAACTTACTATACATACCAATTCGTCTATCAGTAAAATTGTATTCCGTGTGTGTGTATGTGTGTACAACTGTCCCATGACATCATATTTAGGATTTCAGTAACTACTAATGATTATGAGGGGCTAAGCCCTGTCAAGTAACTGCAGGCTAGTGAGTGGGTTAGGTTTAGGTTAGTTAAATTGATAGAGTGACTGGTTTTTATAAACTACAATGGACAAACTAAAGTAAAAGAAGAGTCTGATACAAGAAAAAAGTCAATAAACATTCATACTTAATAAATGCTTCATGTATAATAGCAATAATTTATTTATTGTAAAAACGAGCGTCGAAACGACCAAAACCTGACCTATTTACCGTATGGGTTTTCTTTGCTTAACCTGAATGGGTTCTCCAGCTTTGGCAGATTACTCATAAAAGGTCTTTTTACCTGTTTAAGTTTACCTTTTAATACAAAGAAACTCAAACTGGTAAGTATACCCGTTGTCGTCGTTGTTTTTGATTGAGTTGGCGTCATTTCAGCACAGGCTCTTGCCCATAGGGCAGCCCTTAAAAGTTGAACCAAATCAGAGCTGTTCTTTTGTTTTACTGAAGAGAATAGAATAATGTATTGAATTTAGGCCAGAGGCCAAGCGCTGGACCTGAGGTCATACAAACTGACAGTAAAAAGGTTTGTAACAGGAGGAAAACCGCTTGGGAGCGCTATGAATCAGTCGTTAGGAGAGGGTGGGAAGTAAGATGGAAGAAAGAGAATATGAATGGAAGTACAGTAAAAGGAATGAAAAGTTATTATTATTAATATTATTATTATTATTATTATATACGCTGTCTTTGCAGGTGTGGTGATGATACTACCGTCCCTGTGTTGACGTTGCTTATGGTACAATGCCAGGGTAGCAATAGCATTAGACAAAATCATGTGGTAAGTACGTTAGAAAAATTGTTGAACTACTAGTTTAAACACAGACGCCTGGAAGACGATAAACTACATGTTAAGTAATGGAAAATGTGTAATTTAGAGAAAGGGGTCCTTTTGTGCGTCAGAAATGTCCCATTTTTAATAATCCTATATGACTTATGATGCTCATGTATTGTGTCTCACTAAAAGGAGTGTATTTTGTATGAACAACATTTATGCATAGCTATAATTTCAGTCTTCGTACCATATTTTACAATGGACTTCCTATGAAGCCTGTTTCTTGCGCTTTAGTTGTGGCATCCCAAGCATGTGTTAATGGTGTTCACATTCAGTTAACAAGAGACATTTCCTGTAGGGGTTTAGTGCCATCAGTGCACCTCACGCGGTGCACTGTAGGCACTACTTGAGGTCCTTTGCAGCGCCCCTTTAGCACTTAGCTGCAGCACCTTTCATCCTGTTTACTGTACCTCCATTCATATTCCCTTTCTTCCGTCTTACTTTCCACCCTCCCCTAACAATTGTTTCGTAATGCAACTGCGAGATTTTACTCCTGTTACACCTTTTAAACCTTCTTACTCTTAATTTCCCATTCAGTGCTGAATGACGTCATAGGTCCCAGCACTTGGCATATAGCTTATTTACATTCCATTCCATTTAATATATACAAGAATCAGTCAACCTTATACAATCATTTTGTCCATGCTAAGCATTCTGAAGGATTTAAGGTGTCACCTGATGACAGTATCCCTTATAAATGAGAAGGATATTCATGAAAACTGCTAATTCATGCACTATATCCACAGGAGAGCTTCAATGTCCTGGATGGCCCGGGTGACGATGGGGGCGCAGGTGTGTATCAGTGCTCAGGCACAGGTAGATGGGAAAGGAAACACGGCTCTTCCATTGAGGACTTGATTGTTTCTTGCAGGGATGCAGGTAAGATGTTTGCTGTTTTCTTTTCTTTTACATGCATAAACCGTATCCCTTTTAAAGCCAATAATGCAAATAAATATATAAATATATATATATATATATATATATATATATATATATATATATATATATATATATATACACATATATACATACAGTATATTATATAATATATGTATACAGTATATATATTTTTTTTTTATGTATTTTTTAGATTTGTAAATATTTTGAAGCCCCATTGAACTTCTATTTATTTGGCCTTGAAATCTGACTTTACGTTAAGGGAAACTACAAAGAAAAGAAAAGGATGATTCACAGCTTAGGGCTCTACTTCATGAGGGAATGTTACGGGAACTGGGTTAAATTAAGTAATTATATTTACAGAAAAGAATCAAAATGAAAATGGTTAAATGACTTATTAGGAGGTGTGCAATGCCCTGAAGATCTTCCTACTGAGTCTTGAATGATGGCAAGGCACAGTCCAGTGACATCCACTGCAGTCCTCAGCAATAGAGAGAGCAAACATTACACGCCAGTAAAAGAAAATATAGCACGCACACGACTGAAAGGCTGCACTGAGGGTGCAATGATCCTCGAGTGGGAATGAATGAACACTTAACACTCGGGACATAAAACGCCACTTGGAATAGCACTGGAAATGGCGCAATATTGATACAGGGACATACTGCACTCAATAAGCATTTCTAAGGGCAAAATGTCGTGGCTGAAAAGCCTTCACTTGTACTTTACCGTCGGGGGAAGCTGGTCTGGCAAAGAATGACGATGGGCGGTTGCACTCGTGGCACTCTGCACTAGTTCGCTTGGGAAGTTTGTCCACTTGGTGACGAAGGGGCTGGATTCCGCGTCAGGAGCTTCAGGTGATGACGGGGGCCCCTCTCAGCGTTCGTAGCGATTACCCGCGTGTCTCTTGCTAACTGCTAACTCCCATTTCTGACTGTTGACTGCCGACTGCTAACTGCCCACACTCCTTTTAAGACCTCTGTTGAGTATAATGACCGTGTGCAAAGATCTGCCGAGTATCGTGACCGTGTGCAAAAGATGTGTCATTTTCCAGGTGTTACGACCATCTGCTTGCATCTGCAGAAAGACAATTCAGCCAGCTTAATCTGCCTTTAGAATGGTTGTTTTAAGCAGCTTATTTGGGCTAAGCTGCTTATGGGAGTGGCACTCAGCCTCTCATCCTCGCCCTTTTTGACCGTGCCCTCTAAATGTCTGTTTCAGTTAAAGGAAAGGGACAGATCAAAATGTTGATAACTTTAAGTGTTTTGATATCTAGGTCAACTGGGATCGACTATGCAGCTACGGTTCTACTTTTGATAAACTAAGGGCAAACTAAGGGTCAACTGTGCAGCGACTTCTTGTAACTTATAATATATATTCATTACTTAAGGTTCTTTGCAGCACCTCTTCAACTCCTAGCTGCAACCCCTTTCACTCCTTTTACTGTACCTCCGTTTCTGTTCTCATTCTTCGATCTTACTTTTCACCTTCTCCTAACAAATGTTTCACAGTGCAGTTGCGAGGTTTTCCTCCTCATACACCTTTAAAATCTTTTACTTTCAAATTCCCTTTTAGTGCTGAATGACCTCATAGATCCCAGTTCTTGGCCTCAGGCCTAAATTTTATATTCCATTCCATTCCAGTCTCTTGTTAGACAGAATCCATGGGAGTCTCTGTTGTGTCTCTTTACGATAGTGTCTTGGAGAAAGCAGATGAGACACCCCAATACAGCAGGTTGGTCCTTTGGAGTTAGGCTATGTGAGGATCAGAGTTGTTCGTCAGAAGATCCCTTTGTCTTCCTTGACTGATGATGCACTGTGGTCTCTATTGCCTTGGAAACGAACTACTAAAAGGTGTTTGCAGTGTTTCTTTGGTCCCTAGCTGCATCCTATTCTTAGCCTTTTACTTTACCTCCATTCCCGCTTTCTTTATTCAGTCTTGCTATCCAACACCTCTAACTGTTACTTCTAAGCACAACTGTGGGAGTTCTTCCTGGTTCCACCTTTAGATCCTTGTACTTCCTTTAACATATTTTCTAGGTCAACCACTCCAACTCTCTCTTTTCACTGTCTTGAGCGCCGAATAGCTGAAAGTGCCCCAGCCTTTTGCTTAACAGCCTAAATTTCGTAAATCCAGTTCATCCAAATTTGATCGCTTTCTCCCAAGAGAAACTTTTGTTGATGGGATGGAAATCTTCATATATCAAAGTAGGAAATTC
>NC_089749.1:21017661-21190161 GCF_040412425.1 Macrobrachium rosenbergii
TAAATCAGTGGGGCAAAGTGGAATAAAGGAAGAAAGTGAATACTTAAGCAATTGTGTCCTTGCTGTGCCCATTCTCTTGCTTCAAAGACTGATCAGTACGAGGTCACATAAAAACGTAGTGTTGAAATTCAAGTAAGGGTGTACCAGAAACTGAAAATAATTAATTTATACCGTGAGAGTTCTTCCTTTTCCTTTAAATGTTCTAATAGTTGATGCCTTCTCTTACAGATCTCCAGTTTCTAAAGAGGCTGATCCAAGATTGGATAACTATTTGGTAGAGCTACCGGGACCAAATGACGCGAACCCAATAATCAGAAATCAGGTTGGTGAGAAATCAGCACTCTTTTGATTTATCCAGGACCCACTTATACAGCATAAGTGGGTCCTGGATTTATCATGCGCTTTCACACACGCCTTTTCGAGTCCACCTCCTGTAGTCGACCCTCAAACTCGCAAACATCTGCTCAAGTCTGACACCAGCGTTTGACTTTTTACCTTTACATAGCTTTTCTTGTCTGCTACTTGTATTCGACCTTTAAACTTGAAACACCCTGTTTACTTTGTCACTTTTTTTACTTCTGCTCGCAGACACCATTTTCAGTTTGTCACTTTTGTCCTTCAAATCGGACAATTCAATTCTGCTTCTGATATATGACTATCAACCCTCAAAGACATAGCGGTTCTGCCACATTTAGATTTCCTTCCATTTCTAGAAACTTTTTTTATCGAATCTGATACTTTGATCTTCAAACAAGCATCTACTTTTTCCCTTTGGGCACTGAGAACTAAATAGAAGGAACTGCTATGATTAGCTGCATTTCTACTGAATTACGCTGCGCAATGGCGACAGGTTAGATTATCTCCTTCATGAATCGTACTTGGGGAACCAAAACAGACTTTAGGGTTCAATGTCATTGATGTGATCAAGACGGTCGACTTTTTTGCTCGCGACTCTTGCTCTTAAACTCATCTTTATTATTTTCCTTCTTTCCAGCCCACGGATATTTTCATTCACCCAAGGTACAGCCCAAACGATGGTAAATTCCAGCATGATATGGCTGTCATTTTCTTCAGGCAGAATAATCCACAAAGGCTACCGACCGTCTGTATATCTAATCAGCAATACAGACAAGAAGTTGGTAGAGCTCACGTAGTAAGTGTGTATATGTTTTTGTGTAAAATTAGCTAAACACATAGTGGAACCTGCATTCTATTAATAGCCTGGAAATGGTCCCTCATACAAATACCAATTGATTAGTCAAAACGTAAATCTGATGACGGCGATAAAAGCCACATTAAGTCAAGTTAGACAAAACATCCATCTTTCACACTTCATCACAGGTGTTCAGCTTAGATGGTGAACGTCAGACACCTGGTGGACGGAGACAACCACTGCGTCCTATTTGGAAGGTTATTCTGGCTTCCTGGGACCACTCCTGCCTCACCACGGCCATACGAACGTCTCCAAGATGCATAGGTACGGTGGAAGTACAAGGATCCCAGTTCTGTGCAGCTCATAAAGGTAACTGGCAAATATGTATGTTGTAAATTTATTTGTACATAATATTATTAACTTTCTAACTTTAATAAAATCACTGCTAGGAGTTACGAATAACTATACTCCGTTTTCTTTAGTGAGTTAACAGAACTCTTAGCATTTTTTTTTTATGTATTTTGATTAATTTTACTGAGCATTTAAATTTTGATTACTTTCACCAATACTATTATATTGATTTAATAAATATAGAGATAACTGTTCTTTCAAGTTAGTAAAGAAATTAATTTAGGGAGTGATAAGAACCTGGCAAGCCTTTTGGCGGGCTTAGGCCGAGGGCGGCCTAACTCGGCCACTGTAGATTCAAGAGGCATGCCAGACGCACATGCACTTATGTTAACTGAAACAATTTGCTTGGTGTAGTGTTATAAAACTTGATAACACGAAGACCTTTGGTTCATATGCCCCCCTTTTCCTTGTTTACCTGTCCTAACCCTATATCCTTTCCAAATCCTTATTTACAACCAAAAAATTGAAGTGGCCTTCCGTTCCCTCTACCGTCAGAACATGTTGGTAAGTAGCATAAATTTCACCAACATATAAATTTATTTCCAGAAACAGCTAGAGGTCATTGGTTTTACTAACCAAATAGATAGGATTTGTTTCAGTGTAGGGGTAAATTAAGATCAGTGTTCAAACTTTAGGCTAACTATAAGGTAGGTCGATACATGATTCCTAGGCCAGGTCGCCATTGTTTCGGGCAAGTGATTCGAGTTTACCGTTGTCCGATAGGAAGCAGCTTCGTCAATTAACGTTTTACTTGCTTGTTTTAAAGCCGTAATAAACTGTTTTTCCTTTCTTTACTTCTAGAGGCAAGTTTTACTTAATTGCTTTGTTATAATGATATTGAGCTATGGAGATAGTTCCCATTGATGGGTGGGTTACTGTGCTCAGCTAGCACTCTGCTGGCTCCCTGTGTTCGATTCTCCTGACCGGCCAATGAAGAATTAGAGGAGTTTATTTCTGGTGATAGAAATTCATTTCTGTTATAATGCGTGTGTCTGGATTCCACAATAAGCTGTAGGTCCCGTTACTAGGTAACCAATTGGTTCTTAGCCACGTAAAATAAATCTAATCCTTCTGGCCAGCCTCCCTAGGAGAGCTGTTAATCAGCCTTCAGTGGTCTGGTTAAACTAAGGTATACTTAACTTTGGAGCGCAGAGAAAATTGTACATAGGCTTAGACTGAACAATTTTACATAGATGTACTATAATTGCATGGGCGTATAGAATAATTAGCCCAAATAAGGCCCTGCCTGCTATATTTGCATTAGATTTGGTGCTTACCCTGCCTAACTTCACTTTAACTTGGTCAGAAACTTACGGAATTTTTAGCCTAACTGAATCTTGCTCTGAATTTTTATGGCCTTGGTTTAATTTATTCTAAGGTCTTTTAGTTTAATTGAATTTACCTAACATTTACCTGAATTTAATTACTTAAATTTACAAAGCAATTTAATAATCCTTTGGACTTTCTGGCACAAGTCTAAAAGCACGTTAAGTGCATGGAAGAATTGTGTGCTTAACAGCCCATCCACCTTATTTACCAGAGAATGTTCAGTGGAAGGAATTACCCTTGTCATATGTAGTGTACGTTTCTCTCAATCTTCCCACTGAATGATACGAATTTCCCACACGTGTTCAAACAGATTGTTCACTTACACGTCTTTTCCACTTAGATGTGGTGTGGTCCCAAAAGATACTGACCTCCTGGTTCTCAGAAGGGATTAAGGTATGAAGCTGCCAGGACCTTGACCTTTGACACTTGGTTCTAACCCACTACAGCTGACTAGATACTAGGTACATGAACTTTTCAGGTCAACTGAGATACGATGGGCATTACTGTATGGAAGTCAGGCCAAAGGCCCTTCCTCCTTTCCCAGAATCGATTCCAGGATATTAGTAGGTTAAGGGGATCGGCCGCCTAAAAACCCAACAATCTTTAAAAATCTGATTTGCTGAAAAATTCTATGTATTTGCATAGGTTCAAGAATGTCGCATTTAAATATTATGCTAAAATTTACTGTGTTTCTCTCTAGTTATGGCCTAAAATGTAATAACAACTATATACCCATAAAAACAATTGTGTAGCGCAAATGATTTAGTCTGGCATAGCTTTTGTGATATATATTACGAAAACTTCCTTTGAAAATGAAATGTATAATGTCAATAATATCCTACTGGCACCTTTTAGTTATTCCTAAAGATGACAACGCAATACGCCATACCATGACGCCGACTCAGGCCGAGAGTTGCTCTTATAAACTTCCTGGAAGTTAGAAGGACATGTTTTTCATGCTCGCGGCCTTGACTGAACTCCTTGTATTTTCTGCGGTGTTTTGTTTTTTTTCACCGTGCCTAAAAGGTCCAAGAGTTCACTTCATGCTTCTAGAATGCGGAAAAGCCAAAGTGGAAAAGTCCAGGCGAGAAGTAGAAGAAAGAGTTCAAGAAATTAGTGCCATAGATGGGAATGGAGCGACAGAGAGAGAGAGAGAGCTGTCGCCCATCAAACGGCGTGAGAGTAGCGATCTCTGCTGACCAGAGACCAACCATCCACTTCAAACGCCTTTATTTGTTCGTCACTACCAAAGGGCAAAGATATTTAGAAAAAGAAAGCAGTAGCTCGGAGGCTGATATTATAGACGATCCTGAAAATAAAATGATCATGGGCCAGTGAAGCAAGACTGATGAATTACTTGAATCACGAATCCCCTAATTGTGAATGTAAAGTAATTCCCAGGATCCATTTGGCAAGGATGGATTCGAGACACTAATAAAAAAAGTGCAGGCAACTATGATACCTTAGAGTAATACCTTGCAGCAAGATCAGACAGGGGGGGACCAGGAACCTAAAATTTATAAGAATGTGTCTTAGGTGCAATATAAATAATCAATTAATATTCTTATTTGTAATCATTTTTGCATTAATTAATACCCAAAAATAAAAAATTAAAACTATAGAATTAATTGTAACATTAAAGTCTTTGAGTCCCTTTTACTTTTTATGTAACTAAAACTTGAAGGCCTGCTTTCTCAAAACATGTTTTTCGCCTTTAAATGCATCTCTCCTTAGTATTGGAGCCACCTAAATGAAATTTTTAAATATAGCATGGGGAAACATGGTAGATTAAACAAAGTCTGGGGATTTTTAATATTTTGTTTCTGATTTTTGGCAATTATTTTTTCTGTACTTTTTCCGGGAAAATTTCATTAAAAAAAAAAAAAAATCATATCTCGAAAATAATTGAAAATCAAAATCCCTGGCTTGTAATCGAATGTCCATATGTGTTTTATACGTGGTTCAAATCTCATCCTTAAAAGCAAAAAAGCAAAGGAGGAGATGCATTTTGAAAATGGCCATTTTTGGCCGAAAAATGCTCTGGCAATCACAAAAACCTAAGGTCACTGAACAAAAAATTTTTTCCCCAGAAGTTCCACACAATATCCTTTTAACAAACCTATATATCAACAACCTGTCGTTAAAAGTCGGAAACCGGCTGATCCCTTAAGGAGCTTCTGACCACTAGAGTCATTCATAATTAACATACATACAAGCATGTGTGCATATATATATATATATATATATATATATAGATAGATATAGATATAGATATAGATATATATTTATATATATATATATATTATATATATATATATATTGGATATGGTTTTGATCAGACCTAAGAGTTTCAGCTTGGTTGATTTAAGGCCAGACTGATTGTAACTGAGATTCACGGAATTTACCATGAAGGGCAGGGCGGGGGTAGTAGTATCTAACTTTAGCCGGCTTAGGCCTTTCTTCAGATGAGGGAGTGATCAGGTAAAACACTTTAGGGATTCACGTAATTTATATTTACATAAAACACAACCAGAAGAATGGGGATGATGATGGATAGGGAGAACAGAGTCCTGTCGTACAAACACTTATAAAGTAGAGCGAAAGATCCTTCTCTGTCTTTCTCTCCTTCTGTCTCTCTGCCTCTCTGCCCTCTTTCCCTCTCCTCCTGGGACAACCTTTCTTCTCCTTCACCTGTCTTTTTTCCTCCCCTGTCTTTCCTTTCTTTCTCCTGTCTCTTCTTTCTCTTTCCTCCCTTGTCTGCCTCTCTTCCTCTTCCTCTCTCTCTGCTTTGGCAGACAGTACTCTTCTGAACCCACTCTAGAGCATTACCTGACATTTCCATTTTCGTTCTGATGTCCATGTAGAACTTGTAGCCACTGGTCTCAGGAGGTTCTAGTCGACTGAGCCATCTTGTGATGTTTTGGAGGGCGGGCTGTGGCCTCGGCTACCAATGGGAATGTAGGAAATGGATAGGTGTCAGTGGCAGTACTACGAATAAGCAGGAGTGATCCTTCAGAGGAGGTGGCACTGGTAGTCAAATCAGAGGTTGCCTGAAGACTTACGGGCTTGCAATGAGCGATGTCAGGTGTCTCGTAAGACTCCAGTGGGTTTATGCAGAATGATTCGGGTTTGTCACAACATTTAAAGTGTCTAATAAAGATTTTGATTTGCTGAGAGACTAAAGGCGGGCAAATCATGCAGAGGGGGCTTACGAGGGAATCTGCAAGAGCTGCCGGGTACAAAAGTACGGATTTTTGTTTGTTCAAGAGGGAAATCAATGCAGAGTGATGAGAGAAAAATAGTTTATTTTAATACATAGAATCTGCGGCAACAGGGTATAGCAGTACTTAATTTACCATGCATGAGGCATGGTTTGTTGCCTAAGGATCATGTGTGTGCAAGTAAAAAAGAAATTACGTTACTCTACTTAGACCTGTGGTTGGCACGGATCGGTTACCCATGTCTTACTTCTGCCTAGTAGTGGGTCATGTGGTCGGTGCTGACAAAGACTGAGAGCACGTGGTATTTGTTATGACGGGCTGTGGGTCGTATGATCACAAAGCCTCACAAAGTCTGGAATTCTTTCTCTTGTCTGGGAGGCTTCTTGCACTTAGAAAATGATGGCACACGTTTTACTGACTTATGATCTGTCAAAAGGAAATGGGAAGCTCTGAGTTCGGTTATTTGGGAATCTGGAATTTCTAGTGGATGTTACTTTATGGGCACATTTTCTGGGGGCTTGCTGTCCCAAGTCTGAAAATGCACCAGAATTCACTAAGGAAGCAGGAAATTAGAGATTTCCCACTGAATCAACACTCCTATCATGCACGAGCAAGAGAGAAAAATGTATCCAACGGACTGAAAATTGCTGGATAGGCCTTTACTTTGCGCCCAGTAAATTTGCCTATCTAAATTTCGAGACGACAATTTGTCCGGATAACGGGACAGGAAATACACGCATATTTCACTATTTCCCGTTTTATCACTTCGAATATTTCACGTCACTTGCCTAGCTACCCATCAATTACGCATGCAGGGCTATCACAAGCGCTTGGCAACAAAGCCTCGTGGGATTGCTAGTGCCTCTTCACATGACTAATTTTTGCGCACGGTTCAACAAATTTGACACTGGTTATACAGCGTCACGCTTTTTGTTCATACCAGTATAGAAGTGTAAAATAACACTTTTACTACGCTGTGGATGGCTTCCGCTTGTGTGCTATTTATGGGGGGTTACAAAAGTTTCGTTTCTAGTCTTGCAACCAGTTTTAACAGTGCTATTCAGCTGATAGTGCAATTGCAGGGCTTTAAAAACATGCAGCTGCAAGATTCTGAGCATCGGTTACCGGTATGGTTTTGATCTGGACCAGAGGTCAACTTGGCTGGATTTAAGGCCACAGAATGATTCCTGAGATTCACCTGAATCCTACCTGGAATGGCCTTTCTAGATGAGTGAGTGATCAGATACACATTTAGGTTCACGTAATTTATATTTGCATAAAACACAATCAGAAGAATGGGATGATGATGGCTAGTGAGAAGAGTCCTGTCATACAGATCAAGTTATAAAGTAGATGAAAGATCCATGTTGATACACAAGGGGCTTTCCGCTTAAAGGCACCATTAATAAAGGGCACAGGGCTTACACTGTACACATAATAAGATGATGAGATAGTTCAACAGCAAGCACTCCTATCTGCAATCGAGAATGCACAGTTACTAAATAGTCGGCAGCGTAATTGAAGGGAATCGAGGTTGCACTTATGGTGCTACAACTCGATCCTGCAACACTGGTTAATACTTTACTAGGTTATGCACCCTTTCCTTAAGAACACAGGTCTCACGGGAGGTAAATTGCACTAAGAAAAGAAAATAAAACAGTGAGAGAAAATAATAGGGAAACGTGATGACTTCGGAGAACCCTAATTCGGGTACATTACCTCTTCAGAGATGGGGGTTCATCGTAAAGGCACCAGCAATGGAGGGTGATAAATGAAGGGGTCACACAAAAGTAACACAGGCATCTAGACCAGCCACGTGGGAAAGCAGGGGAGCAAGAGAACTGTAAGTGTCCTGGTAGGTCGTCCAACATCTCTGAGAGAGATCTTGCCCGCGGCGTGCGCCTTTGTAATGTCGGGAGGATTAAGGTACTGCTCATCCAGGTGGTGAAGTCTTCGCTGGTACTTCATTTTGGATAGAGGGCTTCTGTAATGCGGTTGTTTGGCGGGCATGCGTTTCTTGAGGTCACCATGCCCAGGTGTCATGGCGCCAGCACACTTTCTTTGTGAGTCACCCCATGTGGCAAGGATTAATCTCTCTAGGACTGTACCCTGAATTATGACTCTGGCAAGTCACTTAGTCATGGGAAAGGGACTGGCAAAAGTCACTTAATAAGGGAAGGTTAAAGCTTACCCATGGATGGGTGAGAGAGAAATCAAAGGGGCAAGGAATTATTCATGCGTACAGCTTTACATTTATTATGAATTCACACGATGTTAAAATATTTACTCATGCTTTATTTTACCTAATTGTGATGGGAGGATAGGCGAGGAAGAGGTTCTCATTACAATTACAATATATATATATATATATATATACAGTAGAACTGGTCCTGACGCTAATTCGTTCCAGAAGAAGTGTCGAGATTCGATTTTGTAGAATTCTGATTTAATTTCTCCCATAAGAAATACAACTGAAAATGGATTAATCCATTCCTGACCACCAGTCATTACCCAACCTTTGCCCTTTTTTATACAAAAAACTTTATACAAATTAATAAATTAAATAGGTTCAGAGTTGAATAACTTACAGTATCAGAAGCACTTTTATATTTTTAAATGCTTACTGTATCAAAAACCGAGTGCCATAGGCTGTGGCTAGGTGGTACGCCTACAGGCACTACCAGAATGTACTGCAACAGGTACACATGAAAACTGTTGTTAATAATGATAACATTGAAAACAAGCCAGATTATTCACATTAAATTAATAATACAGTATTTATAAACTGAATTATTTGTGATAATAGTTAACATAAAATTAAGAAAATCAATTATGTCGACTGCTTGTGGCAGGAACAGTAGAGCACGCTCAGTGAGATCACGGATTACTTTATAAACATTCAATGTTTATGGAAATATATAGTCTACCGGAATAGTGATAAAATCATTAGAAAACATCTTCAGCAAATATTTACTGAAAGATGTTTACAGTGATTACTGAAAGATGTTTTTGCAGTGATTTGGTGTACACTATTCCAGTAGACTTCTATGAAATCTACCATAAGTATTGAATGTTTGCGTAATTAGTACCGCGATAACCACCAGGCGGCGCTCTGGTTTGTTTATATCTGCCAAGCTGCCGAAGTTCGGACGTAATTTTAGGAAATTTTTTTAATTTTATGATAACAGATATACAGTACTACGAGCAAATTATTTACGACATCCAATGTGATAATTCATTTGTTTTTCAACAGCAGCAGCATGTGTGGGCTGAAATGCTTTTAAATAAGAAGGGAAGAACGCCACCAACAACGCTTCTTAACTAAAGGTGAGCCACCAAACTTTTTTTTTCTACAAACATCATATGATCTTATCGGTCGGATTCCGCTCTGTTGTTTGAGCCCAACGCAAAATTTGATCACCATTCGTGTTGAAATCCGACTATGCTCTAGTTCTAGTACAGTCGAGGACCGAGGTTCTACTGTATATGTATGTATATATATATATATATATATATATATATATATATATATATATATATATATATATATATATATATATATATATATATATCTATATATATATATATATATATATATATATATATATCTATATATATATATATATCTATATATATATATATATATATATATATATATATATATATATATATATATATATATATATATATATATATATATATATATATATATAGGACCTCATTCAAACTGGATGGTATCTAATGGGGTATTTATTCAGAAAATGTTACAAGCTTTCTTGGACAAACAGTCCTCATTATCAAGTTTGAATGAGGTCCTGTTAGTAATTATACTAAAGCACAGAACAGTTGTGAATGTGACAGGGTTGTAAGGTGTCAAAGAAACGAGCAGGTAAAGGTTACTGCTGATTTATTACAGATCCAGGCGGCTTATATTGCGGCCGACTGACGCCGGGCCGTGAGAGACAATGGAATTGACTGTGACCTGAGGTCGAAACAATAAACAATAATATGCAGTGAACGAGTACGAATTACAATACGAAACATACAGAGACACAATATAGATACAGTCTTGATGCCTGTGAATGAAGAAACATGTGATACACAATGTGTGACATTCGTATAAATACCATAAAGTAAAAATGATTAAAATGCGTGACCTGGCACGTTTTAGGCGTGACTAATTTAGCTTGAAGAAAACGGGAAGTCACCAAAGAAAACAAGCTCAGCGGAGACTTAATTAATGGCGCCGCGAAACACTATCCTGGCGCCGAATTGGTGACTTTACAAATACTCCCAAGGCGAGGGACGCGTCTGATTAATCCCTGTACCTGGTGGGGCGCTGAAGGGTGCCGCGGCTCCTTGAGGATAACTGAGGGCCTCCCGCCTGTGAGGCTGCTGTTTGGGCGGTCCCTTCCTGGGGGCGGCGCCCTGCGGTGGTGAGGGCGTGCTGGAGTGCGTTTGGGCGGAAGGGGTGCTGCGGCGCTGCGGGACTCTCCGACAGGAAGGCGGGCTTTAGCCGGTCTATGGAAACCCAGTCGTTCCTGCCTGGAAGTGCCAGCCGGAACGCCTTGCTGTTCCGTTCCAGCACGCGGAAGGGTCCCCTGTAGGGCTTAGTTAGTGGTGGACGGACGGCGTCGACTCTGACGAAGACGTGGGTGGCGGATGACAGCTGTGGCGGCACGAAGGTGGTTGCTCTGTCGATGTATGAGCGCCTGCAAGGCGAACTTGCCGGCCACGTCGCTGGAGCCTCTGCAGAGATGGGGAGTGGCGATCATCCGTCACGAGCTCCCCGGCACCACGAGGGGTTCCCCAGGTTTGTTCAGCTGCGGATGGGGTGCCATCGGCTCTGGGGCGGTCCTCAACCGAGGAGGACCCACGGCAGCTGATGTTTCCAGTCCTCGGCGGTGCAGCGGGCCATGAGGATGACTTTAAGGACCTGTGGAACTGTTCAACCAGGCCGTTGGCCGCTGGGTTGTACGCTGTGGTGGTGTGGTGCGTGGTTCCCAGCAGTTGAGCCAGGCAGACCACAGCTCGGAGAGGAAAGCGGGGCCCCTGTCGGTTGTGATGTGGTCCGGGGCGCCGGCGGCTAACCCAACTGGAGAGCAGGGGCCTCGGCGCACGCCGCGCTGGCGGTGGCTTCTTGCATGGGCGTGGCCGGGCCACCTCGTTGAACGGTCTACCACCGTGAGGAGGTATCTGGATCCGCCTGATGGGGAAGGGGCCCGACGACGTCGATGTGGATGTGGCGGCGGCGCCCTGGCTGTGGGAACTCGCCTACCCCGACTGCGTGTGACGACCCACTTTACTGGTCTGGCACTGCAGGCACTGTTTTGCCCAGGCTGTGGCGTCCTTTTGCACCCCGTGCCAGACGAACTTTTTGAAAGCAGTTTGGCCGTGGTCCTGCCGGAGGGGTGTGAGGGCCGTGGATGATGTCAAATACCTGGCGGCGGCGTGAGGCTGGAACCAAAGGGGCGGCTGGCCTGTGCTGATGTCACAGAGCAGACTGGGGCCTCCGGGGCGAGGGTCACGTCCCGCCACTTGAGGATGTGATGGCGGTGCGGTATGCTGGGGTTTCTGGGTCAGCGGCCTGTTCCCTGGCAAGGTCCTGGTAATCTACACCAAGCTGCACTGCGTTCAACTCGACTCTGGAGAGGGCGTCTGCTACGGGATTTTTCTTGCCGGGAGGTACCTGACGGAACAGGTAAATTCGGCTATGGCTGAGAGGTGGCGCTGCTGTCTGGAAGACCATGCGTCCCCTTGCTTCGTGAAAGCGTGAACCAGTGGCTGGTGGTCTGTGAAGATTGTGAAGGCGTCCTCCAGGAGGAACTTGAAGTGCCGAACTGCGCGGTACATCGCGCAGAGTTCCCTGTCGAAGGTGCTGTATCGGGACTCTGCGGATTGAACTTCTTGCTGAAGAAGGCGATGGGCTGGGGGCGCCGTTGATGATTTGCTCCAGAACAGCACCGCAGGCAACGTTACTGGCGTCTGTCGTCAGCTGGAGGAGCCTTGGGATCCTGGTGTGCCAAGGCGGTTGCCTTGGTGAGGGCGGCCTTACGTCCGGGAAAAGGCCTGCTGCTGGCTGGGTCCCCAAGACAGGGACTTGGTTGACCTTTAGGACTTCCGTCAGGGGGCGTGGTGTGCGCGATCCCGGGGATGAAGCGCCTGTAGAAGTTTACCATCCCAAGGAACTCCTGGACGGCCTTGATGGAGGTGGGTGTCGGGAACTTTGCTACGGCTGCCACTTTCGATGTAAGAGGGCGGACGCCTGTCGGAGATACCTCGTGACCCAGGAACTCTGCTTTCTGGACGCCGAATGTACACTTGTCAAAACGGACGACGAGGCCGTTTTCTTGGAGGCGCTGGAGGACTGCTTTGATGTGCCTTTGGTGTTCGCTGTGAGACCTGGAAAATATGAGAATGTCGTCGACGTAGCAGACACAGAATTTTAGGTCCCCAGGATGCTGTCCATGAGCCGCTGGAAGGTGGCCCCGCGTTCCTCAGCCCGAAGGTGGAGAAGGCAAACACATAGGACCCGAAGGGCGTGATGATGGCTGTCTTTGGTATGTCCTCTGGCGCAACAGGTACCTGAAAATAAGATTTAAGAAGGTCCAATTTAGTGAATATTTTGGCCCCGTGAAAGGAGGCCGTAAGGTCTTGCATATTGGGCAGAGGGTAGTGGTCGGGCTCCGTTGCAATGTTGAGCCGTCTGTAGTCGCCGCAGGGTCTCCAGGAGCCGTCCGGTTTCTGCACCATGTGAAGGGGGCCCATGGACTGGAGGCCTTCCTGCAGATGCCCATCCGTTCCATCTCCGCGAATGCTTTTTCGCCTCCTGAAGGCGCTGAGGGGAAGCCTGCGGAACTTCGCATGTGTCGGGGCCCTTTAGTCACTATATGGTGGTATATGCCGTGCTTGGCTGGGGCCCCGGGGACTTGGCGGCTCGGGCTTAAACACCTCAGGAACTCCGACAGAAGGTGTGCGTGCTGGTGGGGCGACGGGCGCTGATGGTGGGTCTGGGTCCCGCCGTTAACGGAGAGACCGGCAGGAGTCGGTATCGAGGAGGCGCTTGCGCCCCACGTCGACTAGCAGGCCGAAGTGCGCCAGAAAATCGGCCCCAGGAGTGGGGTTCCTCGTCCGCCGCGATGAAGTCCCAGGAGTAACTCTGGCCAGGATGGAGATCGACAGGAGCCTGGTGCCGTAGGAGAGGATGGGGTTCCGTTGGCGGCCGTCAGGAAGGCGGCCGGGTCTGGTGTCTGGTTGCGGTCCTCTCTGGATGCTGGGAAGACCGACTTGAAGGCTCCTGTGTCGACCAGCATCATCCTGCCGGAGACGGTGTCGCGGGCGTAAAAACCTACTGTTTTGAGGCCCTGGGTTCTTCGGCTGCCATGGCGGCCTGTCCTGCTGGCCGCCGCCACCCCGTTTTTTGAACGGTTGAACGAGCAGGGCGGCAGGCAGTTTCGAGCGTCCTTTCGAACCACTTGTGATAGCGACAGAAGCCCGGGGACCACCGTCTACTGTGGTTCGGTGGACGTCTGTTGGCGATGGCGTTGACGGGCTGCTCTCGTCCTCTTCAGGCTGGACGGAGCTGACCGGCTGAGTGGCCGGTTTTAGCCGCTGTGAGCCTTGACGGAGTCTGTGAGGTGTTGTGCCGCCTCTATGAGGTCCTCGACAGGCATGGTGTAGGGGTGCGCGATCTGGTTGCGTACTTCCGGGAGGAGTTGGCGAAGGAAAATTTCCGTCACGAAGCTTATCTCCTGCCGCTTGTTCGTGCCACCCGAGACTGGTGTTGACAGGAGATCTGACCATGCCCCAAGCGTCTCTTGGTTCGAGGTCGTGGCGTGGATTATTGGCAAGGTCGATAGCACGGGCGGCCGCGCTCGGCGATGGGCAGGGAGCAAGCTTCGAGGAGGAACTTTTTGTGGTGCTGTATGTGAGGGTGAGTGTTTGGTACCCGCGAGATGAGTTTGTTGTACGTCCTCGGAAGGGCGTTGAGCACTGTGTCGGCCTGTAGGATTTCGTCCGTGAGGTCCGCGATTCTGAAGTGGCTCTCCACCCTGCGCAGCCACCTCGATGGGTTGCCCTGCGAAAACGGCGGCAGCTTTAGGGTGGGGGCGGCCCGCGATTGTGTTGCCCGGCCGTCGTGTGTTGGGCGCTGGTGTGGAGTTGCGGGAGGGCCTCGATGCGGGGCGGGCGGCTGCGATGGGGAGGTAGGTAAACCTCGAGTCCACGGGGTCCGTTTAACTGCATGAAGGAGGATATCGCGTCCATGCTCGCTCCTTTGACCCTTTGCTGGAGTAGGATACTCGGCGTCAGTGCGCACTTTTGCGTGCGCCGTGTGGTTCCGCTAGTGACGCTGGTGGGGTACGCCGACGAGAGTCAGCACGCTCAAACGCTGGTTACAGCGCCGTGTTTAGGCCGCTAAGAGCGTTTTTTGGAGAAATCCTGGAGCCAAGACTGAGTCGCCGTGTGAGTCCGCTAATGGCTCCGGGTCACTCCGGGGTCACCACTGTAAGGTGTCAAAGAAACGAGCAGGTAAAGGTTACTGCTGATTTATTACAGATCCAGGCGGCTTATATTGCGGCCGACTGACGCCGGGCCGTGAGAGACAATGGAATTGACTGTGACCTGAGGTCGAAACAATAAACAATAATATGCAGTGAACGAGTACGAATTACAATACGAAACATACAGAGACACAATATAGATACAGTCTTGATGCCTGTGAATGAAGAAACATGTGATACACAATGTGTGACATTCGTATAAATACCATAAAGTAAAAATGATTAAAATGCGTGACCTGGCACGTTTTAGGCGTGACTAATTTAGCTTGAAGAAAACGGGAAGTCACCAAAGAAAACAAGCTCAGCGGAGACTTAATTAATGGCGCCGCCGAAACACTATCCTGGCGCCGAATTGGTGACTTTACAGGGTTAATATATATATATAATATATAGATAGATAGATAGATAGATAGATAAATCCAAAAAGATATGGCTATAAATTTAGTTAAGATAGATGAGTCTGACAAGAATATAGTGAGAAAGAGAAATGTAGTTAAGTGAAGGGTATTGGCAGAAGGTGAGATACGGTAAAAATGCAAGTGACGCGAGACTGTTTATGGAGGAAAAGACTATACTGGAGAAAAATAAATGCAGAGAGAAATCCTGATATACATAAGGATTTAGACAAAAATCAAGTGGATTGAAGCTGTCGGAAGAGAAAGCTGTTCAGCACTGGTGGAGTCAGCATTTTTGAAACAGTTTTCATTCAGTAGATCGGGCAGAGACGGATCTTAAAGATACAAGTGTGGAAGTGGTAAATATAAAATGGATAAATTTTCTGGAATGACTGTAGGGGATGTAAAGAGGATAAATAATATGAAGATACCTGAGGCATTAGTGGCATTGCCATAATGCGCCGTGCAGTGGTGGCAGTAGGGTAATTGAATGGCCGACCAAAGTATTTAAGATGTGCCTGGATGAGGAAGTTATTGGTGCGATTAATAATTGCTCCTTTACATAGAGAGAGAGAGAGAGAAGATGGGGGTTTTTAATAGTTATTTATACGTAACATTGTTATATGTCTGGGAAGGCTATTATAGGGGCTTAATTGAGAAAGTAAAAGGTAACAGGAGGATTGATAGGGGAAGAGCAGTAAGGGTTTTGAAATGGTCGTGTGAAGAGTTTTAAAGCAGACATTCAAGGATTTATAAAGTAAAATAACTTGTGAGTGACGCAACGGGGGTTGTATTGAAGGTGTATGATTGAGATTAATAAATTGTTAACGGCGATGAGGAGATTTTAAGATGAAAGCAACCTTAGGCAGAATCTGTAGATGTGGAAGTGATTGGTGAAACAAGGTTTTGCTGTGATTCAGTGACTGTTTGATGTTTTTTTTTTTTACACTGAGCATTGAGTAGGCTAAAGTGAGGGAAGCGATAGTGTTGTAGGTGTAAGATTGTGGGATAAGAGAACTGATCATAAATAGAGTATAGAGTGGTTGAGACTTAAGTATCCTCAGTAGTAGAACATCAAAATTTGAAGCAGTATACAGCCAAGAGGGGGAACTCAAGCCCCAGAGCACCACTTATGTCACTGGAGGGCCCCCATTTCTCCAGCGAGAAAAAGAACAAAATGCTGCAAAACATTTACACTAAGAGGATTACTTTTAAGTTTTTGTCACTATACATACCTGGGTCAAGGTATTTCTGTTTGTCTATTTCTTGGAGTGATTATTATTAATACTGTATTGTTGAAATGCATAATGAGGTCTCTGTTGAAGGAGTCCTCCACTGGGCAAGGTTATCATCCCTCCAACACATTTTGACTGCTCTATTTCAGAAGGATCCTTGAGAGGGCCTTGCCTCACCAAAATGGGCAAGGCTTGATCATTCCCTTTGTAACATTTTTTTTTTCGTTTGTCTTTGCAAGGCTCCTTTTTGTTGAAAGGGTCCTCAAGACGGTCTTACCTGGCCGAGATAGGTAAGGATATATCGTGCCCTAGTTAACACCTTTCATCTTTTTTGTCTTTACCAGGCTCAACTCTGTCGAAAGGGTCCTCCGGAGGGCCTTACCTGGCCGAGATGGGCCAGGACCTGGAGGAGGTTTGGGTCTTGATGGGTGTCCTTTCTGTGACTGCACAGATCACAGGAGATGGTTGTTCCCAAGACCATTCTGTCTATGGACAAGCAGCAGATGAATTCAGATGGATGAAAGATTGCGTCTTTGATGGCAAATGCAAGTCCTTGTAAACAGATACAGATACTCTGTAATATGCAGCAATTATCTTAAGTGAAACTGTACATCGGAATTATGTATACTGCAAGGAGTTGGTGGAAAAGGTAGTGCTGCTAGATATTGATACTAAAAAGTAATGTAATTTATTGGAACTATACAGCTAGTTATAATAAACCCAAGATTTTTTAATCAACTCCAAAAAATTGCTGGTAAAAATGACAAACTTCTAAGAACATCTGTCATGCCTATAGTATTTATTTTGGAAAGTAGTTATAAAAGCTACAGAATGGATAATTGTTTTTAAAGGATGCAGTATCGATATGTGAGATGGTTGTTTGGAATTTTTAGCATAAGTTCTTGAATATTCTCGTCATGATAACAGCTCTGAAGTTTTTATACTTTGTAAGAAAGGGAGGAACAAGTAAGTTTATTATATATACTTACAACTTGATGACAATAAATCTCTTGATTTAAGTAAAGCCAAAAACATTTAACTATTTCATTTTTTGGTTGCAAAGCCTGCAATGCTGGTTGCAGGGTTTCATTGTTAAAAAGTGGAAGTATCACCTTTCATAACAGTACTCACCAGAAATTATTATTATTTTTTTTTAGGTAATTCACCCTTAAATGTATTCAGTGGGATTCTTGCAAATCAGTTTTGTTAAAAAAGAAAACTCAAAGATGTTAGGTTAGGTCACATAAATATCTTACCTCCCAACTTATTTTGGTTAAGTGACTGTCATATATGTATAACTTATGTATAATGTTTGAACAATATATATATATTATATATAAATATATATATATATATATATATATATATATATATATATGCTCATTGATAATAATCATCTATACATAATTAGCTGTTAGGTAGTTCAGTTCCATATTTTATAAACGTCAATATACTGTATGAAAAATTATAACATTTTAAACTTATCTTTAGGCGCTAATTTTCAAATAACGAAATTTAAAATGGTAATGTTTGATAAATAAAAGAAAGACGAGTAGGCTATCACAATTTGGATTTGGTAGCAGATTTGCATAATGTACGATATTGGAGGCATTGAAACCAGAGCCTATTGAAAAGTAGCCAACCAAACACTCCTCCATTTTCCAGCTCGCTGTACAAAAATACAAATTATTTAATATGTGATAAAAACGTTTACATCAAGTTGAACATTGAAATTGCCCATTTTATAATTTTTGTTTTAATTAAAACAGAAACGAAAAATAATTTTTTCCTCCCTATTAAAATGAAATCGAACTGTACTGCTGAGGACTTGTATTGGTAGTAAAAAGAAACTTATCCTCCCCAGTGGCAGACGCCGTTTTAGGAGGGGACAATAGCATTGTCATTCCATCATGTATTACTGTTATGAAATTATTATTATAAAAATTTATGTGTAATTAGATTGAGGCCACGTGAAATGGTTAATAGTAATATATTTTTATAAGTATTCGTACTCTTGCAATGGAATCCTTAATTTCATGTAGAAGCAGTCTGTTGATAACCTACTGAAATTACAGCATTAATGTTTTATATAGTCGAAAATAATACTGTACAATGCAAAAATTGTAATTATTGAAATACATCAAAGTGTAACAAAAAGTTCAATGCATGTAAATGATGAAATCGCATGAATTACATTGTTATTCCTTTTCTCGCCATTTTCATGTCGAGACTTAAGTTCATGACAGGTAGTACCATTAGGAGTTGCCCAAGAACAAGAGACTGCCCTGGCATTTGCCATCTTAAACATAAAACATATTGCCAGATTAAAAGTAAAACGCCAACAACGTTACCGATAGCGTGCAAGAGCCTCTATGGAAAAAAAAAACTTTAATATCTGCATACATCATAAATAGCTGATGACCCAAGGGTTCCAGTGCTTGGGTTGTCCCTAAATTTCACACATTCATCCATCATGCGGGTCACTGCCTAGGGAAGACCCGTAAAAGGAAACTGGACTTAGTCCATCACCATCGGCAGAGAATGTTTTAGGAGGGGACAGTTTTGTTTTGTTAATTTTTCCAGCTAAAGCCGAAGACCACCACCGCGGCCTGGTTCCCCGCCAGTTGCTGACTGGAATATTAATCGCCTTTTGTTCATGTTTTTGTGTATGCTTATATATACGTTCATACCAAAGGTGCTGGTACTCAATATGGCTCTCATTTTCCGCATAAACTGGTAGTTACGGGACCAGAGGTGTGCGGTGGTAGTCTTCAGTTTTACCTATTACTCGTGTAATTAATATTTGTATTATTATAAATATGTAAGTGTAATAAGACTGAAAACATGTGAAGTGGCTAATAGTAAAGCATATTTTGTAACAGGTTTCACAGTCTTGAAATGGACCCTAAATTAAATTTGGCTGCCATCTGTTGGCAAGTTATTAAACCCCACACAGTATTAGAGTTATTGTTTAGTCGAAAATGTTACATTACAAAATTTAAGGGGTTGAAATATATCAAATGCAGCAAAAGCTCAGTACATGTTACGCATAGTCGCCAGATGATGATGAAATTGCATAAAAAATATTGCACAGTTTTTCATCCCTTTTACTCGCTATGCCAAAACGAGACTTTCATTGCTGTGTACTGTATGCCAAGGGGCAAGAACCCTTGCTGGCATAAGGCCAGCTAAATGTAACAAAATTATTACCATTAGTCTGCAAGAATCCGTTGGAAAAAGACTAGCTTAATCGACAGCAACAACATTGCCGTTACGTCTGTTGACTGTCGGAATCCAGAAATCCATGCCAGGCCAAATGTTCCCTTTCACACCATACTAAATTACTTGGCGCCCTACAGGAAGTAACCTTGTTGGTGTAAATCGGCTTAATCTAAACCAACGGGCTACCGTTACCGTCACATATCTGTTAGTAGGGTACAGTCCAAAAGGCCCGCACCAGCCTTCTTGAACTTTCAACACCTTACCAACTTAACGCGGCGCTTTTAGAGTAAGAACCCATACCAGCACAAGGCTGGCTAAATATAAATCTAAATGGCCATCAATGGCAGGAGCTCAAATAAAAACGTTACAATAAAAAATACTCATAGTAAGGCACCAATTTTCAAATAACGGCATTTTTACATTTAAGCGGTGATAAAAGAGACATGAGTATTACGTTCGATTTGGTAGCAGATTTTCATAAATATTTTCGACATTGGTGGCATTGAAACTTGGGCCAATGACAGCATAATGCATCCCTTTCAAAATTTCAATGTACGAGCATTTTTGAGCTCGCGCTAAGAATACAATTTATTTAATATGTGATAGCGACATGTACTATCAGGTTGAACTTTGAGTTCGTCCATTTTCTTCCAATTTCTAATCGCAACAAAAATATTTTTTTCACCCCGTAAAATGAAATGAAACCGTACTACTAAGGAATAAAAGGAAACGACCTCATTGGAGATAAAAGTACTGTAGTATTGTTGTGTTAATTTGTCATTGTATAATGTATTACTATGATTGTCATTATAAACGTTAAAATGTAATTAGACTGAGATACCATGTGTAAAGGCGATAGTAATATACATTTAAGAGGGTTGTCCCAGTCTCGCAATGGAATCCTGAATATCGCTTGGCTGCCACCTGTTGCCAAAATATTGAAACATTCATAGAATTAGAATTATTATTATTCAGTAGAAGTGTTACAATACAAAATTTTAGTGGTTTAAATTTAATTAAATATAATAAAAATATAAATATAAGTTATGCAGAATCACTAGTTGATGAAATTGAATAAAAAAGTTGCATAGTTATTCGTTCATTCTCCCACCATTGTCTAAGTGTAACTCATTACTATTAGAAACATTAGCGGCTGCTCAACAGTAGGAGACTATTCTGGCATAAGGCCAGAGTAAACCTAAAACAACAACGTTACCGTTAGTCAGAAAAAGCTCCACTGGAAATGACCAGCTAAATCAACAGAGTCTGTAGGTCCACAGTATTTTTAATGGTCTCTCACACCACGCATACTAAACTACTGGCCACCCTTGGATAAGTACCTGTTCTAGCATGAGCCAGCTTAATTAATCTAACCAACCAGCTATTATTAATGTTGCACATTTCTGCTGGTGAGTATAGTCCAGGAGCAACTTCAGGCCTCTTGCCGTTCAGTGCCTTTCTGAACTTACCGGCCGTCTTATGGCACAAAATCGCCTTTAATGGAGTAACAATAATTACCGAGTTCCAGTCGTGCTAGTATACAGCCGGATTCATCTTGGATCGGTTTAAAGAAGAGTAAAATATAACAGCAGCTCAAATGGAAGTTAATGAACCGAAATGAGACAATTCCATTGAAATAAAAGGCTGTTGTAACAGCTCAGTACTGTGGATAGGAATGTTTGTAATGCTCCAATCTTTTTAAACATTTATCCCATCAAATTTAGGTAGTCATCATACCCACGCTTGTCCATGTACAATAATTAATAGGCCGTGATTACAGCCATTATAAGTTAACGTGTTTACTTGGAATCTGAATCAAATATGAAACTCATGGCTTAACCAATGTTTTGATATGTAATAGCATAAATATAGTAACAATAATGATAAACGGTTACAAAATGATCCGAGATAACATTTTCCTTGGGGATTTTACACCGACTCCTATTTGTTTACATGGTCAGCAGTCTTCTTCTATGGTATATTTTGAAGATTTTGCCTTTCAAAAAAGTCAGTTTAAGTTTCTTAGGGTAGAAATTGAATAAATGCCCTTTATAGTATATATAAGTAGAACACTATCAGATACGATGTTATGATGTATAGTTTGGAATAAAGCAGTTATTTATTTAAAGCAAATATTGAAATATCTATACATTAATCCTGTTGGTTTATATGTGAAAAGATAGAAGTCGTAAAAGAATGCCAGAACATATGGATTAAATGTCTTATATAAATAATATCAAAGAAGTATATATCTAAGTAAGAACTCCACGCCCTCAGTACAAAAGTATACTCAATTCTTGTACTAATGTTAAATTATACTAAAAAGATAGACAAGATTTTTACAAAGTAAAGACAAAAATGAGATGTAGTAGCTCAAATACATGAGACATAGATGGAATGTATATTTTAAAACTTTAAAAACTATGAGCATAAACTCTAGTGTAAGCTGCAATCAAAAGCAAGAAATATTATTAGATCATAGTAATAAGCAATATTACAGAAGGACAACTGCTTATAATAACCATAGTTGTAATTTGCGTTTAAAACCCGCAATAACTGTATTTGTTAAAAAAAAAAAAGTTAAAAGCAACAGTGGGGGAATGGATTTAAGCCTAGACAGAGGTGGCCAAATGCTTACAACACTGCCATGTCCCTTTATGCATTAACTATTAAAATAACAACATTATTGCCATAAAATTATATTAACGTCTACACAAAACCTACTCTTTATATTGAACATTCCAGAGGTCCACACAAGGGCCCTTGAAACTAGCCAGCATAGTCTCAAACCAACCAAAACTTTCCGAGTTCTGAGTAATTTATAGTAGGGTTGTGTGTGTGTGTGTGTGTGTGAAGGAGAGGTTTCATCGAGTGACCGAGTTGTTTCAGTGTATTTTGTTATGTTTCTTGGAAGTTCACCCATATTCCATGTAAATGAAAATAGCATTAATATAATCAAAACTTAAGGAAATACAGTGGGAAGGCGGAGAGAAGTTTATTAGAATATAATAAAGTATAATAAAATTAAAATAAATTCTTTGCTGCATCTGTCAAAATCAGCTGAGCAGGAGCAGGTGAAGCTGACCTGAGAGTATGTTACTAATGGTGACAAGGAAAGCCGCAATGTGATGTGGCATTAAGGAAGCAAAACAAATCAGCTGCTCGCTGGTGTACTCGCGTGTTGAGTGACTTTCAACATCGGGACGTATATAATTATTACATTATTTGTAAGTTTGTCTAGCCTGATTCATGTCAGCTGAATATTTATCTAGTTTATAGCATCAGTGGGTAGGTTAGTTTAACTTACACGGTACTGTACCTAATCCCTGGTAACCGATGTGTACCGGCAAGGCCTATTTTCTGTAGCCTATTATAGGCTAACACTTGAAGCTTCGTTACAGATATTTTTAAAGTTAAATTTGATAGTTAGTGTTTGTAAATCAAATTAAGTTGAATATACTTTGGCTATAAGGTAACTGCTTGGTTTCGTTAACACATGTCGATGTAGGGTAGGTATGTTGGCTGTTAGGGTGGCTTCTTCACCACTTATCCTGTTAGTCTAGTGTTCAGTAGGTAACACTTTGTGTAGGAGTAGGTAGGGCCAGGTTATTAGGGTAGCCTAGCCTACCACTATCCTGTTAGTCTGTTCAGTAGGTAACACTTTGTGTGGGAAGTGAGTAGATTGGGCTATTAGGGTAACCTAGCCTACCACTATCCTGTTAGTCCTAGTGTTCAGTAGGTAACACCTTGTGTAGGAGCAGGCAGATTAGGCTGGATTAGGTAACCCTAGCCTACCACTATCCTGTTAGTCTAGTGTTCAGTAGGTAACACTTTGTGTAGGAGTAGGTAGATTAGGCTATTAGGGTAACCTAGCCTACCACTATCCTGTTAGTCTAGTGTTCAGTAGGTAACACTTTGTGTAGGAGTAGGTAGATTAGGCTATTAGGGTAACCTAGCCTACCACTATCCTGTTAGTCTAGTGTTCAGTAGGTAACACTTTGTGTAGGAGAGTGAGTGGAATTAAAGGCTATTAGGGTAACCTAGCCTACCACCACTATCCCCTGTTAGTCTAGTGTTCATTGGGTAACACTTTGTGTGAGTAGGTAGATTGAGCTATTAGGGGTACCTGGCCTACCACTATCCCTGTTAGTCTAGTGTTCAGTAGGCCAATATAACAGGTCAGGCACACTCTGACAACACGAAAGATGCAGAGGAAAATTATAAACTTCTTGTCTGCCCTATCCTACATAAGAAAAATTCACCAAAAAGAGTGGATACAGTGTAAAACGCGCATTGGAGACGTCCAGCATGAGCTAACTAGTCTGATTCTAAACTCTAAACACACCTTGGACATATAATCTTACTTGACCCCGACAGGTTTCCCCACTCCTGGAGTCCTGGACCATACCATTGTAAATAGCTTAGGCCTATGATCACTAGGTTAGTCTTATATTCTTATTTTAGCATAATCATTGATCAAATAGTGGGATCTGAGCAGCTGTCACATGTAATAGCCTAGCAAGGATCATATCCTAAGTAAACATGAAGTGAAAAAAAATTTGTTTATAACTTTGGAGGGGTGGGGGTAGGCTAGGTAATTGTTACTTAAGGTCATACAGTATTCATAACAGGCCAGAGGTAATCCCAGAGTAGCTAAATACAATAATTGGCTGAACACCTAACCTAGTAGCTTATTAATTAAATAAGGTAATTCAGTTGCAATTCATTGCTGCACTTCATATCCAGTGCAATGAAAATGTACCACTTTTAATCATATGGCAGTGGAATTCTGTAGCTCAAAGATGGCATGAATTCAGCCTAGCCTACGTCTTTCAATACTCTTCACCTGTTTAACAACACTGACAGAAAAATAACCTTCTCTGAACCAACATAGCCTTAAAGTTTTTCCAGAAACATGTGATATTTTAAAAATATTACACTGTATGAAACATTTTTAAAGTATCTCCTGTCTCTTGGAAACATTAAAGGACATGTTGGTTCAGATATGGTGATTTTTATTGTCCGTGTGGTGAAACAGGTACAGAATATTGGATAACCTAGGCTAGGCTGTATTCATACCATCTTTAAGCTACAGAATTCTACTGCCATATGATTAAAAGTGGCACATTTTCATTGCTGAGGATGTGATGCTGTAGCAGTGAGTTGCAGCAGAATTAAGACAAGCTGATAGGTCAACTGCTCTGGCAATATTGGTATTTAGCTATTCAGGTATTATCTTTGTTTATTAATATGTGCTTCAGTCCCAGCTTTCGCCATTGAAGTAAATAGACCTACATGCAAAATTATGAGAGGAGTTGGCCGTTTTGAAAAAAGGAAAACAATTATTGTCGAGGATAAGGAGTAATTGTTAACCAAAAGTTTTTCAGTAAATCTTTCTATAATAGCCTAGTTATCCCATGCCTTAGGGTTTTTTGAAATGCAGTATTAAAAGTTACAGTTTTGCATTAAATAGAACGTTAGGGAAGGCCCCAAGAATTTAAAATAAACAATGAAGGAAAAGGGTTTCCCAGACATATGGCTTAGCAACAAATATAAACCAGTGTTTGAGGCAACGGTTTATAGTACTTAAGAAATTATTGATAAAGGTCCCCTTTATTGGCAAAAGTTTTGGAAAATAACTAATACAACTGAGGATGAGATCATCTTGACAATTTGCTTAACAACTTCAATACATGCAAGTTTAATCTTATCTGAAAGTAATAGAGAAGCTAAGCTATACAGTATTTACATTATTTGTGTACTGTACCTATATTACTGTATGCTACATCATCATTCTCTGGTAACCTGTTATTATAGTATGTAAATATTTTGTCATCAGAAAACCCTAAAATAAGATCTCTATTGAATCTTGAGGATGTGTAGTATATTGCATTTATTTGATGCCCAAATAAATTCATTCCAGGTTAGCATGCACAGGCCTAGTGATGTCCTTATGGCACAGCAGCACTCAAGAGCCTATAGGAAATTTTTCCTTTGGGCAAGGTATCTTTCCCCAACTTACTGTAGATTAAGTAAAGATTATGGATGTTGAAGTTATATAAAACACACTCCCAAAGAATGAAGGTCAGATGTTGGAAATGCTTACTAAAGGAAATCTGATTTTTTTTTCAGTGAATTTTAAGGAAACACTAGATTTGCTGATAGACAGTTCTGTAGGTCCAGAAGTGTGATATACCATGTGCAGTATTTTTATGCTTAGAGAATTGCGTTTTCCAAGACATGGGGAATTTATTGAAATCATTTACTGTATGCATGTATTTCCACAATCATTTTTATGGAGATAAATTAGTAGATCCAAATACAGTATGCACAAGATGATTTTTTCAGTAGCACTTATTTTAACAATCAGAGATTTACGGTAGGTATTACAGTGGGAGGGACATCTCGTTCCTGTGTTCAGCATAATTCACTATCTGGTCCTTTCTGTATCTTCGTGCTCCACCTGACCAAGAACATTCCCCATAAATAAGCATCAGATTTGCAGAAGGGTATTGCAAGATAATTTAAATTCACAGCAATGTCCATCAAGGGTAGGCAGATGAGACAAGATAAGGCTTCATTATAACCAAGGGGAGTAAGCTTTGTCAGTTCCATAAAATTTTGGCTAGTACAGTACTGTATATTAGGTTAGTTTTTGTTGAAATTGCTTTCTGGGTGGAGTAAGCAACTTGAGGATGACAAGATTGGAACTCATAAAAGAATAGAAATTAGAGTCATGCTGTGTCTTGTAGGTCAGTTGGAGAAAGTAAGTCACAAATACAGTATCAGTCAGTATTGGTGTGTTCTTGGTGAGCCTCCCACTAACAGATAAGGGCCACCTGATAATGTATTCTAATGAACTATTGTCCTTGAGATTTGTGGAAAATTTATTAAGAAAATTACCTCCAAGCTGAATTATTTTCGTTGTGATTTTAATTTTTCTGTATAAAAAATTACCTACATACTGTAAATGATTGGTTTCCCTCCACAAGCTGACCAATTTAAGTTGTAGGTGCAAATTACAGTTAACTCATGATAGCTGAGGATTCATCTCTTTCGACTACATTTCCCATAGTAGCTATTCAGATTTTTAACTTACTCTAGATAAGTCTTTTATGTCAAAACCTTAAAGAAACAGAAGTCTCATGAATAAACAATTTTTAAGATGTACTCTTGCTGAGAACAATTTTTTTTTTATATTACCAGGTTTTATATAGTACATAGAATAAAATGAGGAGACACAGAGCTGCTGAAGAGAGCAATCTCTTGAAGAATGACCATGAAGGTATGTAATTTTTTATCCTTCAGATATTTTTTTGTTTATGCATTTTTTAATAATCTTTGAGTTTTTTATTAATTTATAAAAATATACAAGCAAGAGCCCGTACTGTATTGTATTTTTTAGGTTAATTTTGTTATTGAGTCAATTGTTATATCTTGTATACTATATTTTTCCTCATTAGCAGTCTTTCATAGCAATTTTCAGATTTAATCATTACTTTGACATGGTTAAATTATCTGTAGATTTTCAGTCATAATTTTTTGTATTTACAGACCAAAGGTTGCAGCCGAAGAGAGTATCCGGTTTTAACCAAGACCGTGGAAACATCCTTTTGCTCTTATTTTTATATGTGCTACAGGGTATCCCTCTTGGGCTAGCAGCCAGTATTCCTATGGTTTTACAGAACAGAAATGTTTCTTACAAAGATCAAGTGAGTGTAGTAATTTGAGTATTCTAATTATTCTTGCTGTTGTACAACTGTTTTGTATGTGAGACTTTAATACCACAGTAAATTATAGATGTGTATAAGGAAATTATTAACTTTAGTTCCACATAGTTCCATAAATAATAATATTTGAGCTCATAATTCTGAATCAGATTCTCATGTGCTCAAATATCTTTTTACCTTTGCAGATCTTAGTTGTATATTGAATTTGTTACTTGACTGAGGCTAGTCATTTATCCACATAGACAGAGGAATAAAAGAGAGTTTTAATGTTAAGGAAGAATGTTTTAGAGTTAAATAGTAAGTTCTCTAACTAGAATTGAGCCCTACATTGGTCCATCAATAATTCTTGTTAGTGAAGGTTTTTCTGGAGTTTTCTGATGACAGTTAAATGAGGGCTTTCTTCTTCACATCTGAATCCCTAGTCAGGTTTCTGTTTTTGCGTGTCTCTAACACTCATTGAACAGCTCATTTCATAATTTGTTTTAGCAGATGGGATACAGACAGTTACTGTTCTGGACTCCAACCCTCCCTATCCAGGCTTGAAAAAGATAAAAAGCATAATCACTGCTAAGTATAACAATAGAAAACTGTACACTAAACTTGGGGTGAGTCCATTCCTGAGGGCAAATCTCATGAGCACGCATTGCACCCCCATATAAAACATAATTCCACAAGACTTCACAGACCAAATTCTTCACAATTACCCAAGTTCCCCTTGCCCCTGGATTACCCCCATCACTTCTCTTTTTTGTTCTTCTTTTCCAGAGCCAAGTCAGAGGAAATCCCGTATCGCTATACTGTGTAGCATCCCTGGGTTTCCCCTACTTGTTCTTTCTCCTTTTTTGGCTCTGTCACTCTCCTTTTGTTTGAATAAGCGTGCTGCTGCTTATTTTGCCTCCTTGTTTCAACTCTTGCAGCCATAATGGCACTACTTGACATTGGATTATAATAGGGAAAACAGAAGTGAATTATCATACTGCAACTTCAGATGTTCAGATTGGGTGGAAATTTTATCACTGAATTGTTTTATCCTGTTTGTTTTTCTTTGTTAAATCTCTTATATAGTTTATGTCCATGTTTCTTCTTCTTGACACAGTTGCTCTTCCTGTTGGAACCCTTGGGGTTTGAAGAATTTTGCTTTTCCATCTGAAAAGAGCAATAAGGTGTTGATTTATTTCATGCTAGGGCTGGAATATTTAAACCCCAAGTCTTTGTGTTGTTGAGATCAACACAGCACATAGTGCACAGACTGAAAATGGTTGAAATAGCTCTAAAATGATAGGTCATATGTGGTTACAATTACTAACAGTTGACTAACATCAGGTGGCTCGATTGGCATTGATTGAAATTGAAATACTTGGATGGCTTCTCTTGGTCATAGGCAACTTGGACTGTCGAGTCAGTTGTGGATGCTGACTGAATGGCTTTAATTGATACAGTCATTCTAATCATCACTTATGTCAGACTTTCAGTTGATGAGGCTAGACATAATAAATTCTCTCCTTCTTATTGTCTAAATTGTGCACTTCTGCCTGATTCTTTCTGGTCTAGGTCTTCATCATATTGTCCTTTCGCCATGATTTTGTAAGTCTTGTTCAAAGGAGGCTTATCTCATTACTGATTGAGTAATTGTGACTGATGTGTACAATAGCAGATTGTGTTAGAGAAGAGAATTTTGAATTCTTGGATGTTGGGGAGCTGTACATGGGCTCTCTTTAGTTTACTAAAAGTAAGTTATTCTCATTTTGTTTGCTTTCATAGAGTGAAATTGTACAGTACTTATAGTATTTACAAATTTGCTCTGCCATCAATTTATAAACTGTAAATTAACTCATATTAACCTGTGTAAAATTCTGTTCCGTATACTTTTCTTGCCATGAGATTTATATTGTTGTATGACACTGAATTTAGTAATTACTATATATTTTTTCTCTTTTAGGCCACGAATTTAGTAATTGCTTTTTATTTTTTCTCTTTTAGGCCACCTTCAGTTTATCATTCTGGCCTTTCAGCATCAAGCTGTTATGGGCACCCTTGGTGGATTCGTTATATTTTCAGACAATGGGCCGCCGTAAATCATGGCTTGTTCCTGCTCAGTATTTTATTGGTAAGTTTAATGTGGGCAGAGGGCATTGGAAATACAGCTTTACAACACGTGTTTCCTATATTTTGAAAGCAAAGGTACCTTTATAAGTTAAACATAGTTTATTGTGTATTGCAGATAAAATTATCGTAGAATTATTTTTCTGCACTGTATGTCAGCAGTAATGATCATAGCTGCTAATATTAGGTAATCATATAGCAAGTCGTTTTTGATAAAGTGATAACTCATATGCTCTTGTAACCATTAATTAGACCTTTCTGTTTACCAGGATTGTTCATGCTGATTTTGTCATCAAATATCAGCAGTCTCCTTGGAGAAGGAACGGATCTTCCTCCTAATGTGTCCCTCATAACAAGTGTCTTCTTTGCTCTGAACTTTTTAGCTGCAACACAAGACATAGCTGTTGATGGGTGGGCTCTTACCATTTTATCAAGGTACGGATATTCATTCAAGTTTTTTTTAGATTGAAGGACATTCAGAGCTTTATCATGGTATTCTAAACTGGACACATTACCGGTATTTATTGCAGGTTTTCATTTCACCTTGTCAGTTGCTTCTAACCATTTTGGTAACTGATATTGTGCTAAAATTAACTTCAATTTAAGCCTTTAATTCAGTGTTACTTCTAATTTATTTATACCTATTGACCAAGAAGTGAGAATTTTATTTTAAAGTACAGTACTAACATATCAGCCTTGCTTACCGATTATCTGTAATTATAAATCATTGCAAGATATTCAAGATCCTTTGAGAGTACTGTACCATTGTTGCCACATTTCTGAGCTGCAAATGTTCATTATTTTGGTTGAAAGTTCTTGAAGTTACATTTACAATGTACAAGCAAATACAAAAGGAGGAATGGTAAATGTTTTGCCTTTATTCCATAAATGGCTTGATTATTGCAGTGTTTGGTTGAGTACTAGATTAAAATGTGGGTTCATGCAGTTCATGCATACAATCAGTGGTCAGTAATTTGGTTAGTGATGTCACACAATACAAGGGGTCATTGTCTGTGATTGGTCAATTGCCCATTGTTCTAAGTCAGTCTTGGTTCACATTGGTTACATAGCTGCAACTGATTGATCTTCTGGGCTGTATTGGAACTTGTGCCTTCTTGTTGGGTTGTTTCCAGGAATAAGCAGTTATCTGGTAAGATATGCTCTCAAGGCCACCCACCTTCAAGTGAGTTGTTGTTGGCAGTGATTATACCATAAGTGGACTTGATTAGTTGGCAGGAGGCATGTCCATCTCCAAACATTCTAGTTGATCCTCTGGCTGCTACTGACAGGACATAACATTGAGGGACTGGTGGGACACAGGTGTCTGCCCAGCAGGGACTGAGGCCATAGAATCTGAGGCTAAGGGAAGACTTACAAAGCCAAAGTTTCTACCTTTGTATCATCTGTTATAGTAGTATTTCTCCATTTCTCCCTGGCCCAATTAGAACTAGAGTAATTTTGATGAACATATTTATCCAAGGTAGGCTGAACACAACATACATTTGGCACCTCCATTACTGTCCATATATGCTTTTCAGGGCTTACCTGAAAGGTTAGGACATCTCCTTTTGACACATTTCTAACATGATTCATATAATATATAATCACGATAATAATATGCAATCAGGACCACAAGCAAAACAACAACAAAATATAACTACGGTATATACAATTCAGCATCTCACTTTGGAATGAGCTTTGCAAATGTAAAGTGCTAGGAGAAAAAATATGCCAAACAAGACTAAAAAGCATTTATTTGAGATAAATCTTATCTACTGTCAAAAGGTAGTTTCTATCTCCATGCCAATATGCAAGGAGATATAAACTATCTTTAACAGTTGGTAAGTATTTAAATACAGTACTAAATAAAAACTATCTTTAACAGTTGGTAAGTATCTAAATACTGTACAGTACTAAATTTTATTATGAAAATTTATGTGCTTGATCAACAATAATGGGAAGGCAAGTACAGTTTAACTGAACTATCCAGATACTGTAAGTGAGAGACTTGGTTTTAAGTACCTGACATTATTGTAAGTATCTTAATGGCCACTGTATTTGTTAGTGAAAGCATAACAGGAGCTACAGCAACATAAAGCTAAATATCCTTAATGTGAACTGCTACAAGCCTATAAAAAGGAAAAGAAAAACACCTAGCAACTTGAAGCAAGCATTAGCGGCAGCTTAAAGATCCTTCCTAGTAAAAAGAAAAAGTTTGTACATTGCAGAAATTCCTCTGATACTAACAAATAAAAGACAATAAGTGTTACTGTCAGAACTTCTGTTACACAAGTACTGTACACCAAAACTTTGGTAAAAAATGAGGGTGAAAAGTATTGTAAAAAGCAAGCATAAGGCAATGAAAAGGGTGAAAGTGAATATCAAGGCAATTCTTAACCAAATCTCTGACAAGGCAGGGTCCCAAAGAGCTTGCACATGCAAAAAATGGAACCTTGTTGATAGCTGAGTTTCACAACTTACCTTCTTCAGAGAAATTTTTTTGTTTAGGAACATTTTGTGTTGAACAAAATCAGGCTCTGTAAGTTGTGAGTTTGTACTTATTTTTTTTTTTTTTTTTTTTTTTGCTGGAGTCAAATGCAGGAGTATTTATTGGATTTATACACTGTGCATTTATTTCAGGGACAATGTTGGCTGGGCTTCAACTTGTAACTCAGTAGGACAGACAGCTGGTTATTTCTTAGGGTATGTCGTCTTTCTTGCCCTGGAATCAAAGGATTTTTGTGTCAACTATCTGGGACAAACTGATTCTGTGGTAACACTTTCTGGTAAGTGAATTTGTTTTGATGTAGAACATGCTAGTAAATATATTTTTTAAGCAATAATGTTAACAGTTGGCCGAGGATATTTAACTATTAATGGCAAAATTGCTTGTTGATTTAATGCTCATAATTTCAAGAAAAATAGTTTTTCAAAATAAAATAATTAAAAAATCTAAAAGACCAGTTTTGATGACAATTACCTTTTAAATGAAAGAAATTATAGCAAAGGCCTTCGTGGACCCAAACTGTCCATGACCATTTCTTGATTATGTGTTACATTCATGACAAAAATATCATCTAGTCCCTTATCCCAATAAAGAGAATTAAAAACTGAAGTCCTTAAGTGTTTGCATATTCCTGCATTAACAGTTTAGATTACTCTATTTTTGGTTCACTTTGTTAATCAGAATATTATTGTTTTGCAGGTTTTCTTTTTTTCTGGGGAATTGTGTTCATTTTTACAACCACTGCGGTTTGGGCACTGAAGAGTGAAACGGATGAATCAGAGGTAAGATTGCAATGTGCATTGTGAGGCGTTGCAATGATGTGTAGATATTCTAGCTCAAAGTGAATGGGAAATATTTTTTATTTAAGTGACTTGATTTATTTATTGATACAGATTGAGACACTTTAAGTCTTTCCACTAAATGTTTAAATATTTTAATATGAAGTTGAGAGGTTCTGGTATTTTTTGCTTAAAAGAGCTTTGTGTCATCATTGTGAAGTTGTGTCAAGAATCAAACTTTGAATTCACTTGATACTTGTTTAGTTTCAAAAAGGCAGCACGTGGTTGTGAATTTTTAATAGAGTACAATATTTAAGTTCTTTGACTTGTTTCTTATATTACACATTTGCAAATACATGTGTGCACAATGTAAGCTGTTGATGTAGAATATATAATACAATGGCACCTCAGTTTAATGAACAGTTTGGGTATCGAGCATCCTGATAAGTAGTGAAGACCCAAGACCAGTTAGTATGAACTACACAATACATTACCACTGAGTCACTGTAACACGTATGGTATAAATGTATAGTCTTTGAATTTGCCCAGACATATCAGAAAATTAACTCCCTTTCGAAAGCAAACAATTGAAATGATTAAGCTCCATATAAATGAGCATAATATTCATCAATAAACAAAAACTTGGTAGTGGTTTGATTAGAGGTTCATTAATAAGAAATGTCCTTTCAAAAGCCAACAAATGAAAGGATTAAGCTTCTTATAAATGAGCATAATATTCATCAATAAAAAAAAACTTGGTAGTAATTTGATTACAGTTTTATTCATATGAAATGCAGACATAGCAGAAATGCACCCAAAGACGTTCAGTAAAACAAACTTACATTTGACTAGCTTGGCCAGGTTATTATGCAGTTAATTGTGTTGGATGCAGAGTACAGTACAGTGGACCCCTGCTTATTCCCAGTTCCAGATTCGCGGCTTCACCTATTCACGGACTTTTCTGTGGAATGTATATACACATTATTCGCAGATAATTCGCCTATTCGCAGTATTTTTCACAGAGAAATATTCAATATTTACTGTATTTTCATATATTTTTCATGACTAAATGCATTTTTTGTGATAACACTAATAAAATACTCTGGTATAAGCATTTTTAGAGGGATGTCAAGTATTCACAGATTATCTGCAGGGGGTTGTGGTATGCATCCCCTGCAAATACCGGGGTCGGCTGTATCACATTTTGATTTAATGACATCTTTAAAATTAAGGTGCTAGTGTAATGTTTCATAGTTGATAAATTATGGATACTACCAAAAGATGTTTCATTTATATTTTTTCCCTTCAGGTGAATGCTGATGAACCAGAGTTTGGATTAATTGGAACCTACAAAGTTTTAGGAAAAATTCTAAAGATGAAAGTAATACAACAATTGATATTAGTTTTGTTGACATGTAAGGTAAGTGCATTGGTTTCTTTTCATATAAATACTATGATATAACTTTTATATGATAATCAAGGACTGTATTTGGCAGTAAACAGGCACGCTTTCACAAGAAATTGTTTCTAACAATCAACTGTGTTTTACATGCAAAGCCAGATATTCCTGGAAATTGACTGGGATTTTACATTGCCTAAATTCACGGTATTATGTATCATTACAGTATTATTTTATTATAGTTCCACTCTCAGGGTGGAATTATGATGTTCCTCTTACAGTATTATTAATCTTCCCTGGATTTTGACCTTGAATAGCTTTGACATTTGAAAGATTGAACTTTGACGTCAAAAGTGCTACAGGACATTGATGGGAAATGAAAGTTCTGAAGTGTCATGTGTCTGTGTAGTATCCCCCACAAGAACTGGGAAAAAATGATTCAGTTTGTTAATGTGCTCTAAATTGAATTTGAGTGTACACATAAGACTGTACCCAAATCATATTGCCCCCCCTGTTTTATTGTCAGTATGATAAATTTTTTAAGGGTAAAAATAGTAAAGACAGCTGAAATATATATGGATTTTGCATGAGAGGGAAAGTCTATAAAAAGTATAAGTGTAAACAGAATTTTTAAATTAATTTTGGTAAAGTATGTCAAGTAGACAGTATTGATGATGATGATAGTTTCACACAGACAGCTACATGCCAGATGGTAAAATATACTGTGCATGTAGTTTTGGTATTTTCAGTTTTAATAAGTTTAGCTTACATTCTGACAGTGCTCAATGGCATGCATTAAAGCATACAAATAAACATGGTATATTACAGTAAAAAGCTGAAAATATTGATATGGAATATGTCTTTATTTAGCACCCCTCTGGTACCAAAATCAGTTGCTCTTCTGTAGTGTTCACTTATTGATGCATAGTGCAATACTTTTCAGCAACAAAATTCACAGGTTAGATTGATTAAACATGATTTATCGCAAGTATTGAGTTTTGAGATGACTTGTTGCTGACCTGGCACATTTTAAAGGGATGTGTCCAACTTGTTCTGTGGTAAGGAGAAAGGAGGACTAATAGTAGATAATCAAACTTTGGTTCTCTAACCAACCTGGTTAATAAGGAGTCCAATCTCTCTCAATCACAGTGGTTTATTTATCATGTAAAAGACACTTTTTAGAGCAAGACACTTTTTAGAGCAAGAACTACTTACAAAACCAAGGAGAAACAGAGTTGTAGACAAAAAGCAGATTTGTAGACCTGTCTGGCCATCTGACCAGTTCCCATCATGCTGGAACACTAATGGTGATTCAATATGCTCCATATGAAATAATGGATTTGTCTGTCTTACAGGTAGTTACAAAAATCCCTTACATTAGTGGAAGAGTCCTTCTGCCAGCTTCTCTGATATGTGTGCAGTATATACCATTTATACCTCTACTTATAACCTGAGAATGCAAGTAAAGGAGTTTAGCACCTGAGATAAATTATTTCAGTCATAGGGAGCAGATCTGAGCATAATTGCCACAACATACACAGTCATCAAAAGTTGGTACCCTTTTGCTCTTCCTGTGTAGTAGCAATAAGGCTTAAGCAAAATAAGTTTTGTCTTTTACCAATGTCCTTTGCACTTCATGAATTTGTTGGTCAGTTAAACGCATTTGAAAGAAGCTTTAAAAGGGCTGAGAAATGCAGTGAAGTTCACTAGTGAAAAAACGAAGATAGCAGGAATGGAATAAGAAATACTGGGATATATATATTGTAATCTTTGAATGAAAAACCAAATTGAATAATGTTACTTTACAAGTTAAAAAAATTAGATGGAATAATTAAGGAAGATTATTATATAGCAGGAAGAAACTAGAGATGAGATAGTGAGTATGTTGATAATAAGGACTGTAATATCTTTGTCATACAGTACACAGGTTTTAGAAATGAAGATGAGCGAGAGTAAGAAAAGTGTTTTAATTTTTAACAGGGGTATTGGTTAGTAAACATTTCATTTAGGGCTACTAAAATTCTAATGATGAATTTGACTTCCATATAAGTGGAGTCCTGGCCTGTTATTGTACGCGATAGAAGCATGATGACATTTGAAATGTTTTTAGTACTATTTAGAGAAAATGAAAGATCATTATGAGAAGATTATGCAGGAGACCCTTTTTTTTTTTTTACCTTTTTAAGCATGCAGGTTATTTAGCTTTAAAAGGGACCTGCTTATTTTGTCAGAAGAAATGTCAAGAAATTTAATCATGAGTGACTTGTTTATTATGCTGTCCTTGCAGATTTTATAAGATCCATTTTTATTTGCATTTAAGATACTACCATAAAGGTTTTCCCTTTGGCCAGCATTACAGTTACCATGTAGATGATGCTTTTTAAAAGATAGTAGTATTTAATCCAACAGTATCTATATTAGCTTCCCCAACAGAAGAATGGACACCTGGTGAAAAGATTGCCAGGGGCAACATATACTGTACAGTATAAAGTCTCAAGATTAAATTTCACTTAAATTTTTTCTGATGAAAGAGGCTGGAGCTCCTGAAAGTAAAAGAGTTGTTATTCTTTTATTCGTTTTATCGAAAGGCTTCACAAAAAAACGGTCTTTGCTGCCTGCCTTACACATTTGTCAGAATATGGTTGTTTTTTATTTGCCACAGAGGTGTATGTTAGTGGAGGTGAGAGCCTAGTAGTGTTTTGGGTTTGTTTAAAGTGCTTAACAGTAATTAAATATTGGGATCAGAGGTCACAGACATAATTCCCACTTAGGTGTGTGAAAATTTAGTGATGATTGTGGACGTGTGGTTGCTTTGGTATCGTGCATGTATTTTATGTAATTTTATTGGAATTGAAACTTGTATCATTGGTAGTTCATTTTGGCTAATTGTGAAATAAATTGCTTAAATATTATTGTTATGAATTTATTTATACAAAGTACAAGCCATTGCTTTACTAAAGCTCATAAGGGAAGGGTTTGCAATTATGAAACAAAATTTGCTTATTAAAAAAAAGATTGTTTTATGCCATGTTATGAAAGGATTCTTCTAAAGTAGTGTGTGTAATGTCATGCAGATTGGGTTTGCTGCAGCAGATTCATTAACCGCTCTAAAACTAACCGAGACTGGAGTGCCTAAAGACCGGTTGGCACTTCTGTCAATCCCCCTCACTCCTGTCCAAGTGTTCCTTCCACTCTACATATCCCGTTACACAGCTGGACCACGACCCATGAATCCCTTTATGTTTGGATACTCCCTAAGGTAAAAAAACATTTCAGTACTTTTTACTCATCATTGATGTTTGTGTACACGTAGAGTTACATGTTGGTGATGTCTTGTAAACCTAGTACTTTAAAATGTATATCCATTTTGTTGTGCTCCATCTAACATTAGAGAGGACTAATATACAGATCCTCTTGTACCTCTACTGGAAGTGTATTTTTATGGAGAGTCCCATTAACACTGAAGAGATATGCAAATACATGTACAGTATTACTAGTTTCAGCGACTAGTTTCCAAAAAAAAACAATGTCCATTTTATACACTTTTAATGGGGACCATTATGGTAGTTTAAAATTTTTAGGGGATTCCTAGTACTTTTGATGTGAAATGTTATGTAGTTCCATCCAGTGTAGAGAGCATTAACATACAATGCAAAAAAACTTTAGATTTATGGGTCTTTTAAAAATTCAGTAAATCAGTTAGCAGGCAAAGGATTTAATAAGTCATAAGAATATTTTAGGATTTAAAGTACTTGCAGCTTCTAGACTAGGCAATTTTAGATAGTTCTCAAGTTTTAAATAAATTAGGTTTGTTATGTTTACCTCACGTATTGCAAGCAGCAGCTCAGGAAAGCTTGACTTTCAAGCATCATCTGCACAGGCCTTTTAGCAGCAGAGAAAATAGAATACATAAATGATTCATTAAACATCAGTCTACCATTTTCTATGAAAGAAAATAATGCATGATATGAAACTAGCAAGAATAAGGGGAACTAGTATTTTCTGCTTAAAATGCTAGGAGAAAGCATGGTTTGTGGGATTATTTGTACATTTCATGGCTGAAAATAAGATTTATCTTTTATGGAACTTGTTATTATTATATCTTGAGTAGACTATATTAGTACTATTTAGTTTATTTTGATGTTGTTTTCAGTGTTATGGGAGTCCTGAGTAAATACTGAATTCCAGTCTCCCATTTAACTATTGAAAAGTGCATTTAGTGTCCAAGAGTGCATAGTTTATATGTGACTGGGCCATTTTGATGTTTTAGAAGTTGGTTCATTTTATATACTGTACTTAATAAGTATTTACATCTACAGTGCCTGCATAATGCTCTTGGTCAATAACTCTTAAGGTTATCACCATTTCAAAGTGGTTTGAACAGACCAGTGAATCATTTTTAGACATTATTAAGGCCAACTTGAATGAGTGGCTAAATAAGACATGAAAATTTGAGCAATAGAATTGTGAAGTTTCATAGCAAAAGTTTGATGGAAAAGACACCATTATTTTTTTTAAGGGATAGTCTCAAGGAAATGAATGGCTTTGTCTGAGTAATTTCAAAATGTACTTCTGTTTTCCATATTACAGGTTAATCTTCGGTTTGCTGTTTGCTGGTCTCGTATGGATCACTCCGTCATACAAAGGTGACGATGGATCCTATCCGTTGCACTATTATGGCATCATAGTTATTGTATACTTGCTGCATCAGGTAATTTCTACTTTGACACAGTTTGCTTTTAAAAATAATTATTGTAATAATCTTGCTACAGTACTTAGATGTGACCTTAATGAAGTCTTGTTTCTTGAGTGTGATATAGAGGAAGTAGGTTACTGTATAGTATATTAGCTTTTTAAAACACAAACTAATTCTGTTTTATCCATTCCTTTTAGATCACTGTAAACTGTATGTTTGTAGGAGTAATGGCTTTCTTTGCTCGTATTAGTGACTCATCCGTTGGAGGAACATATATGACACTTCTCAACACCTTTACAAACCTAGGTGGAAACTGGCCGTCTTGGGTTGCTTTGCGATATGTTTCAGAGATAACTTGGAAGTCCTGCTCAGGTGCTGAAAATATTTTTTCTTGCAATACGGAAGAGGATAAAATGGTGAGTATAATTTATGATTTGACATCTGTATTAAAGATTATATTTCTAAAGCATGTTACTGATTTATGGCTCTTCAAGTTAAATTTATACAGGGTTCATCCATAATTTAGCTGTCTGACATTTTTTATCCCTTACATATCATTGAAGAATACTACTGAGGTGCATACACCTCCCAGTATTATTTTTCTCTAGTAAGTGGTATCATCTGCTTGGGCAGTGGATGTTGTGCTTCAGCCTTGGGACAGTTGCTGTGTCAAAGCATTTTCTCTGTTCGGACTGCTTAGACAGGTGCTGAAGAAGCTTCAGTCACTAGCAAACTTTTGGGTGACACATATCGCTCCTTTTTGGCCACAGCAGGAATGGTTTCGTGACATTTTAGAAATCTCTTCCCACCTCCCTTCCAAATCTTGTGAAGTTGCCAAAATTTCACTAGTTCATGCACAGAAGTCATTAGATTCATCTGGGTACAGAAGGTTATTTCTTGACCTGATGCAGTTATATCTTGAGAGGTCCATTAAGGATGATTTGGAGCTTTCTACCATTCCTAATGCCAGCCCATGACATTAATCCAACACTTATGCAAAGTTTTACTTAGGTAATGTCTCTCATATAAAACTTCAAGTTGTACTTGTTTGGACCTATCGATGTAGCAGGCCACGCACTTTCAATGGGGAAGGATTTGGAAATTCATCCTCATCGTATTTATCATATCCTTGTTTGTCAGGCACGTCAGAGTTGTGTGTGCGTGTCCTGAAATGTAGCCTTCAGGAAATTATTAAAACTCCATCACTGTTTCTCTTGGACTGGAGTTCTTGCAGCTGCATCTACCTTATCTTGGGCTCATCTGCTTTGTTCTCTCCTCCTAAACTGTGAATCTGTTTATCTGTGATTATTGGGTTTGTAATAACAAACTATGCTCTTACAATAAACTTGTTTTGATAAAAAGTTATTTAGAACTTCTGTGAGTAATGAATGTTGATAGTTATAAATGACTTTAGCCACTGAATGAGGCAAATTTTGATTGTTTTTTTTTTATTTTACTTTCAGGCATGTGAAACAGCAGGTGGTACATGCATTACTGACATAGATGGGTATTACATAGAAAGTTTTGCACTAGTAGTAGTAGGATTTTTATGGATGCAGTGGGGTATTCCAGTTATTAAGAGACTGCAGAATCTACCCTTGGATTCATGGTCAGTATCACAAAGGGAAGACTGACAGTAACCCTTAGATTAGCAATATATATGAAAAAAATATATATATTTATAGAACTGGATGTTTACCAGATATTTAATTTTTGATATTTCACATTCTGGCACAAAAATAGGTTGAGGTGAGTTGGTTTTCTTGAAGTATAGTGCTTCCATAAAGGTTGATTTTCATTCACAAACGTAGAGAGGTGTAAAATGGTTTTTATAGAAGGAAGAATAGTGCTACTTGCCTACCCATTCATCAGTGCTCATGCTGTTCTAAGTAGCTATAGAAGGATCATAGATTTATAGTAAAACTGGACCATCATTATTTTAACTGAAAGCCACATCTTTTAAGTGACGACACAGATCTGAATTAGAACATTTAAAAGATCTTTTTTATTTTCAGTAAAACGCAGTATAGTATATTAGTGCTTAAGAAAAATGTGTATTAGGTTTTACTTTGATTTTAGCTACTTAGTAAGGAATAGGTCTTACATACGATTTTTATCCGACTAAAAGTTCTTTTTAGCACAAAGTGAAATGTTGGCAGTATTGATACTGTTGTAAGTAATTGTGTAATTTTTATTTTTTTATTGATATTGTTTATACTGATAAGCATATCAGAGGTAAGGTATCCCAAAATTTGGTAACAATTTTACATGAACAATTTTTGTTATTTATTAGTCTACACAAACAGTTGATTTACTATTAGAGGAGGCTTACAAAGTTATGTCAGTTTTCTCTTACAGCATGTTTTCCAGTCACTCATTCTGTGAATGCTGTAGTATGGAACTTAGTTAAAGGTGGACAAGGAATTGCTTACTCAGAAGGTTGTGTGGTCCTTTGTTTTGACAATAAAATTTATCACTTTTTTTTATCAATCATTGTAGTTATATTAGCAAGTGATGGAAGATCAGAGCTGTTCTTGGACGGTAAACCTGAGGGATAACAATAACTATTTAGGGAAGAAGCAGTGTTAAAATGGTATAAAATGGTATGTGAAATGCATTCAGTTATAAAAAAAAATAATAATAGTGCAAATTTATCAAGATGAATTTAAATTCACTTCATACTAAGAGATAATGAGTAAAAAGCCACAATAATGCAAATGACAGACTGTATTTTTACAAAATACAAAATGGATAAAACAGGGGAGCTTTCGACCGTTTGCGCAACAGCCCTCTTCAGCCAGCTGAATAAAAACACTTGTTTATCTTAAAAAGACAAATTGAAAAGAATTTTTGTGACAGTCCAGGAAAACCTCAGACAATCTTCCCGCGTGAATATAGCAGTTATGTAATGGCTGTTTCCCCGTATCAGAATGGGGAAACAGCCATTGCATAACTGCTATATTCACGCCGGAAGAGTGTTTGATGTTTTCCTGGACTGTCACAAAAATTCTTTTCAATCTGTCTTTTTAATATAAACAAGTATTTTTATTCAGTTGGCTGAAGAGGACCGTTGTGCAAATGGTCAAAGCTCCCCTGTTTTATTCATTTTGTATTTTGTAAAAATACAGTCTCTCATTTACATTATTGTGGCTTTTTACTCATTATTTCTGATGCACCACAGATACTAAGAGATTTTAGAAACTTATAGTGACTCTTAGAGCACTTATGGTTGGTTTGTGGTTCTTATTGTAAACTGAATACAGATTGTGACGTAAGTGAGAATTTTCCACAAGAATATAGTAGCCTTTGGAGTTCAGCCATGAATGCATCTTTTGGGTTTTTATCCCATCCTGTTAATTTTAAACATGTTTTAACGATTATGTGGCATCTAGATTTTGTTTCATCGTGTAAGGCAGCTTAGCATTATATAGTTCCTTTTTGAGCCAAGAAAGGCAAGCTAAAGGCAGTTGTAGAGGAGAGGCTGCAAAAGGCCAATTCTCTTCCTGTACAGCACTGGGAGTGGTGATGCAAGTACATGTATTTTATTAACCATTTTTATAATAAACAGTTTACATTAAAAAGAGAATATTTCATCCTGTTCATGATTGAGGTCACTGGATATTGATAGGATATCTCAGCTTTTTTAAGGTTCACAGTGTTTGTGTTGGAAGTTAATCTTTTTGAAAAGGAAACAATTATTAACTGAATTTTCTTTACACTACTTTACCTGATAATGCATTTCTGAAATGAAGGCATTTTTGAAAATAAGACATTGCTTTAGTGCTGTTGACTAGGTTGTGCTTATAGTAAGAATAGTGTCTAGCCTACATTTTTTATACTTTTTTATGATAAAAGATCTGGTTTGTCATAGGACTTGTATTTCATAAAATTGTTCATAAATGCTAATACTTTTTTCTGAAAGTATTTCTCTTTACTTAAAATCTGTGCATACTTTTGTGAATTATCTGTTAATACATTGTGCTTCGAAATGTTGTTTAAATTATCCATTTTGTTAATCATAGTGGGATTATGTCATGGATACCCTACCTGCCTAGCCTTAGTAATTTCACACATCAGTAACAAGAACCTCTATTACTCAGTACAGTTCATGCTTTTATGAGTTTTATCGTGAACATACCACACTAGACAACAGACACTGAGGTAAAGATATTTTTTTGTACAGTAAACTTGTTTGCTTGGAGTATAGTAAGTCTTTGATGCAGTGCCTGCCTTTCAAGTTTTTTATTGTAGATTTTTGAAGCACACAATAATATTCCTAATACTGTTGTTAAAACAAGAACTAAATGGTATTCTAAAGTTACGAAACAAATTATTTTTTTCCGTTGAATTTCATTTGAATGGTGGTTTGGTAGGAAATGACAGTCTTAGCATTAATAAATACTGTACAGAGTACATCAACACTAAATTGATATAATTATTGTCACATGAACTTTTGAACCAAGGGGTGTTGACCATAACAAAAAATAGTTTATTTTTACGTGCATAATTTGAACAATAATCCACTTACTCTTTGGATACCTGTAATCTTTCTTGATAAGGTACAGTTACTTCAGTGATGTGGTTTCATAGGCATTGCCTTATGTACCCAGCTTGAGCTGTCATTCAGCTTCATTGATTCAAAGATTGAGGTGTTCAGGGTACAGTACTGTACGTGATGATGTTTGCAAAACCTTTGTATTGTCAAAACTCATTGCATATCTCTTACCTTGTGTTTGGATGTTAATTCAGTGATGAATTCTAGAGGGACTCTTATTTAGATAGAAGATACTCATACAATAGTTGCAAGTCAGCCCCTCATTAGCCATTTTTCAGTCCAATCTTGCACAGTATTAAATTATCAGATAATCTTTTTTTGTTATAATTGAAAAATTTGGGAAATAGATGATGCTTCAATACCTTTTCATTTAGTAAATAAAAAAACACAGTAAAATTAATGAAAATTAAATTCACTGGGAATAGCTAAAACTGTACAATATAAATTTATTTTATTTCTGTGAGGCCCAACATGCCACTTTTTTTTCATCCACCTTTGAAAACCATTTGAATTAATATGTTCAGTAAAAATAGAAGAGTTTATGAAACTGTTTACACTGACCGTGACTGGTATGTCATTCTAGCATTAAGAATTAAAAGTATATTCAGCAGTTCTCCAGTCTTTTTGATTTTCAATGCATTAGTCGTCATATACTTTCATTCAGCATTTGATCCTGTAATAATGTTGTTTCTTAGGAATGATCCCAATGCATTTGGTTTGTACTTATGCTTCTTTAGGCTGTAGCCATATGAATCAATTGGCTAAGTTAGTCAGAAAATCCTTAGTCAATGTCTGTGGTAGACTCATGGTATTAAAGTGAAAATAAATTTGGTACATTACAGCTTTAATAGATTTATAACTTTGCACAAATATTTATTTGAATTGGTCTTAATGCTTTAGGTAGTGGTCAAGCCTAGCCTACCCTTGGCAAATTTGATAGGTCAGTTAATCCAACCTGGTGCATCTCCCATATACTCCAGATCATCAATGTCTTTTTGAAGTTTTCAAGAAAAAACTTATAACCTGTAATATGCTGTATTATCCTAGGTGCTTTGACTCAAAATATTTGTTTGCAAATGTCTGATCATCTTTGATACAGGTCATAATGTGACTTTGTTTTTATAACAATACTTTCTCCTAAACTGATTGATTCTAGAAATATACAGTATTACATACATGTTACTATAATTTCCACAATGTAAGGTAATACAGTGAGTAAACATACATTGAATTTTTTCTTAATGCTTGTTGTATTGTATCTAATACAGGTACAGTATAATTTTTCTAAACTGTTCAGGCTTATGTAAAACTATTATGTTTATTTGTACTGGAACATTTTTGCATTATTCTTATGCAAAACAGTTATTTGCATGGAAATGTGTTCTTCACTCTGACAGATTAAAGTGTCCCTTGATACAGTATTAAATTTAAAACTCACATTTTGGCAATCAGTCAGTAGACTGATGTTCAATGTTAGTACAGTGATACAAAAAATTAAAAACCAGTTTGATATATTATGTACAGTACAATAAAAAAATGTTCAGTCAAATATTCACTTTAGTACTGTATATATGGCTCAGCATGCCAAATTGTTTTCTTGCTACAAACTTATTTGTAATGTTGATATTTTTCTTGTAAATGAAATGATTGTTAATGCTTTCATAAAATAAAGGAATGATCTAATTTGTTATCTTAAGATATAATAATAGTATTATGTTCCAAAAAATGCTGGTATATAAGAGTGCTTAGGGAAGTTTGATATATGCTATGGTTTGCAAATAAGTATTTTGAAAGCAGTTGTGAATTATAAATTTATGAGGTCTAATACAGCACACATTGTAAACATTCAAGACACTGAATATGATTGTACATGAATATTGTGAATATTAATGATGTTATTTATTTTCCTTGTAAAATTTTGCAATGCCAGCACGTAGCAATATTTTATCTGCTGGTAACCACAATATTTTATTAGCATTAAACCTATGCTGACTGATTCAGTTATCACCATGATACTTGAGCATGTACTGTAGCTAGGATGAATGCAGAACGTGTAGCTGGATCCAGGGGAGAATTCAAGAAGCATTTGTAAGAGAAAGTGAAGATGAAAAGGCAGCAGAGGTCCCATTTTATTATTTGACATTGTTATCATGAGAACCCTTTGTGCTGAAATGTGTCATCCCTTGACACTCACATATTGCTAAAGCTGCAAGATTACTGTGAGCTAGACTTTTAGAAATGATAATAATTGTACAGTGCATACAGTGTAGGTAATGCTGAAATGACATTTTAAATACTTTGGATAGGTAATGAAATCAGTGATGTTTGATAGTTAATGAAATTAGTCAAGTCTGTCCTGACAGACTGTACGTAGATACATTAATTTTTTCAACTCTAAGGAATAATGAAAATTTATACTATGAGTTATACAAAAATAAAAGGAAGACTGAAATTAATTTCCTAGAAATTTATCCAAAATGTAAGAAATACGCTTGCCAAACTTAAACTGCATGGTACTGATAGATGTTGGAGTTCAGAACAGAACATTACCAGGCAATTTTTATGGACTCAAGAGAATCTATATATAATGTACCAGAAGGAACCAATGAAAAGATCTCATTAGTATATCTAATACAGTAATGTGAATTTTCTAAGCACAATATGCCTAAAGTTCCTTTAGTGAAAGAATGTGCCATCACTTTGTAAGAATTGCTTTCGGTTCTTTGTAATGATAACATTTCCTGCCACCTTTGCCCTAGAAGCTAGTAATACAAGATTCTCAAGGTATAAAGAATGATCTTGTACTTGCTAGGTGTAATTTAACAAATTTAACAAAAATCTATCCAGCTGAAACAGGTAAATCTGTTTAATGGATGAATCATAATTTTAAGAAGATGCTTCAGGGTGGAGATTTATACAAATGGTGGCAATTTGTAAATTCAGGATACTTATCATAATTGTTATGATGTGCCACTTCTGAATAAGGATCAGCCATGAAAATGGTGATTCACTGAGTGTGTAACACATGGAGAATGTAGACATTGCAAATATTTTAAATTTAATGATGACAACTTTATTTGCTTCATCCTGTGACTTTTAATAATAGCCCTATAATTTTTTTTAAATAAAAATATTATTCAAGATGACATTCACCTTTTCAGTTATGTTTATGCTCCAAAAGCGTATGGCCACTTTAATCTGTTCTTCACCTTATTTCCTTTGTAACAAGTAAATTCATATTATGATTGCTCCGGTCAAATATGTTATCATTGTAAAGAGGGAGTTCTGTAATTCATATACTCATGATAGTTCAAGAAAAATTGTTTGATTAGGAGTAGTTCGAGAATATTTTTACAAATATTCCTGAATTTAGATAAAAGACTAATTCAGGAACTTTAATGTATAGTTCGAGAATCTTTTTACAAGTATTCTTGAAATTTGATAAAAGGTTAATTTAGAAACTTTGATTTACTTAATAGTTTGGGCTGAGGTATAATTTAGTGGTAAGACATAATCAACCAGACCAACAACACAACATTGGTCTGAGGATTGAAAAAACACAATATTATCAGCATTAATGCCTTGGATTTCTTTAAAGGAATTATTAAAAAAATAAAATTTGAAACAAATTATAAGACAGGAATTTATTCATGGTATTGAATGGCCTCTCCAGGCCATATGGCTCAAATTTCATGCATTCATTCAAAGGACTTGTTCCCAGAAGAAAAGTCGAGCAAGATAAAGTCGAGGAAATTGGGCAGCTCAGTAGGAAAAAACTGAAGGGGCCCAATGAAAAGTAAAAAGAGAAGATGATAATGCAGCTGAAGGCCAAAAGCTGCTGCGAGGAATCTTAGTACCACCCACAGTGCAGCTTGTAGCCAACCTGACATACTATCGTAACAGTGCGGCTTGTAGCCAAACTAACATACTATCATAACGTTTAGTTAGACCAATTTGTTAATATAATAATGATCCGAATGAGAAGGAAAAGACACCGTACTGATAAACACATTCATATATACAGTGTATATATATATATATATATATATATATATATATATATATATATATATATATATATATATATATATATATACATATATATATATATATATATATATATATATATATATATATATATATATATATATATATAATCAAATTCACGCTACACTCGGAATATCTTCGATGGAGAATTGTCGCCGAAGGGGAATTTATATAAGTGATAAATAAATTGGTATCGTCGGGACACGAAACCTATTCAGCGACTCCAGTAGACGCTACCCACTGAGCTATCAAGAGGGTATATGAGTCTTTTGCCAGTATATGAACATACACATACTGTATATATACACACACACACACACACACACACACACATATATATATATATATATATATATATATATATATATATATATATATATATATATATATATATATATATACATGATGCAGTAAAAGAATTCTTGCATTATGTATCCCTTACAGCTGAATCGAATTTAAAGGCGCTTGTCTCACATCCTTAGACAACACCCATACAACTTGTTTGTAGTAAGTTCAATAGAGTACTACCCCATAATCATTACATTCATTTACAGTTTGAGACACATTGTAGGATTATGTATCTAGTCTTATTTGTTGTTTGTGCGCAGGCCCATTCGAGTCGTCATTCATTCCATCCATAATTTCATGAATAATGTAATTGACTCCAGAGAAGAATTTTGACACTGGTTGAAAGTAAAAAGAAAACAAACAAGGTATTTAATTTTTCAAAGGTTGCAGAAAAGCTTACGTAAATAATGCTTAATAGTGAATTATGTAGCAGTATTACGAGAGTTAGTATTAACAGCTTTAACAGAAATGGCACTAACATTGATTAGTTCGAGGGTTTATTGAACAGCAATAGTAGAAGTGGTCGTTAGCAGCAACAGCAGACGTCAAATGAGAAGCAATATTGATTCTTTCAAAAGGTGCCCTAAAAGTTGCCCAAACACCCACAAACAAAAAAACTGAGCTAATCAAAAGGGAGTACAACGGATTTCGTTATTCTTTATTCATTAAAGCAGTTTCCTGCTTAACGATATCCTGGGATCAGATTTTATTAAAACTGATTGTATTTTATTTATTCTTTAATCTCTTCAAGAGAATTAGATTGGGCAATGACGCCCAAAGGAGACGAATTCGTGGAAATAACTTCAATGTTAATTAAAGTTATTTCACGAAATGATCTCATTACTTTTTCAACCTCAAAGCAAATAATGGCAGCCATCTTGAATAACCTTCTGTTCTAGACTGAATTAACAGATGCCATTCCTGATCCTCCTTCACCTTGATATGGAAAACTCAACCCACCTTCGACCTACTGTAGCTCTCTGTCTCAATTCAGGTGTATGTGCCTGACATAATGGTAACAACTGATAAATATTATAATAACTTCTCTTGCCCTTCTATATGTATGTCTGTTATGCATATGTCACAGGGATGAGTTCTTGGGGAGATGTTATTTTGATCACAGTAGAGTTGAAACTTCATGTTTTCCCTGCATTCTCGTAGGTTCAGGACACCCTCCAATGGATGATTGAAAAGATTAGACTACAAGAGAAGATCTCTCAGTCGGCCGTCGAACAACCGAGCGAAGAATTAAAGCAAAAGTGGCTAAAAGACAACAGTTGGAAAGAGGAGCAACTCCAGATCATTGCCCAGAAATACAACTCCGAAGAAATGGAAGAAGAGCAACTGAAGCAGAAGGCTCATCAAGAGCACTGTCCGTCAGGAGCCATTTTGTCAGTGCCATACAGGAGATTATGAAAACAATCGCATCTGGAAAGGAATGTTGGATATTTGTTTACAACTGACTCTGTTCTTTTTTCCATTATCATTCAGTGCACATAAATACTTTTGTTGGGTATTATTTTACTTATGGACATTAATTGCTTTCAACATAAAATATAGGTTTTCTATTTGTATGATGTGATTTGAATGATTTTGAGGTTTATTTTTCCAGAATGAATACTTATTCTTCCCCGGCAAATGATATATTGTATACAAAATTAATAAAGTACGACTTGTCAGAATACTGCACCCCCTCTCCATAGCTAATACGGCAAAACTGTGTTTACTGATTACAGTTTTGCCGTATTAGCTATGGAGAGGGGGTGTCTTCTGACAAGTCGTAATTTTATTAATTTTGTATACAGTATATCATTTGCCGTAGCGATAAGTATTCATTTGCGATGGAAATAAACCTCAAAATCATTCAGATCACATCATTTTGTGACAGTGTACGGTATTTACTATTAACATTTATCACTGTTTCATGAGGTTGATAGCATGAGAGGTTTAGGGTTAGGTAATGTAATAATTAATTCAGTACAGTGTAATAAACTGGCATGACAGCTACGATGGCCATCTGTATCAATAGGGTTTATGGTGAATAACAGCACCCCAACATGTAAAGAAGTTATTGTCTCATTTATAATTAGAAATACCCTATTAGATATTACAGTATAAAGTAAACAGAGGCTACTTCCTTGCATGACCAGACAAAAAGTGAAAAATGAGACCTAAGGCGGTAGGCTGCAACATACATCCCACGGCAATGAGACACGATAGCACAGGGTAATTCGGATGAGGCGAGAGAGAGCTTAAATTCATTCAGTAATTAGGAAAATGTATCAAGAATCAGGTGGAATACAGTAAAATATTATTTTCCCGAAATTTTTACAATACAGAATCCAAATGACTCAGGATGCATAAATACAGTAGGCTACAATAAACGCTAATACAGGCAAAGGAAGCTATGGTCTTGGGGATTGGGTGGGGTTTTGTAAAGGTAAAGATGGGCGAGGTTGGCATAGGTAAAGGAAGAGTGCTCGGTCGGGAATCTTGAACAGAGTCCATGGTGCTTTTGGTAGAGCTGACTTGTGAACTGTAGTTGTTTGGACGTCCCAGTCTGGTGTTTCAAAGGTTGCTCTCCTAGGGTTGTAACTTATTTTGGAATTAGCGTCCTGCACTTAAGTCTAATAAGGTGAGTTTTTGGTTGCATTGTTCATGTTATTTTGAACTAGGCTACAAGCTATCTAGGCAGTTTAATTAAGACGACAACTAAAATCTCAACTGATATGATTAAGCCCTGTAAGGGCAAAGTGGATGTAAATGCTCTGTTAAAAAAGATAAAATTGGTCGCTAGGCTTCAGAAAGTGAATGATGTGGCTGCATTTATTCCACTGTTTTTGGAAATAAAAAGTTGACCAAAGTGATAGTGGCAAGACTGAAGAATTACTGAAAGACGCCTTTTCGGTGGAACTAAGCATTCCCTCTGCGTCGGGTATTTCCATTAAAATTGACTTCTCTTATAGTATATTGGTTGTTTTATCAAGAATTTACAGTTACTTTTTGTCGTTTGACTGTAATTAACCTGTAATTAACCTCTGAATTGATTATGTTTTTGTATGCTGGCCATCCTGGAATGCTATCGCGCATGCGTAGTGTTATAGGGGCACTTTTGTTAAAAAGTGGTTTCCTTTACAGGGGGCGTCTGCCCCCCAGCTAAGTAACACGACCCACTGGATTAGGCTAGGTTAGGGTACATTAGGTTAGTATGGTTCCTTTTGTAATAGATTTCCTTAGCCAATCCCTTCTTGAACATATAGCTCCCTAATGACTTAAGTATTCGCGGAACCCTTCCATACAGTCTTTTCAGATGGAGCTTTTGTATCATTTGGGAATTAACTAATTCAAGGTGGACGGGGAGCAGGCAGACACATGGTAAAACTTTACTTTAGTTGCGCGGCATAATTCCCACTAGTCTTTGACCTGGACAGGTTCCTCATACATAAATAGACGTGACCTTTCCTATAATGCCAGTTCCTGACCTAACCAGGTCTTACCTACCTAACCTACTTAGGGTGACGTGCCCTGACCTGCTGTGGGGGCTCCCCCCCCCCCGACCCCCCCAAAAAGACGGTAACCTGTCTCGGTCAGTGACTGGCGGGAATCAGGCCGCGCAAACTAAAGTAAAGTTTTACCAGCTGATTTTTGCAAATGAATTAAGAAGCTTGGCAGGGTTAGCTGGGTTTAAGGGGTAATGGGCTGGAACCCATAGTAAGGTTATCATTTGTGAATGGTATTCCCAGTCAAGTCAGTGCATCATTCCAGCAGCTACCAGGAATACAGGGAATGGCAATGAGTGAAATTATTAATAGAGCTAGAATATTGACTTCTGATACATTCAGTGATGTTGCTGATGTTAGTACATCTAGGCCCAAGTCTATTAGGCAAAGCAGTAGTTATGGGGAGGGGGCAAATGCGTTCAGTAGGCGAAGTTTTGGTGAATTCAGGGGTCAGTGTTATGGGTGTGGAAGCCCACGTATGCTGCGTCATTATAAGAACCAAAAACCAGTTGTGTGCTTCTGGTGTAATAAGGTGGGTCATATTTTATCTCAAGTGATTTGGGAAATGAGAAAAGGAGTAAGTGCATCCCATTCAAGGTTACCATTTGTTAAATTGGAGGTTAATGGGCATTCTGTGGTGGGCCTGGTGGGCACAGGTTGTTCTACTACAGTTCTTGGTTCACATTTAGTGGATAAAGTTAGTGGAGGAAGCGTCATAACTGCCATTGATGGGAGAGAGATCTTGTGTAAAGGTGAAATGTATGTAAAATTGAGTGTTGATGATGTTGCAATTACTGTAACTGCTTTAGTGGCAGAGACAATAATTAACAATATTGATTTAATTTTGGGCATGAATGCGATCAGTGGATTTGGAGGTGTTACAGTGGCTGACAGCAAAGTTCTGTTTGGTAAGTCAAGATGTTCAATGATAAGTGTGGTGCTATGGCTAACGCATGTGGTAATTCCAGTGTTATTACAATTGAAGATAAAGAATTTTTGGCAAGATTTGATGGGAGTCAATGGCTAGTAGGGTGGTTTGTCAGAGGGAAATAAAGTAGAGCTCATGAGTAAGATTAGTTATTATGATAAAGGATGGGATGAACAAAAGAGTATGGAGTTTGAGAAGGAAGTAGATAGATGGATTGAAGAGGGTATTTTGCTCCCCTGGGACAAGCAGATTGAGGATGGGGTCTTGCCCTTAATGGCTGTTGAGCAGCTAACTAAAAATAAAGTTAGACCAGTGCTGGACTTTAGAGAGCTGAACAAGTTTGTAGAGTGTCATACTGGGGATGATGCTATTGATGTGTGTGGCGAGATCTTAGGGAATGGCGCAGAATGCAAGGTAATGTAGCTATTGTAGATTTGAAGTCGGCCTATCTGCAAATCAAAGTAGCCAAGAAGCTTTGGTGTCATCAACTCGTAAATTATAAAGGGAGGACTTACTGTTTAACAAGGTTGGGATGTGGGTTGAAACCTGCTCCTCAAATTGTGGGAAAGATTTTTAAAAACTGTTTTGCGGACTGTTTTGATGACATTTTGGTTGACGAAACTCAGGTGCCAACTTCTGAGTTGGCCACATACTTAAAACTGAATGGATTGATTGCCAAACCACCTGAGACTTTGGCTGGACTGCTGCTTTGGGTCTTAAGATAAATGAGAAAGATGGTATTCGGTATTTTGCAAGAGATAATGCCATCCCAGAGATTTCGGATGAGATATCGAGATGAGAGTTCTTTTCAAATTGTGGAAAATTGGTGGTCCACTACCCCATTGCCAATTGGCTACGAGTTGCTTGTGGCTGTGAAGCGACGAGCGGGTGGTTGGTCATGGGACAGTAATGTAGACCCATATGTTGTGCTGTTGCTCAAAGAGGTTGTCCAGAATGTAAACGAAGATGATCAGTGCAAGGGCAGTGGCATGTTTCTTGGTCTGAGGATGGGGTTCTTTGGTGCGATGCGAGTAGTTTAGCGTTGGGAGTTGTGTTGGAGATTGGTGGTATTGTGGTTGGGGATGCAGCTTGGTTGCGAAAGAAAAAGGACAGCAATCATATTAATGTGGCTGAGTAGGAAGTTGTAGTAAAGGGCATCAATCTTGTCTTGCAGTGGGGACTAGAGAAATTGGAGATTTAAGACTGATTCTGCTACTATTCTTGAGTGGACGAAATATGTTATCACAGAGGATAAGAGGGTGCTCACAAAGGGAGTAGGAAAGATGATAAAAAGCAATGATCGGGCATTGTGAGGGAGCTTATTGAAGAATTTGGATTAGAATAATAGGGTGACCAGTAAGTATGATGAGGAACAAGGCTGATGTCTTGACCTGGGTTAAAAAGAGCTGGGTTTTGAATGAATTAAAGAACTAGGTGAGCAGTGAGGATGCGTTGCCTGAACACTATTGACTTGAGAGAGGAGCACAACAGGCATCATGTGGGTGTAGATAGGACATTTTTAGCACAGAAACTAGATTCCAAAATTGATAAAGAAATGGCGAAACATGTGAAAAGCTGTTTGCAATGTCAGTCAATTGATCCTGCTCCAGTGGTGCATGAGCCAGGTAGTGTGAGCGTGGACAGAGATTGGAAGAGACTTGCTGGAAGAGACTTGCCATAGATGTCACACATATAGGAATGTACTGTATTTGCCAATAATTGACTGTGGTCCCAGCAGATTTGCGATGTTGAGAGGTCTGAAGAGGGTGCAGAGGAAGTAGCAGATATATTGAATATAATTTTTCTGGAATGGGGTCCTATAGATGAGATTCTTAAGGATAATAGTGCAGTATTCAGGTCAGAATTACTGAAGATGATGTTGGATGGACGGAATATTCATAGATATTTTTGTGCCGCCTATAGAGCAAGTGGGAATGGTATTGTGGAGAGGCACCACCGAACTATCAAAACTATCTCTGAGAGGGGAGACATAAGTCCATTAGAAGGTGTGTTCTGGTATAATATGACACCCGGAAAGGATTATATGAGAGCAGTGCCCCTCAAAGGGCTATCTACAAATATAAGTGGAGACACCCAGCAAAAGTGCCAGTTACTGTTATTGAGGTCATTGCTCCAGTTCAAGTGGGAGAAGAAGTGTGGGTCAAGACTCCCCATGGGTACTGCACTACTCAATGGAAGAAGGGGATTGTAACTAGAATTAATTCTAAAAATAATGTGTCTGTGGATGGCATGCCACGTCACGTGTTAGACTTGCGTGGGATTGAGCTGCCGAGTTCCTCAGGGAAGTCTGAAGAAAGGGATGATGATAACAGGAGATATCCTGCGAGAAAAAGGCTTGCTCCTGCCTGGACGTGGGACTATGAGTTGGAGTGCCTGAGGGAGGAACTTTGAGTTGGATTGGGTTTCTGCTAATAGTACTGTACAAAGATTGCTTTTGTCTGCTTGGTTTTGTGTTTCTTTTGATGTTGTAGTTGTTTCAATGTAATAAGTGAAAAAATCTTGGGGATTGGGTGGGGGTTTGTAAAGGAAAGGTTGGAAGGGGTTGGTATAGGTGAAGGAAGCGTGGTCGGGAGGAGAGTACATGGCGATTTTGGTAGAGATAGGTTTTGGTTGTTGGGACATTCTAGTCTGTTGTTTCATAGGTTGTTCTGTTAGGGATGTAAGTTTTTTTTGGAATTAGTGCCCTATACTGAAGTCTGATTGGTGAGTTTTTGATTATGCATTGTGCATTGTTCATGTTATTTTGAGCTACAGAAACTTACAGTTAAAATATGGCACAATCAAGTCATAAGCATCATTATCATTAAAGCAACTGTACTGGGAAAATAAAATTGATTGAGTAATTTTTTAATACATTACGTTCGTTTTATATAGAGAATTACATGTCATCCATTATGAAATTGTTTTTTTTAATGGCCAAAGTCATTATTTATTAGGAGATGCAATATATATTAAAATAACATGATTCAAATCCACACCAAATTTATGTAGTTTTTCTTGGCCATTTGCTGTTCTCTGGAAAATGGTATGAGGAGACAGTGTAGCTTATATTAGTATACTAACTTGTGGATATTTGCATAAAAGACCTTTTGGCAGGCCTGTGCATTCAAGCAGTTGATTTTCTGTCTAACATCTGAATTGTGAGTGGGGTTGTGCCACAAACATGCAAAATTTGGTAGAAGTATCTGGAATGGCTATATTCATGATGTTGGAACCCTGATCACAATGTTTCATGCCTTGATTTGACAGAGCTAAAATAGCAAAACTGAAAATCAATTCATAGTACAGTATATAACATTCAGTGTTATCCTACATTGCATGATAAGCATTAAACCATAGTAACAGAAGTCTAAATTAAAACAAAAAAATTATGTCAAAAACAAATCCCCAACATTGCTAGGCTAGGCAAAATATCTGGAATATACTATGTAAAGTATCCCCTTTGGGGGATAGTGCCGTCAGTGCACCGCATGCGGTGCACTGTAGGCATTACTTCAGGTTCTTTGCACTGTCCCTTGGGCCCCTAGCTGCAACCCCTTTCATTCCTTTTACTGTACCTCCTTTCAAATTCTCTTTCTTCCATCTTACTTTCCACCCCATCCTAGCAATTAATTCATAGTGTAACAGCGAAGTTTTCCTCCTGCCAGTTTCCGGTTCATCGCTGAATGACCTCATAGGTGCTTGGCTTTTGGCCTAAATTCTATATTCAATTCAATTCAATTCAATTCATTTCAATTCACTATGTAAAGTATCCTAACAACAGAAATGTAGTTTACATTTCGCAAAATACTGCACAATTATATGCTGAAAGGTGCTCTGTTGAGGTGGCCATCCGCATTTGCATATAATAATGTAATAAAGAGATAAATTTGCTGCGGGATGATGGGCTTACTTCCTGGTTGACTTATGACGTCACTTCGTGTAACTTATTGCATACGCCCTGCGAAGTAGGTTTTATAAAATAGTAATTCTACGACAGCACAAAAGAAAAGACAATAATTAAAATAACTCATTCAACCATTGGTAAAATTTAGTTCCAATTTGGGGAAAACTTAACTATCATATGACGTGTATCATTTTTAGTTTTACACTTGCGTGAATTTTTCCTTTATAAAAAGCTGATATTTCAAGGATCGTAAAATATTCCCTGCTCCATGGCAACAGTAACAGTAGTTTGTTTACAAACATTTTGTCACTTAACAAAACTGTGACTCTCCTCGTCAGTGAAAATGTAAGTTATAAGGAAATTGAGGGAATTACGTCGGCCCACGAATTGAATACATCGGCATAGAGTAACAAACGGAACTCTTAACAAACCCACATGTCGAAAGAAGATTTTTGGGATAAGTTTAGCCTAAAAGGATAGCCTAGACTAGTTCAAGGGCTAAACATGCCAGGTAAGGTTAAGGACACTCCTGTGTGGCCATAAACTCATTCCTGTAACCTCAGGACCACTTGATTATTTGGTAACTCAAAGCCCTAGTGTTGTTTTTATTTGCTGTAGCAGCGAAGGCTTATAGGCCTATGGCAGCTGACTGGATTAGAGACGTGTCTGACGTGTAATGTATTGTACAGGAAATTCCCACCTACAATAAAATAGTGTTAGTCAGTACGTGAATATTTCGTTAAAATGACTATCGTAAATGATGTTTAAAACAGGACCAACCCAAGTTTATAATAACTAGGCAAAATTATTTTAATTCGACTGCTCCCGGTCGGGAAGTGACCGACTCTTTATATAACCTACTTGTTTCGTAACAGGGGTATCTGTGGGTCAGTAAAAACGATTACCGTAGAATATCACCGTTTGTGTTAGCATTAAACATTAAAGTGACCATACAGTGAAAGGACGGTGGGGAAAAGGTAGGTTGCTGTACTCTAGATTTTTGCATTTTGTAGACCAACCGGTAGCAAGGTTGAAATGGTCATAAACAAGACCTTTGTTCTAGGCCTAATTGTTAAGTAGCTGCTTCAAAAAATGTGCGTTAAAACGCGAAATAAGCACCATGGGTAGGAAACCTCATTTCTTTCTGTTTTATGATTTTTGCCACTACCAGGGGCTAATCTGATTGCAAATATCAGATCATACGTTATGTCGATTGTACAGTATCTAAGCTGAATAATTACAGTGAACACATCACGTTTGGTCTCATTTAGAGAGTCAAAGGGTCCAAGCCAATGCTCCCGATCCATGTCACATATCAACAAACTAGTACTTGTTATCTTCACAATACAACTTATGTCATTATCATTTGCGTCCTTTTTAAGAGTTTTTATTATATTTTCACATTATAGGGGTTAAACATGAAATAACTTAGGTTCTCTACTTTCTGCCTTGTGCACTTTGTGTGTGAATTCCCATCTGCTCTAGGTCTCCATGACTTTCTGGCTTGTGATATTCATATTTATGTAGTGGATTTCATTCAGTTTACAGTTTCCTTTAACGCCTATATAACGGCCTTAAAGGATAAAGTTTGTGTCAACAGTGTATAGATATAAGCAAAAAAATAAGTAAGCCTAGGTATAATGATGTTATGGTAGTCTTTTGCATGTTCCCATTGTCATTACTTTAGGTTCAGAATGTGAGGTTGCAGATCGATTTTTGTCAGTTTTGCAACAGGAACCCCTCAGGCGAAAGGCCATGAATTAAATATTTAGGGTAATAATGTGTCTGCTAGACGCCATCATTGCAAAGAAAGATATGACTAATTCAACAGAGTAATCACTGCAGGCCAATTTCAGGTCTCACCCGGAGAAAATTTTTCATATAAAACGTGAAGTAAATTATTATAAAATGAAAGTTTTAGAAAAGTCATTACAGTGGATTAACGAAGCAAGTTGCTCATAGAGAAATGGTTAGAAAAAGTCAAAGGATCGACTAGATGATATTCCATAAACAGTGACTTGTTCAAAGGAATTCTTTGAATTTTTTATTTTAAAATGAGGAAGCCCAGTTTGGCTCATGTAAGTAAACATGTGTTTATTCTGGTGTCAGTATTCTGGTGTCAGAGATGCATCTGATGGCACTTCAAGAACGAGTCGATTGTACACCGTCCAGAGGGTTAGACCTACATAGCTGCCTTCTGGATCCAAGTTGTTGCATGAAACCTTTGCAGCTATAATAAAAATGACAAAAGTCTGGCATTTGTTTAATCAGCTTTATTGATGAATAAATGATGTTCCGTAGCAAAAGATACCATGAGTGCATGTGGCAAAAGGAGAATTGGCAATGGAGTTAAGTCGATAAGAAAATTGCTCGGATAAGTAGCCAGTGGAGAAAAATTGTGTCAGAATTTTGCTCTCAACGGAGTATATATGTGAAAAGTATATTTGTGGTATTGACGACGTATTGCTGGAACGGCGATTTGAATGTGATAGGAAGGAATGCGAATAAATACTCAACCCTTACTAAGTGTCGGCCACCTGAAAATAGTATATAAATTCTCTCTCTCTCTCTCTCTCTCTCTCTCTCTCTCTCTCTCTCTCTCTCTCTCTCTCTCTCTCTCTCTCTCTCTCTCTCACCATAGGTCATTTGGTCCAAGTAGGTGTATATTATTGTTCTGTGTTACATGTACACATAACTGCACCAGTATATTACATTATCTGTAACACAAGTATTGTTGATTTGCAGCTACGCAATCAACTAGATCAACAAATAGAAGAGACATGTATTAGTGATAAACTATGAATTACTGATGATTGAAGGCGAGTTTGGCTTCCGCAGTGACTCGTCACATTTCTTTGGTCAATAAAGGTAATTTATTGTTCCAATAACTAGCGTAGGTTGTAGCGTATCCTAAATTCCGAACAAAAGCACAGTTGAATCTATATATATATATATATATATATATATATATATATATATATATATATATATATATATATATATATATATAATGCAGTTACACAAAATGTACTTTGTGTATTTATATGCATACGCACGTGCAGCAGTATTTTAAGTGCGTCAGATCGTAAATATATTATATATATATATATATATATATATATATATATATATATATATATATATATATATGCAGTTACACGAAAAATAATAATTATATTTACGTAAATACGTGCGTTCAACTGCAATTTCTTATACGTTAGCTCGTAATTCAAATTTTGATCACTTGTACAGTGTAATTTTATACTTGACTCGGTACTTTGTATTGAATGGCGTTGCTTGTTATGTACTTGGACTCTCGTATGGGGTGTTTGATGATCCGTGGACGTAATCTTGACCACCGGAAACCGGTCACAAAAAAAGAGGACGTATGGAAGCAAGAGAGGATGATCACATCGCCATGGCGGCATTTCCGTATTCTGCATCCTTCCCTGAGGTAATCTTATCTTTGGGTCTATTGTTTGTGAGTTCTTCAAGCTTGGGCTGATTTATCCATTTAGCATTATCTCTTGCTTTGCGTTTTGTTCGTTAGCTGTAGGGCTGGGCTGTCTCACATTATGTATGATGGGCATAATATGCAGCGAGTAGTTTTTCTTAATTTTCCTTTGGAAAATGTACAAGTTCGTCATTTTAATGAGCTTGTATTTTATTTTCTTCGCGGGGGGTACCTAGTTTTATATTGCAGTTGCAGGTTTTGCATATTTGAAGAGATCATTGATTATATATACATATATGTATGTATATAATATATATATATATATATATATATATATATATATATATATATATATATATATATATATATATATATATACATGTGTGTGTGGGTGGGTGTGTGTGTGCGCCAGCATTGATATATGCATTTTTACAATTCATTCATATTTTGGTTTTTTCTTTACAATTATGCCAAGAAAATTTGCTTCCTTCGCCAAGAGAGGGATCGTATTTTTTCAACAGAGTGACATCACTGAGCGTGAAGCACGCAAATCGTGGTTCTTCCGAGCATAAATGCGGCGATTCAAATAATTCATTTGCTTGATTTTGAATGAATATCTTTGATTTTTGCCGAAGGATTAGTTATCTGGATACTTGTGTATAATGTAGGAATATTGAGGAGCAATATCCAGACGATTTCTTGTAATAAGGAAAAAATATATAGTTGATAAAATTAACATAATATGAATTTAACTATAAGGGAAACTAATCAGACAAGAACCTCAGTATTTTTATAATTATCTGTGGAGACATAAGACTGTGCAGAACGGGTATCAAGGTGAAAAAATGTAGCATTCAAGGATGCTTAAGTCTTGTCTGAAAGATGTTCATTTTCAGATTGCGTTCTCTGAATAGGGAGAATCAGGTCTCAGTAAGTGAACGTGTGTGGTTTATACATAAATGGAGTTTCGTGGAAGCCGTTAATTTTTAGACTTCATAATTACTGAGAATATGGCCAGGTACTAGGGTATTCTCACCCTGTGATATACTTAATGCTTCCAAAATTTGAGCTAAGACAGTGCAGACATGGCTTTTTTTTTTTTTTTTTTTTTTTTTAGAAATCTTCCAAAAGGGAATAGATTACAAGGGATCTTGATATCCAAATTTTGAGTTCTTGGGGATTTGGTATTCTATAGTTTTAGCTGTTGGTGAGATGGGTGTATCCGAAGAATTTAATGTAAACTAAACAAAACAAAAAAAAAAAACTTCCTCGAATTAATCGTCTTCTGGAGTTTTAGGATCAAAAGTGCATGAAGAACAGACGTTATTTTGGTTGCATATTTATTTGGGATGCTTCCTTTGATAGGAAAATCCTTTAGTAATATTTTCTGAAACTGCACCCGAAGATAAAGAATAGCAGACGTGATGCAGACATCGACTGAAAGAAATAATCAAATGTCAGGTTCTTTGTGATAGGGAAAAAACGAGAATTAGCTTCGTCATGTACGTTGGGTATTGTTCATTCAGGATATTAGAAATGTGTTTTGAAGTTAAAGAATCGAATGCAAATAGAGGTGTGGTTTGTACGACTTTCATCAAACTAATGTAAAACGTTTTAGTAGCTAAAATACAAATAGGAAATTAACAATTTCCCATTCTAATGCATGACCCTTTGTGGATGTCGACTGGACAGTCATATGTCATCGTCACCACGCAGTGCTAGTCCGTAATGCAAATTGCAGCTGTACGTCAAATTTGAATAGGGTAATGACAAGTCATAGCACCCCCAATTGTGAAAAAATCCCCACTCGCCCGGAAGTGATTTATCCAGTCTTTGTGGGATCGCGGGGCGGAGTTTGAAAGCCTCAGTTTTCCTGTTGCTGTTGATACATTGTTCGTCCGCCCTCTTTCCTGTCAGTCCACCGCGCTGGTTAGTTGTTGTATGGTTGCACTCGGGTGAGTGAGTGCAGTCGTGTTGACGTCCTCTGGAGTTGCAAGAAGGTTCAATTGGCTTCACTTCAAGTGAGTTATAATTCTGATGGCTTGATTGTCGATTGTTGACAGGTCGTTGGCGTAGCCTGCGTGGGGCAGGGGTTGATTGCATGACCTCCCGAAATTCTGGCAAGTGGAAACAGTTATGAAAATCAGGAAATTCAAGTAATGTAACTCTTACTTTATAATCTTCTATCCAACCTGAACTTTAGTGCATTTTCTGCAATTTAAAACCGGTGGCAAAGTTTCTCCATAAGTTATGAAATTTGGGGCCGCAGGCGAGTTTCATGTTTTATTCTCCTTTGTAATTTAATGCTTTCCAAGTTGTGTAAGAATAGAATTTTTTTCTCAGCCCCATCTCTGCTCAAGTTTTGGCTATGCCTAAGTCTTATGTTGACATTTTATTAGAGAGAGAGAGAGAGAGGGGTCACTGTGTTTAGTAGTTAAAAATATTTACTTGTAGATTATTAATGACTCCAGTTCTGCATCATTGGCTTTGCTAAAGTGTGAGAACTGTATGATTGTGTTTTATATGTTAATTTGTCCATGCTTTGTTCTTTGTGTTAATATTTTCAGGCTTAGTTTTTCCCGAATAGCATTTGAGTGTTTTGTTTTCGTACATTCTGTTGTTTTTAGTCTGTCTGAAGTGGCCTCTATATCATTCGGGTCGCCACTCTCTCTCTCTCTCTCTCTCTCTCTCTCTCTCTCTCTCTCTCTCTCTCTCTCTCTCTCTCTCATAAAGATTAACCTTCTCCGTAACTTGGGCATTGATCCTCCTAGAGAGGGCTGGCCCGAAGGATTAGATTTATTTTACGTGGCTAAGAACCAACTGGTTACCTAGCAACGGGACCTACAGCTTATTGTGGAATCCGAACCACAGTATGACGAGAAATGAATTTCTATCACCAGAAATAAATTCCTCTAATTCTTCATTGGCCGGTCGGAGTGTCGAATGCTGGGCCAACAGCGTGCTAGCCGAGAGCTCTACCCACCCCTTCAGTGAAGAACTTCACCCGTTCTGTGACTTGTCATTTCATCTCGGGCTGAGATGCAATGTAGGCACTACTTAAAGTTCTTGGCGACAACCCTTTATTTTCTTGCAACCCCTTTCATTCCTTTTACTGTACCTCCTTCCATATTCTCTTTCTTCCGTCTGACTATCCACCTTCTGATAACAACTGTTTCATAGTGCAACTGCGTGGTTTTCCTCCTGTTACACCTTTCAAACCTCCTTTACTCTCAATTTTCCTTTCAGCGCTGAATGTCCTCGTAGGTCCCAGCGCTTGGCCTGTGACCTAAATCTTATATTCCTTCCTTCATTACATTTACTCTTAGATACTTGTACGAATCAACCGCTCCCATTCTTTCGCCATCAGTACTAACATTCATTGCTCCATTTTCCGAGTTTCCTTTCACCCTCATGTACCTACCTACTCTTGCTTACCTTCACTTTCAGCTTTACCTTCTTACATTCAGTTTAAAAATATTTCGCTAGTTTCTGGAGTTTTTCTTCACTGTCACCAGTTATGACCCATTGTCTTCCCCATAACTTTCCACAAACGTCATGTGTTCTTTTCCTGACTTCTTTTATCACTCCTTCGATATTGATAGGCAACAGCCAATTAGACATACTGTACACCTTCCTGTTATATCAAATGATGCTGTACCCCAATAATTCTTACCTTCACTTCTCTCAGATTTATCAGTTCCTCATTGGACGGGTGGGTATTGTTCTCAGCTAGTATTCTTCTTGTCCCGCGTTCGATTCTCCGACTGACGAATGAAGAGTTAGAGGAATTTATTGCTGGTGATAGAAATTCATTTCTCGGTATAATGTGGTTCGGATTCCACAATAAGCTGTAGGTTCCGTTGCTAGGTAACCAGTTGGTTCTTAGCCACGTAAAATAAATCTAATCCTTCCGGCCATCCCTAGGAGAGCTGTTAATTAGCTCAGTGGTCTGGTTAAACTAAGGTATACTTTTCTCGCATTTATCCGAATACAGAGGATCAATTATTCCTCTTGCCCATGCCTATGGACCCTTTCCTTTCTTCATTCATACCTTGCACATCCTGGTCAGCCACTTGATCACTTGTTTTCCATCCTACCGGAGTTCCTCTAACATTCTCAAATTTTCAGTAACCCCTATTTCTCTTTCATTGTTCACACTAGCCTTTCCTTAATCCTCTACAGTTAACAACTATTCAAAATGCTCTCTCCATTCACACAGGACTATAGTTTCTTCAAGTTACGTCTTACCATTAGTATTTGTCAGCATTTGCAACTTCATTTTCCCCTGAAACACTTCCCAAATTTAGAATTATATTTTCAGTATATATCCCCTTAATTATCCATTCACTTTGTCCTTGTATACAATTATATAATAATCTCTAGAGCTCTGACAATCTCCATTGTTCCTTCTCTAAACATGTGATATCATCAACCCACATTTAAACTTTTATTTCCTCATTCTTTTCGCCTTTCCATGCAAACAATCCATGCTGACTCCCGGTTTCCATTCTCTGGAGTTGCGTTCTTAAATACCTCTATTGTTTATCTAGTGTGCTGTTCTCACTTCTTATCAGCCTCGCTTATCTGAGGTACATTTATTACAGTATTGTGAACTCTTTCTCTCCAGCTGTCATCCATTTTCCATTTCGCTTCGGTAAGATAATAATGAAACATATCTTCTAACCTTTTCATCAGTCAGTTTGCCGTCCCTTTATGCAGCACTTTAGCTCTGTTTAAATATATATATATATATATATATATATATATATATATATATATATATATATATATATATATATATATATATATATATATATATATTATATTTGGATGCATGTGTGTATGAAATTCTTCAAAAAAAAAAGTTTCAGATTCATGTGCATCACATTGATTCGTGTCCCAGTGTGATTGCATCACTATCCTACCGTACTGTTGCAGAAGGCTGCCTATGTCCTTGAGTTGCATGACTTTTTCGTCAAACGTTTTCTATATTAAGATTATGCGGTTTGGAAGATGATTCGCTAGTGTTTTTTTGAGAATAGATATTATTTTGTGCACACATTCGTGAAGAGCAAACTAAAGAGAACATTAGTTCACATAGGAATGGACTGGTTATACTTGAAACAGAACATAACCAGGCGAAAAAGTTTATAGTAATTAGAATAGGATATTGATGAAAGCTGTACTTGCCTTTTCTAAATAACAGTGCATTGAATCTATGTTGCCCATCTCCCCTCTTTCAAGAGGCGAAGCTGTCTGCTATGAAGATAGGCCTATTTTATTTTCTCCGTGTTTCTATCAGATCTGGGGTAGTTAAAGACTTGGGGTTGCCAGTCCCACCGGCATTCTTATTTAAAAGTTCAACGTCGTCGTCGTCTTCGAGTTTTTCAGGCGTCTGTAGTTGGCCGGAAGTCCTCTGATGTTCTTTGCAACGCTACCACTCCGTAAATAAAAATAAAACTCGAAGACCGGACATCCTGTTGTGCAGGTTGATGCTCGTAATGCGTTCCTCCTCTTCGTGAAGTTTGTTTGCAACTGTATTATCCCAAATAGCAGCGAAGAGGATTTTGGGTACCAGCAATTAACGGTAATAGTGACCTTTTTATGATTATGTTTTCTGACCTGTGAGGAAAAATTATCTCGGGCAGCTGACTTCAGTTTGAACTACAAATGATGTTCCAGGCTTGTCGCTTAGAAAATCGTTAACTGAACGTATAAGCACCGCCATTACTACAAAAAATAATGACGATTATGGCAACCGGTGGTGGTGACAAAGAAAAATTATTGGTCTTGGTACTAAACGCTTCCCGCGTAACGGATGATGCGACCATGCTTCACGTATCATATCAAGTCGTTTGGTTAGGCCTAACTTGCGTCAGCAGCTCTCATGCATTAAAGACTTTTTCAGGAAGTCGCTTCCTGTTTGAGCAGTAACTACAGTTGTGGTAATGGGTAATGTGACAATAATAATAACTATATGGTGATCAGCGTATTTCCAGTTATAAAAGTAAAATTTTGGCTGAATTTACGTGGGAACTGACAATCTGGAATATCTCAACCCTAGGGTTTGGCGACTCAAGTAAGACTATTTTACGTGTGCCAGAACCGTAACCCTCGTTTAAAAGTACGTAGCCTTGACGGTAAAAATATTAAGAGTGAAATAGTTGGTTGCTGAGGTCTGTTGGTAAACTGTGAAAAGAGGACCGCGTCGAATGTAAGTAGTATTTCATTTTTACTGGTTTTATATTTTCCTGAACGGGATGATTATGTCAATTAGTTTCTGCAAATATTTTCATGTTATCGCACATGCAAATATTTTCGTGTTATCAAGCACTGTATTATATATATATATATATATATATATATATATATATATATATATATATATATATATATATATATATATATATATATATATATATATATATATATGTATGTATGTATGTATGTATGTAATAAACTAAATCACGAAAATATGGAACGTGATGAATATATAAAATAAAGACAAAATCCACGAAGGAAGAGAAACAACAGTGCTGCAAGGCCTTTCGACGTTAGTCCTTTACTTAGCTAAGTAAAGGACTAACGTCGAAAACTGCAACACTCCATTGTTTCTCTTTCCTTTAATGATTTTGTCTATATATATATATATATATATATATATATATATATATATATATATATATATATATGTGTGTGTGTGTGTGTGTGTGTGTGTGTGTGTGTGTGTGTGTGTGTGTGTGTGTGTATATATATATGTGTATATATATATATATATATATATATATATATAATGTGTGTGTATAATGTGTCACTTGTTCTGTTTAAATGTTTGTCAATTATTTATCCTTGCAGATTAGAATTTTCTGTGTTTTCTTAGTAAACTTTGAAAACCTTACTTACACTGAGATCTCGCATTTCTTCTTCTCACACATCCTCATTATTCCGTCATTCATTCGTCGTCATTTCCAGTTGCATTGTCATTCATTTTGTTATTTTACTACGTAATCTAATTTTTCTCTGTTTTCGTTTCGCTTATTAAGTGGGTGTTCGTTCATTGTGGTTTTCCGGTGTTCATCATCATCATCATCATCGCCTCCATTGCCGTTAACGCAAAAGGGGTCGCTTTGAAATTCCGCCACTCATGTCTACCCCGTGTTTTATCTTCCCTTAAATCTCCACCCCTCTCCAGCTTTCCTTCTCACAGCTCCGATTACAGTAAATCTGGGTCTTCCAACTCTTCCACAGGAGCCCAGTGGACATTATCATGGACTATTCATGTATCATTTCTCACTCATTCCTAACACGTGACTCTTGGTATTTTTTTTAAAGCTTTAATCTCACATCGACAGAATCTTTTCAATGCAGTTTCATTGTCGTGCCAAGATTCATGTCCTTATATTGTACTGGATTGATGTATAATCTCTCTCTCGTAAGCAGTTTTATCTCCGTAGGGGGCTAGTACCGTCAGTGCGCCTCCGTGGTGCACTGTGGGCATTACTTCAGGGTCTCTGCAGCGTCCCTTCAGCCCCTAGCTGTAACCTCTTTTATTCCTTGTACTGCACCTCCGTTCATATTCTCTTTCTTCCATCTGACTTTCCACTCTCTCCAGCCAACGCTTCATAGTTTTCCTCCTGTTACACCTTTCAGACCTTCTTAGTGTCAGTTTCCCCCTTTCATCGTTGATGACCTCATAGGTCCCAACGCTTGGCTTTGGCCTATATCCTATTTTCTATTCTATTCGTAAGCAGTTTCAGTCTATTTGATCTGCAAATCTTAATTAGCCCGCCCATTATTTGATTTGCTTTTTTCAGTCCTTCACTGAATGCCAACTCAGGGAACCTGTACTGAAGATCATTATTCCTACAGTTTGAAAGATTCACCCCCATGCAGTGAAATTTCGTATCTGCATAGGCTACTTCATCCTCACTACTTCTGTTTTTCCTGTACTTCTCTTGAATCCCATCTCTCTCGATATAACTGCACTCTATTAAGCGAGATTTGCTAATCTTGTGGCCTTTGCTGATTATAAACATTTTCATCCATTATAAGTCTCACGTTGCTATCGTTACTCACAGTCTGAACCTCTTCCATCTCAAGTCACATTTTCTTTAGGAAACTCTCATAGAACCCCATTATTTACCGCAAAATCACTTGACGAGATCCCACTAATATTAACTTGGTATCTACATCGTTCGGGGATGAATTCAGTGTTCTTGACTTATTTTACGGGGATTTTTAAAATCCACACACTGCTGTGCAGTATTCCTTAACACAAATATTTGGTCTGTGCAATTCAGGCCTTTTCTAAATCCAGCTCGTTAATCTCAAAGCATTATATCAACTCGTTCTCCTTCCTGCTGAAAATAGGTTCATTCAATGATTATTTTCATCACATTTTCATCAATAATTTCATCATATTCACCCAACCCCCTGGAGAATAAATAGTGCGTAGTAATGTCACCTGGGATCTCGCTGGCCTCAGAAGAGCGGGAAGACCCATCTACTTGGACGAGATCTATGAGACGGGAGGCTGGAGTCGAGCGGAGATTTGTAGAAGTAGTAGTACAGGAAATCCATGACTGGCTGGATTTCGCAGAAGCCCTTTGTGTCACACGGCGTTGGAGGCGATGATGATGATGATGATGATAATCAAGATTTTCATCGCATTCGACGGAAGTGCAATGCCCCTGCACTTACCTCGTTCAGTCAGGTCACCCTTCTTTTGCACCTTTGCTATGACTTACAATAATTCTGTCATCAGCCTTTGTTTCCTCATTCCATATTCTCCGGAACAGTCTAGTTAGTGTACGAGTCATTTCAGTTTCAGCTAAAATCTATGGTTCTATCATATTCCGGTGCTCTGCATCTCCCAAACTTCCTTATTACTGATTCTACTTTTTAAAAATCGAAAATTCGTTCACCTTTTTCCCGTTGTCACTCATTCTCATTTTTCATTATGTATTCATTCATTCAACGGCTCACTGTCATTTTCAGTGACGTGCCCTTGGTTAATTTTTTACCTCACAGTATTTCCTTATTGTGCAATACATTCATCGAAAATTTCCTTAAAGGTATATCAACAATCATCATTTTCCTTGATATTATACCCTTCACTCAGTCATTTTCCGCTTCGGGCAGTAATCACAGGAGATTGGCCACGAGTTTTCCGTAATTTTCCATTGTTCGAATTTTAGATCCTGTCATTTTAGATGCTGGAAAGAAGATAGTGACTCGATGGATATTCTTCAGTTTCAAGGCCCCTCTCTCTCTCTCTCTCTCTCTCTCTCTCTCTCTCTCTCTCTCTCTCTCTCTCTCTCTCTCTCTCTCTCTCTCTCTCTATTCGTATCTTGGTGGCAGTGCGTTTAGCTCTTTACTGAATGACCCGTGTTCGAGTCTCTGACCGGATGAAGAACAGATAGGCTCGTTCACTAAAGGTTTAGTGTGCTCTGTTCTAGTTGTTAGGCGACTGTTATGGGTCGCAGGTAAGATGGAGAGAGAGAGAGAGAAAGAAGAAGAAGAGAAGAAGAAGAGAGAAGAGAAAAATTGCACTATACGAGTGTCCGTTGGCCCGTCAACTAATACACCATCAAAACGAGAGGGCCTCGACGAGGTAATCCTCACTTCACTTGGGTGAAACCATTCATAAGATACTTCATAAGACTCTCTCTCTCTCTCTCTCTCTCTCTCTCTCTCTCTCTCTCTCTCTCTCTCTCTCTCTCTCTCTCTCGTATTTCATTTAATGACGTAAATAGTTATGGAGAATAAAGATTCAAAAGGTAATTTAGCCAAATTCGCCTTATTTCATAATGTAAGCATACGAAAGAGAGAGAGAGAGAGAGGGGGGGGAGAGAAATATAAGTACAAACACGCCCCGCAAAAACATGTAAAATTGCTCCATTGTATGTAAAACTTTGACGCACATCACACACACACACACACACAAGCACATTTCTCTCTCTCTCTCTCTCTCTCTCTCTCTCTCTCTCTCTCTCTCTCTCTCTCTCTCTCTCTCTCTCTCTCTCTCTCTCTTTCTCTCTCTCTCTCTCTCTCTTTCTCTCTCTCTCTCTCTCTCTCTCTCTCCTTCCTATGTATGCTTACATGAAATAAAAGTATAGTTGGCTAAATAATCGTATGATTTTTAACCTCGATAACTACGTATAATTATATATATATATATATATATATATATATATATATATATATATATATATATATATATATATATACATACATGCATATATAAATTATATATATATATATATATATATATATATATATATATATATATATATATATATATATATATATATATATATACATATATATAATGTGTGCCTGGAAATGACGCATATACACACAAACCCGTGCTCATAAAATATAGAATATTTGCAGCGTCATGCACACTGGCTGTACCAATAGATATGCTTGGGTAGATTATCTGAAGAGCCTTGTAATTATTTTCGGTATATGTGGACAAAAGCAATCCTTTGGCATGTCATTATTCCATTTCCTGAAGTCCATATTATTATTATTATTATTATTATTATTATTATTATTATTATTATTATTATTATTATTATTATTATTATTATTATTATTATTATTATAAAACATAGCTTCCATGAATTGAATGTCCGTGTGCTTGAAAAAAAAAATTAGAAAAACGTAACAACGAACATTAAACTTACCGAAAACAAAAAATTTAAAATACAGAGCAAAAGAACACTTTATTTTTTATTGTTTTTGTAAACTTATATATATTTTCCTTATTTGCTTTATAAAGAAACACTTTTATTTCACTAGAGTCACTGTTTGCTGAGTGGTAGTTACTCGTCTAATCCTGATAAAACCTCTGTAATGGGGCGAATCTGGAGACCCATTCCACGCCACCTACACGCACTTTCATATCTTGCCACACTTACCTAAGGGGAAGGGCCCCGTAGGGGAGGGGTAGTGCCGTCAGTGCACTTCACGTGGTGCACTGTAAGCATTACTTAGGGGTCTTAGCAGCGTCCCTTCACTTTCACTTTGTTCACTTTGTTTCGTTTTATGTACAACCCTCCACAGGGATGATTCCCTCTCTGGCCGGCCCTTGTACGTTTCGAAAATAAGGTGCTTCTTATATTTTATAATTGTCTTTCAGTGTTTTCTCGCCAGTATCGTAGCTTCTGCAGAATAGGAGAGTCTTTAGTTCTTTTTTTATATTTGCTTTTTTGTTGTATGCTCTTCAGTTCAGGCGGTATTTTGTTGTATAGTCTTGGTGCGCAGTGTACAAATGCTCTCTCGCCTGACTTACAATTTGGTCTCGGTTCAAATAGCCTATATGCTGTGCTTCACTTGCATGTCTGATTACAATATTCGTTTCAGTTCTAAAGAATCTCACACGTTCATTATTGCTTAGCCAAGTCTCCGTTAGCATATATATATCTAGATTGTGATAATTTATTTATAAGATTTCTAATAGTGTTAGTTTTATTTCCTATCGACTGTATGTTTATAAAATTGCATAGAAGATTATGAGTCAAAGCCATGATCTGTTATTTTTCATCTTTGACACATATTCGTTATAAACTCTGCACTTATTGCCATCATATGTTTTATGTGTAGTACTACTATGGCCTTTCTTTACACAATTTTTACAATTGAAGATGCTGCTAGCACATTCACTTGATTTGTGATTTTCATCACATCTAGGGCAAGCTTGGTCATTTCTACAATTTGTTGCGGTATGACCAAATTCCTGACATTTATAGCATTGATGGGGCATGTAACAGTCGTATACTTTGCAACGACTATGCAGTGTACACAATTTGTCACCTCTGTCATAGATAGCCTTTCGTATTTGTGGTGTGTAATTCATGATATAGTGTTTATATTTTTCATCTTTGGCTATCGTTTCCTTTACAATTTTCAGGTCGTCATTTTCAGAAATCCATGGATTTTTCTTTACAATGCAACGGTATCGACAATGTCATCTTCATCCTTCGGGACATAGACTACTTTTATTTTTGGTTTAAGTTTACCCTTCTCATTTACTGATATATTGTTGATTTCCTGAATCTCCATTTTTGCCTTTTCTAAGTTTTTCTTGTCTGGAAATCTTACAAATAAGTGTCCATCTCTTGTTGTTTTAACCTGTTCAACTGGCGCTCTTATTTTACTCGTAATTTGTCTCTTTCTATTTGCTGCCCCTAGCTGCAATCTCTTTCATTTCTTTCACTGTACCTCCGTTCATATTCTCTTCCATCTGATTATCCACCCTCTCCCAGCAATTGTTTCGTAGTGTAACTGGGAGGTTTTCCTCCTGTTACGCCTTTCAGACCTTTGCACTCTGTTTCCCTTTCAGCGCTGAATGACCTCAAAGGTCCCAGTACGTGGCCTTTGGTCTAAATTCTATATTTTTCTTCTAAGGGGAAGAGGCTCTTCTGGCATAAGACCAGCAAAATCTAAATGGACTGTTTAATCTAATGAAAGTTTTCTCGAGTTCTAGGTTTTCTTAGCACATTCACCCACTTTGATTTCACACATTTACTACATGCTTTTACCCTAGGACTGCCGTTTTATTTTTTTTTTCTTCTTATTGGTTTACTGTGTGTATCTCGACACAGTATTTTCTGTTCTGTCTATCTTAACATACAGCCTAGCACTTTCTATTGGACTATACTCTATTAATGCAAAATAAAGTTAGTCGCTGGTGTGGTATTCGTATTAGATTTTGCAGGCGATAATTGTTCCATGCTTTCCTCTCTCGTTTTTCACAAGTCATTGAGCTCCCTGGAAGTGTGATTTTAGATCAAACACATTAGGTCTGGATGGCGTCAGTGGCCATAGCCCTTTAACATCACATTACATCGATTGATCAACCAATTGCTCTATTATCAAGTGTGGATTTTATTTGGACAATTGCATTCTTCGTTTTGATTGCTTATATTTGTGCATATGTTCATATTCCTCCACGTTTGATCCTCTTTTTTTTCATTTCTCCTCTCTCATCTTGTAATGTCTTTTTTGCTCCTGAATTATTTTGTTTTATCTCAGTTCTTCTGTTGTGATTTTTTTTTTACAGCATATCGCTGCCACCTTTTTGTCCAACACGTTTTGTAAAGTTCTCAGTTTTATGAATCTCTTCAGCTCTTCTGCTGCACGTGATCCATATTCCTGAGTTTGCAATCTTTTAATGTCTTTTTTGCTCCTGAATTATTTTGTTTTATCTCAGTTCTTCTGTTCTGATGTTTTTTTTTACAGATATCGCTGCCATCTTTTTGTCCAACCCTTTTTGGAAATAAAACTCTTCAGCTCTTCTGCTGCACGTGATCCATATCCCCGAGTTTGCAATCATTCCCTAATAAAGTATTCAAAATAGCTGTTGAAACATTTCTGGCAAGAATCTTTATTGCACAGTCACTAGTATCTGTAGGCGTCTTTGAGATGTAGCTTCAACAGTCATGGGCCCAGTGGTGTTTCATATGTTTCTTTTGACATCCAGTATTATCAACCCTGCTTTTAGTGCACACCCAGATTTTATTTCTTGTTGAAAGTATTTGACTTTTTTCTTTACTTTACGCAGTACTAGCTAACTTGATTGAGTTATCTTTCTACTATGGTAAATTTCTTGTGTTGTTCCTGGCTGTGGTGGTTGACCAGTGCAGCTTTTGCTCCTGTCTTATTTACCTAATAGGAACATGAAAGTATCCAAAAACATTAAAGACTTCTCCAGAACTGTAATAAACAGTACCTTTTTTATATACACAGGATGGAGCACCTCGCAAGATGGCTGATTGTCACCACATTGGCAATCCAAGGCGTTCGTGGTCAGAAGAAGGAAGACACAGTGACAGTACAGCTGAAGCAAGGAGCTATTACAGCCATGAAAGAAACCCTCAGTGACTTAGGTGATGACACAGGCAGTGGTCGATTCTATTACAGTTTCAAAGGCATTCCCTACGCCCTGCCCCCAGTTGGAGGTTTGAGGTTCAGGGTAAGTTTTTATACACTGAAGATTCATTTTCACAGTTGTCTGTAAATTCCTTTCTGTTTGGTCATTTCTTATTTATTTTATTTATTAAAAGCTGATTTTGGGGGCGGGGGAACTTGAGATATTGACACAGTTGCAGGGGTTTATGCAAGTGACTTCCTTGTTATATTTACTTTTGAAAGATCAGTGCTTTCATTTTCATATGCAGGATCGTTAATATGATTCCAACTCAAAAACTGTGAATTCATTCATTAGTACTTTCAGATCATCTTCAGCTTATGATATAGGTCATCAGTCATATTATCCAATCATATCTGTACTGTTTAATATGTTTAACCCCCACTAATTTTAGAATTGATTGCTGTTTTCATTGGAGAGAATAACACTAGAAGGAAAGAGTTCGTCAAATTTTATTTACAATGAGAAAATATTCATGCTACATTTCATGCACATTGAGAAAATATTCATGCTTATGTCATGTTTTTTTTTTTCATCCTGAGCGTGAAATTTACTTCTTTTTCCCTCTCTGTCGTCATTAGTGGCATAGCTGTTGTGATGTCAGTTTATAGAACTAACCCTCTGAAATCCACGGTTCCCCAAAACTTGTCCATGGCATATGAGATTTTGACTGCTTGTGGACATTGCTCTAATTTTATTTTGTTACTAGTTGTTGATTTATTTTCCATTGTACTGTACTATGTAATGCTGTTTAGGGTGTTGTTTTAGAGCCGAATAATTTTATTTTATTGTAATGTTTTAAAAAATGGAAAACAAAACGTCCAAATGACTAGATGAAGTTTGCCAAAAATTTCACATATGGCATCATTTGAAGTCCTCAAAATGTCATGAGTTGACAAACTACAAGACTGAAGAATCTCAGATATTTATATTACTCTTACATTTTTCAGGATCCTGTCCCTCCCACAGGCTGGAAAGAGACGAGAGATGGGAGTGTCTCCCCACCCAAGTGTCCTCAGTTGAGTCCTGATGCTGTAAAGGATGGAAATTTTGTAGTGTTGGGAAACGAAGATTGTCTTTACCTTAATGTGTATACATCAAGGGTAAGGATGCTTCACTAAGTTCCAAGCTCCTTCTTATTAGTAATCCTGTTACTGCTCAGCTTTGGAATTCTCTCTTTACTTCTGTTTTCCAAGACATATAACCATCCAACCTTCAAATGGCAGCGTGTCACTTCCTTGAGGGTCAACCCTGCTCATCTGCCTTCCAAGTTTTTTTTTTTTCCATAGGGTTGTGTTTAGATGCAATCTCATAGAAAATGACTGAATTTTTAACATTTATATGTATTTTCTGTTTTTGTTTCTTTTTGGAATTTTCACGGACGTGAAAAAGTTTGGTTTAAAAATGGTTTCTGTCTCTGATGCTGTATAAGACCTCAGTCATGCCTCATTATGGGGTGGCCATTGGTCCTTCTCTCTCTTCACATCACCTCTCAGCCTTGTCTTTGACATACTTCTGCCATCTTTCCCTTCAGGAACTGGTTTCTCTCTTTTTTCTTAAGACAACTGTAAACGCAGGTCTTTCTAATGACTGATTTCTCACATTTCATTTCAATATATTTAAGAATGAAAAAATTATTATGGTGTTATAGTTTTGATGGTTGTTTTTGATATTGTCACTTGTAGCATGGTAATTGACCTTTGTTACTGACAGATTTAAGAAATTAATATGGAATGTTTAAAGTAGGTTTATTTGAGCCCTTTTATGTAAATGTATTGTTGGCTTATGTAGTAAAGATAAAGGTCAGACTTAAGAAAATTTAGGGGCAGGAAAATCCTGAAATATAATTTGACTGGCAAGAGAAAGTTTGAAGCACCAGCTTTGCTGTATTCTTATAAAGATTCTGTACGTAATTGATAAGAAACAGTAATGTACTGTACTGTCATTTATAGTAATGTATTTGTTTTTTTACTCCTGTTTACAGTACTGTATATTGACAATGATACGGTTGTATTTGTTCATTCATTCATTTTATCAGTAAAGTTCTTTTACATGTACATGTGTACCACTTCAGGATTTGGAATATATTGTATGTAACAGCCAGATAAAATTTTGTTCACCTGTTTAACTGATTTCTTTCTTGCAACAGCCAAACATTTCTGATTTACCTGTAATGGTGTGGATCCACGGGGGTGCCTTCATTTCTGGCGGAGCAGAAGAATATGCCCCTCTGGCTCTACTAAGCAAAGATATAGTCTTGGTATCAATACAATACCGACTGGGAACATTAGGTACAGTACTGTGTTTTCTGTAAAGTTTTACATCCCCGAAATGCAAATCACTGTATACAGTATATAGCTGACTTTATTATTTAAGTTCTATATTAAAAATTACCTACCACTTGTATATTTTTCTTTTTACTATAATACACCACCACCATAGATAATGGTCTGTAATATGCCACCAACATGGATAATTGTCTGAACTACTGAAATTTGATGATAAACAAGAACATTGAGTTGAGTAATTTAACTTTATAATTATAAATTTTACCTAGCTTTTTCCTGCAATGATTTATACATGATTCAGTAATAGTTGTCGTGTTTCTGCTATTTGTTGTTTCAATACTTCAGGATTCTTCTCAACTGAAGATAAGATCATGCCAGGGAATCTGGGACTCAAAGACCAAACATTAGCCCTTGATTGGGTGAAACACAACATTAGAAAACTTGGAGGTGACCCTTCCAGGATTACACTTATTGGACAAGGTTCTGGTGCAGCCTCTGCCCACTTTCAGATCCTCGCACCAACAGCAGCAGGTACTCAGAGTTATACAATAATGTTGACTGAAGTAGCTGACTATATTCCTAAATGTAAATGAAGTCAGTTAATTGTATGCTACATCATTTTAAAGTTGGCCTTTCGGATTTGACAGAATATTGTGTATAGTGTCATTTGAGTATCATCATTGGAAGATGGGACTTCAAACTGTGTTGTTGTTTTGACAGATTTACATTTGCATTATGTCATACTGTATTGTCAAAGTGAATATTGTGTAAGTTTTGTAACACTTATGTACAGCGTTTATTTTTGTATAAAGCATGGCAGGGAATGAGGCCTGTTGTTCCTTTATGCTTTACAGTATATTTATTATTCAATTCAATCATATTTCATTTCTTCCAATAACAGGCTTGTTTGATAAAGCAATTTTACAGTCAGGCTCAGCGCTAAGTCCCTGGGCACTGCGCAATGACCATCGAAAAGTGGCCCATACTGTAGGTTTGATATACAACTGTTCTGGAATAGTTGAGGACCCTCCTACTATAGAGTCTACAAGACTTCTATACTGTCTTCAGGCGTTGTCTTTAGATGATCTAGTTCCTCTACCATCTTTTTTCACAGTAAGTCGTATTTCACACTTTATATCTAACTACATATTTTTTTTTCACTAAGATTTCAGTACAGTGAATTCATCATGGAATATCAGAAGTTATTACCCACATGTATAGACAGTACATTCAAAATGGTAACTAATTCTGTATATGATTTTATGCACTGTATTTTTTTTCAAGGAGTTTAGATTTTTCCTTTGTAAATCTACTAGAAATTTTTCCATCCTTTGAGTTAAAACTGTTGTGAAATGTTACTGAGTTCACACTGAAAATTTTATTGACGAAACCTGAAGTTTTACATTTCTTCAGGCCTTAGGTGTGGAGTGAGTTTTCTTAATTCTGTTCAGGAAAATGAAATGGATGTTGTTGTTTCAGATTTAGCTGGCCTTATGCCAGCACGGGCTCGAGCTAGCCCATAAGTGAAGTGGAGTTCATAAGAAATGTCCTAAAGCTTCTGTAATTCTTTTCATATATAATCCAGTTTAGTATCTGAATGTTTTGTTACTATTAACATATAGTTGTTAATCAAAATACCTACGATATTACAGTATATTTATTTATTGCATTTCACAGATATGAACCTTTAATTTTACAAGTCTTTATTTCCATGGGTATGAAAGTAAATCCCAGTTGTGAACATTATTATTGCTCATCACCACTAGGTCTGGGTTTGGGACTTTAAGGGACATTTTACGGTAACTGATGGGGGTGTGGAGGATGGTTCCTTTTGTATGCAATATAGTACAGGCTGTAGTAGGTTTGAGTCGATGAAACTTGGAAGTTTTGTATGTCAAAAGGCAGATGCAAAGTTGTTGCTTTGTGAAGGCAAGACCAGCAATCACCATCAATATTTGGTAATGCATTTGACTGATCGCCTAATATTGTCTCTGTTGTCACGATGATTAATTATTTCTTGTATAATTCGTGTAGCAGAGTTCAAATCTAATGACTATTTGAGGTTATGAGTCGTAAAGTAATAAAGTGTACTGTTGCCAAGATTTTGATAAAGTAACTACAAAATATAAGCGTCTGCCTTGACCAGGATTCTAACCCAGGTTCGAATCGTGACCGGGAAGATGCACTTTGCAATTATAAATCCCTTTAGTGCAAGTAATTCCGAAGATACAGTGAATTCGATATTATACGATATTATGGTTTAATATAATTGTGAATATGAATATCTTAGTGGAGGTGGGTTGGTATCGAATCCAAGTACAGAACCTGAATTGCACACAAGAATGTGCACTGCAAGTTAATGTAAGTTATATATCATAAATAGACGAGTGGTCAAAGGTCTTTGCCAAGGCGAAAAATACCTCTTCTTGTTCTTTTAAGGTAGTCTGATCTCCGCATGTGCTTTATTACTATGTATGCCAAATTTCTTGCACACCAAGGGGTGATGCTACTCACAGGCTTCCTTGTTCGATATACATTTTTTTTGTCACCTCGGATCGGCTTAACATAAACCTACCCGCACCAGTCATATTTCAGGAGATATTTAGTAGGTTTACAATGAACCGACTTTCTGCCAGTGTGGGCTATGTCTAAAGACTAGAAGTAGGGCATGGTTGGTACCTTAAAAGCAAGACTGTGTTGACTCTGTGGTAGTTTTGACTAGATACTTTCAATATACAATGTCACTTTTCGCCTGAATATATTTCAGATTATTTTTGTAGTCTTCAGTGCATTAAGAAATCACAATTGCAGTGTTCGATGAACAATCGTTATCACCTTTGTGCACCTGTAGCCAAGGCAGAAAAGAAGCATACTCGAGTAGAAATGGACGACTTGACCAAGCTTTTGCCCTTAGAATCAACGTTTCAGAATTTTTTTATAACAATGGAATATGAATCACAAGCTTGCACAAATTTGGCAATGTTGTAATACTGATTATCAGTAGCTTCCATTCATTATTGGGATGAAAGGCAAATCGGCACCATATCAGCCAAAATTCTTATGAAAGTGTGCACAGAAGATTCGCATTATTATTCACGTCCTCCGATGTTTGTTTACGATGGTAAGTATACAGATATTCAGTTATTACTTAGGTAATAATTATTAGCAGTAATACTTTCATATATAAATGCTCAATAAAATGGCCGCAGTGGAAACGAGAACATTTTGACGTGTGTTTGTTTTTTGTAATATGTAACGTAACATTCGTGAAATTTTATCATTACAGTATTTATTTATTTATTTTAAAATGTTATGAATTCGTAAACATTTCAATGCGTAAATAAATTATGAAATAATTTCTTCGTTTAAATTAACTCACAATCGTATATTTCTTTGATACTCTCCTTTTTCTGATATCACTGTTGACATCGTAAATGGTTTTAGTGAAAGAGCCTATTCAGGTAGTTTTGTTCATAAGTTTCACCCGAACTTTCTTGCGTATTGCATTGTCTGTAGATGACTAACATCGTCCCAGTATTATCAGATACCATTTGCCATTTGATGCTAAACTTTGTATGAAATTATGCTAATCTATCAAAATTACGCTAGTGGGATGACAAAATTATGCTAATTGAGTCGTTATGCCAAATATGCTAGGCAATGAAATTTACCTCAAATTATGCTGAAAGCAGCAGATGGTACTAGATCTGGTAACAGTGTTATCAGATCTCATATGCCATCTGATGCTAAACTCTGTATGAAGTTATGCTAAATCTGTCGAAATTATGCTAGTGGGATGAAAAAATTATGCTAAATGAGTCGTTATGCAAAATATTATGTTAGGCACTGACATTTACCTCAAATTATGCTAAAAGCATCAAATGATGGTAGATCTGGTAACACTGCAGTGGCCTTTTATATAATCTCTTCTTGAATTATCAGTATGAATGTTGAAGTTTTCATAAGTGAGGTGTCAGCTAGATAATAAGATACGACTTTTATTTTTGTGGTGAGGAAAGGGTGGCCAGTAATAAAGTCGCAATTTTGGCTGAGAAAGTCTCATTATTTTATGGTGGCCTCTAATAAACTCACAAAAAATTCACAATTTTCGCTAGGAAAGAAAGTCAGGTAATCAAACAAAAATAATTAAATCAGTCATAATATAAGTGCCATCAGCGGTTCAAGTAATAAAACAGACAAAATTTTAAATCAGTTATTAACTGGCAATACTTGACTTGTACAATTGATAACACTATATACTGTATATATTATGGCAGAGCCGTCCAACCCCATGGCCGTGGGCCAAAGGTGGCCCTCTAGGGAAAAATGAGTAAAAGTACATTCTCTTTTTTTATATCATAAAAATTAGATATACCACTTATCCTGAATAAAACATTCTTTGCAAAATCAGTAACTACAAAGAAAAGTTTCATTGGCGTCTGTTGTGTGTCACGTATTTTCAAATAATGCGAATTATTAAAATTAACAAAGATCATCATATAAAACTCTGCACTAGTAACTGGGCTCCGAATTGTTTTAACATTCTTATTCTGTTATCCTTTTTTCGTTAGGACTAATAAAGCGCCGAGATCACAATTTCCTTCTCCTTGCTTTCCATCGGAATTAGAATGATTATATGTACAAAGGAAATAAGGGTGATCGATATGCAGGTCTTCATTACCAATGTGTCATTGAAGTGTATGAGAATATGAACGCTAATGCAAATATAAAATAAGAGTATCTCAGAAAAAATAAAAAATGAAAACTACAATGAAGTAATTGATTTTGCTGAATTGCATGGTTACTTAGAAGTAGTTAAAATTCAAGTTTAACAATAGGTTTGCTGACTTTGATCAGTATGAATTTTGCTTTAGATTTTTACATTCACCATGTGGTTACAGTTATGGAGATGTGTGTAAATTGCCAGCTGTATGCAAAATCAGTGTACCTTTGTTTCAATAAGAATTAAATGAAATGAAAACTATGTCCACCAAGATGTGTAGTTCAATTTTTGGACACGTGGTGCTCATATGATTACCAACACATTTCTGATTGTTTTGGCTCAACTTGGCTCTGTGAGAACACATTTTCATTCATGAAGTTATTAAAGTCAACATACGATCCTCAGTTAGTGACGTAAATTTTGAATTCAAATTAAGATGTGCTCTCACTGATTTTCACCTGAGTTTTCCAAAATATTAAAGTCAAGCTATTATCAGCACTCCCACTCAATTTACCTTTGTTTGGATTAAGATTTGTTATGTTTGCCTTCATTGAAATATATTTCTTTGAATTCCTCTGAAATAAGTCCTTGTTAATTTCTTATTCCTAAATTCTGAGTAATATATATATATATATATATATATATATATATATATATATATATATATATATATATATATATATATATATATATATATATATATATATATATATATATATAATATATATATATATATATATATACACACATATATATAGTTCCTCATTTGAAAGGTGGGTACCATTCTCAGCTAGCACTCTGTTGGCCCTGCGTTCGATTCTCCGACCGGCCAATGAAGAATTAGAGGAATTTTTTCTGGTAATAGAAATTAATTTCTCATTATAATGTGGTTCGGATTCCACAATAAGCTGTGGGTCCCATTGCTAGGTAACCAGTTGGTTCTTAGCCATGTAAAATAAATCTAATCCTGTGGGCCAGCCCTAGGAGAGCTGTTAATCAGCTCAGTAGTCAGGTTAAACTAAGGTATACTTTTACATACATATACATACATACATGCACACAGATGGCCACATGAATTTTTGTTTTTTCAGGAGTGGCCCTCAGACTAAACAACTTGGACAGCCCTGTATTATGGCACTACTTGTATGTGAACATATTTAACCGGATTATCCCAATTTGGACTGACTAGGTTATTTTCGAATTTTCATTTTTTTTTTTTTTTTTTTTTTGCCCCTTGGGAATGTCTTTAAAAAAAATTATTATGATCTTATCATCATAGCTAAGGAAAGGTGGTTATATTTTGGGCATTTACAAACACATTACAACTAAGTTACTTCCATATAATCATTTATTTCAATACAAAGCTAAACTTATTCCAGTAGAAATACCTGGCTCTTTTTCTGCCTCTCGTGTAAACAGCTATCTTTATTTTTACAATATTAACTAATAGACATTTATACTGTACATCGCAAATGGTGTGAAATTCCTAGAAGCATGGTCGTACACGAATCTATGTTACAACTTAAGGTTGGGTTATGCAGATCTAACTGTCGTTACTTATTGTTTATGAATTTGGCAACGGACAGCAGAACGGGTTTTATCTACAGCGAGCAAATTCACCTGTACCCACTGTATACAAAAAATAAGTTTGTTTACAAAATGTGGCGATCATATAAGCCTATAATTGCTGTCCATACTCGGCCAACTGGATACGCTAATCCTCTCTTCTGTTCTAGGTAAAGTAAGGAACAATAAGTACTTTTAGTTTATTTTTGCTGTGTTTAACTGAAATAATGAAAATGAAGAATCATTTACATGAATACACTTTACTGATACTTTCTGTACATGTTGCTTTATTCCATACGTACTTACAAGGTTTCATCACAAAAAATGTTTTCTATTTTATTGTTATTTGTTTTGGAACCACACAAGGGATCATCTTTCATTTGCAGTAATTATCATGTACTGTGTATCATTGCAATATTTTTTGCTTCATGAATATTACTTATCTAGGATGTAATCGTATGATTTTATTCGATCCTTTATATTTATTTGTTTTACACATCAGAACCTATACGGAAAAAATGTACAAAAAGTTTACTCACATGTGATTTGTTTTAGTGCTTTTTACCACAAAAGTGAACTTTTTTGCCATAAAAATAATTATGACATTTTTCTGTGACTTTTTCCTGTGACTTTATTACCAATCACATTTAGTTAATGTGATTCTTTTTTCTGTGACTTTTTTACCTGGATTCTTTGTAATACTACCTTGGTTTTGTGACTAAAGCTGTTTATGCATGCAAAGTATACAATAGACTGTTATGTATTTGTTTGTTGATTTACCTTCATTTGTTTGGTATTCTCTCTTTGGTTTTTTACATTTTTCATAAATGGGTATTGTATTTCGTTGAAACCATCTTTACAGTCTTGTTGCATAACTTCAATGTTTTGAATAATAACAGTGACAAAATTTTCATGCCATGAGAAGAAAGCCAGATTTCTAAGTTTGCCACAAAAGATTTTATATGACAAGGCAGGGATTTTGAGAATTCTGTGTGGCACAAAAACATATGAATTGGTTTTCAAATTAGGCATAGGTATATATAAACTAAATACATTTTTGGACAGTTGATTTGTAAGTGACTTGGGAAAATGTTTGGATAAAATTTTATATAAAAAAAATTTGGGCAATCAGAGCTTATTACAGTTTAGGAGATAGGGTCAGATGGCATGTGATACACTGCTGTTTCATGGTTTAATCTAAATATATTGACAATATTTCAGGTATGGCAAAATTCTCCAGTTGTTATGGTACCAAGGGTTGACGGAATTTATCTACCTGACTATCCTGCAGCACTTCTGAGAGATGGAAAATATAACAAAGTAAATTTGATATCAGGCTATACTCAGCATGAAGGAGCACTTGCCTCAATGCGTAAGTATATATAAGGCTTTCAAGATAAATGTGATACTCTATACAGAAAAACCATGAACAAAAACCCTCTAGGAAGCAGGTAATTTTGATGTTCTTATGTCAGCTTAGTGATATTGTGCTCAGTCAAGCTTTTGTTATTATGAAAGTGGCTTTTATACAATTGCTAGTATTTGTTAATTTTGATTACATAATTTGTTTCTATTCTGCCATAAATTTCAAGTTTTATATAATTTCATGGGGCATTCCGTCAGTGCAAACCAAACCCTTTAAAAAGATTAAATATTAAATTTTTAAAAAATATTGGAAACCATCAATATGTGAAAGCCTGTCATCTACCAATGCAATTCAGACTTAAGGACTTTGATGACAGGGTCAGGATAGCAAGATGTTTGAGGTGGAGGACTTTGATGATAGGGTCAGGATAGCAAGATGTTCGGGTTCTGGTTAATCTTATACTTGAATGAGCTTTTCCTATATCATTTCTCGCAATTTGTTTTGATATGCAGTATCTGGAAAAGATCATTTATGATGGAATACAATTAATCTGTTGGTTGCAAGCAGTGGCGCAAGGTGGAATATAATAGTTACCTGGAAGTTCTCAGTTTTTACCTTTTTCTGTGATAAGCAGTTGTTTGCGTTTCAGAAAACAACGGTCATGAGTGACTTGTGTATTTTAGAAAGTAACGATAGTGAAACATATTGCCTTTCTGTGATTAATTAAGCACCCCAAGGGTTCAGTTATTCTTATGATAGGACATGAATTACTAAACATTTTTAGGTATGATAGGCTAACAACAGCCTCACCAAATAACGTCAAATTAAAGGGGTAAACAGATTATCTTTGAATGGATATACAATACAAAAAAATTCAGTACTTACCCTGGGTCGTTATGGATGTTGCACATAAAAAACCATAGTTACCATCTGTATGGAGGATGTGTGTTTGTATTCTGTGGTAAATAATTTTGCCAGCCTTTTTTTGGGGGGGGCCCTTGGCATAGTTTTTCAGATTCCAACTGGTTGTTGTAGGTAACTAAGTACTATAGTCTACCCAATAAAAATATAAAATTGTTGATTTTCAGAAGACCTCAAACAATTGAGGCATTTTTGCAATGTCAGATTTAATGCTGCCACATACTTAAAACTTTTATTTACTGGGATCTCTTTTAAATAGTAGATTAACAGTAGGATCAAAGTTGTGAATAAAGAGGTAAGGAGAAAATGTTATAAAAACCAATCAGAAAATGAGAAAATATATTTTTGAGCTGTTTAAACATAATTTAATGAATCAGTTTACCTGCAGATGATTGCCGATATAATGAAATGTTACTCCACATACTTGACTTCTTTAGTTAAGTAATACCAAGCCTAGAGAACCAGAAATGTTAAGGTAGTCTTTTGCAACTTGCTCATAAGGGTAATTTATAATCTCTATACTGTAATTCTTAGGAAATGTCTAGAATCCTCTTCTTGACTCAAGTGCTGAACAAAAACTTTATTTGGGTTGCAAGTGCTTAACATTTGCACAAGCCAGAATGGTTTTGCATAACTGATAGAGGTTTAATTGTGTGTTCATGCACACATGTTCATTCTTAGCTTAATTGTTTCTGTATGTATTTTATACAGTTTTGCTTTTTAGTTATCCATTAATTTGTGATAATCAGAGCATACATTCAAATTTACTGTTAGTGCAGTCTGCTTTGAAGTTGAAAACAGAAATGAGTGATTGCCTTAACATTCCGCCAAATTTCCATCCCCCCAGTGGACCTCTTCATGAATGAATTAATTGCTCCATTGAGATTTACTGCTCATTGAATGTGCACAACTTTATAGAAGCAGTGTATTCTTAATATTTTTCCCTTGTGCCATTGAAGTGAACTGAATTACCCTTGTGTATCTTCATGGAAGGAATTTATGCTTTCAGCCCGTTTTTTTCCCCCTTCCTTACCAACAGTACAATGTAAGCATTCTGGTCTGTGAAATCTTGCTAGGTAAGGTAAGTTCAAGCTCATCTGGCTTATTACATGGATGTATGATTCCAATATTAGTAATACAGTACAGTACTACCAAAATATAGTGATACTGAATTTATTTTTGAAAGTGCTTTTGGGTGTACTGTAGTTTGTTTTCTACCCTTTTCTGTAATAATGCCAGAATGTAATAATATTGAATGTGCTTTTTATTCTTTTCTGAAGTTCTTTACATATTGCATTTGACATTCAGTTTGTGATAGTATGGCAGAGTATCAAAACTTGAATAAAGGTAAAAGTTAATTCATCTATGAGAATATCAGTCATAGTCTTTCAAAAACATTTTTGTTCAATATAATTTATGAATGATGTACATTGTATTTCTTGTACCTTAAACGCTATGACTAACTGGGTGTACCCTTTTAACATGATTGATAGTTCATTATAATTTTCCAAATAATGAAACAATATTGTTGATTTTCCAGCTTTATTGCTTAACAAATCCATGGCTGATGCTGTAATTGACGACTTCCAAGCAGTTGCTCCTGCAATGTTGTATCTTGAAAATGAGAGCTTTGCTACACAAGTTGCTCAGAGTATTTACCAGTTCTATCTTGGAAACCAGAAGATATCTTTGGACTTGGCAGATCAAACTGTTCAGGTAAAATTGACATTAGCAGCTAATAATCTCTGTAAATAATTGACATTTGAGAACCTTGCTATTTGTGTTATATAAAAATTATCAGTGTAAATTTCATCAGCTTTTCCCTGTTCCGTATGAGGTTAGATGTGAGAGTTTTCTCCCCTCCCTTGGTCTTTTCTATTTCCAGTGTGAATTCTCACCTTGTCTGTCTTCCTCTGTCCTATTTTTTCCATTATTTCCTGTGCCTACTTATTGGTCTTTATTCTGTTAGGTCTGTTTCTAATATTTTTCTGACTAGAGTGTTTTTCATCCCTTCTCATCACTTATCCAAACTACTTCTTCTTCTTCTTCGTTTAACGTGCTTTTTCCCATTTTTCATATGGGGTAAGCACGATGCCTTCTTGTGAAGGACTTTGATTTGGTGTTGGGGTAGGCCGTAGCTGTCCCCATCTTAAAGATCTTGGTTGTATCTTTTAGGTGCTGGATACCACATACACATATTGCTGCCATTTCCTCATTTGTAATATTATCTTCCTGCTACACTCTGCCCTTGAATCTTTGCATTCTACACCGTTTTGAAATCTCTACATCTCTGTTGTCTGTCAGTTCCGGGCGTTATGCCTTCATCACAGTTTTTTGCTGTTTAATATTATACTTCTGTATACCAGTAGTCCAGCAATACTACTTTTTCTTGCTGTCTCAGAACCAGCTTATTCTTTGGATATTTTGCAGTCTTGAGTATTTTTTTGTGGCACCATCTGTCATTTCTTACTCATCTTTTCCACTCCATGTATATGGCCACTTTCCAGACTGTACTTTTACATTTACTTCCTTTCTAGTTATCATAAGCTTGTTTTGCTTATGTTTCATTCTTCCAGCTTTTAAACATGTTTACCACCTCTTTCTGTGATTATGCAATTAACAATAAATAATTCACACATGGGGCTCCCAGGTGCCTCTGTTGTTCCTCGTGGCATGATAGATTTCAGTGGGGGTATAGGGGAGCCAATAGGTCTACCTGCTGAGTCATCAGCAGCCACCGTCTGGTTCTCCCTGGTCCAAGCTTGGTCAAGACCCACAAATGCGAAGTTAATTTATTTTAATGACTGCCTCCGTTGTTTTACCTCTGTGGCACGAAAACAATTTGACTGTCATCAGTTTTAGCTATTTTCACAGCCCCATCTTGCACCTTCCATGTTTCCATAGCATGCTTGAGCAATAGTCTCATATAGGGCATCCCATTTTGCTTTTTATATTATTTTCATATTTCTTTTTTTCATTTTTTCATATTGAATGTTCGTCACATCATCAGTGATGGGCTGTCCAGCTACTTTGAGTGATTCACCAGTTAATCCAGATGATCTTGGGGCTTTTCTAATCTTCCAAAGGGACCTTGTAAACTTGTCAGATTTCTTATTTGTTATTTGTCCCTTTTTCATGCTAGTAGCCTGAATTTCATATTAATTTTGTATATTTTCATGCTAGTAGCATCTATTTCACATTAATTTTGTGTACTGAAGATTTTGAATATACAGCCTCAGTCCCTCCAAAATGTCTTTCTTTGCAACCACAGCCTCAATCCCTCCAGAATGTCTTTCTTTGCAACCATAGTATTATTTATCCACTTTCAGTTGATTTATCTTTATCCATTTTCACATCCCTCCCTTAATTCCTTGGGCCTTCGCTATTATGAAAAATTTTTTTACCTGCTTCTGTGTCGCAATTCTGATTCCATTCTTCCAAGGTCCTCTTTGCCCTCACCACCTGCCATTCAGCCTCCCTCTTCTTCTCCAAGAGTACATCTCTGTTCTGTAGCAAAGCTTGAAGGCTCTCAGTTCACTTCTTTGTTGTTGTCCCTTATACATCTTGATTGTATAGCCTATCTCAATGGTTTTTTCCTGATACTACTTGATGGCTTTTCCTGATACTCCATTTTGACTTCCTCGTTGTTCACTTTCCATGTTTTTATATTGCATTAGCATGTTGTGAATGTAATTTTGCTTGTGCCTGAAAATAGCTAACTCTGATTACAAGCATTCAATTTAGGGTTACTCATAAGGTGTATTTATTAACATTTTGTTCAAAGTCCATTTCCACATTGCCCACTTCTTGGATAGTGTACTACATACCCTGTCACCTAGTCATGCCCATATTCTCTCGTGAAATGCAATCTTTAGGCAGACGGTTAAAACACAAGTTATTTACAGTTCTGTATTTTCTGTGGGGATATACATAATACACAGGAATTTTTTTAGCATAAAATTCACCTAACAGAACCTGTAAGTTGACAAACAAATAGTAAGTAATTAATGTCCATAGATGAAATTAACAAAAGCAGTTATACTTATTCCAATAAAACTTACCATTTTATCTTTACATTCTACTAGATGCTGAGTGATGCAAGTGCAAAAGTAACTCAAGATGAGGTTGCTGCTCTGCATTCAGCCACTGGGTATGTCTTTGCCTATGAACTTCAGCATAGAGGTCAAAATAGCATAATAGATCTTTACAATTCCACCACTGGGAAAAAATGTAAGTCAAAGAGAAACAGAGAGGTTAGATTTACATGTATTTGGAAATGCCTTTAGTTGATCAGTGATTCAAATATTCTGAAGACTACATACAATCTATACCCATATTGTAGTGTAGGTTCAATTTTAAATATTTGGTACAGTACTTTAATTCTTACAGCAAATCTTGCCATCAATGAATGCTTTAGATATGTTTTAGGTACAGACATTTCTTGATTTCATAATGAAAAGTTGGATAAACTTGATTCATCTCTTATTCTTAATCTGGAAATATGAATTGGTCAATTGACCTATAAATCAACACTGTATTCCAGGGGTAAGCCATGCAGATGATCTCCAGTACTTATTCAGTAAAAGTCCATACTTCCCTCAGCTTGAGAAATCAGATGACAAACGTGTACGTGATTTAATCACAACCCTGTGGACCAACTTTGCCGCAACTGGGTAAGAGCAATGTTAGGTATTAGAATATCTGGTGGACTTATATAGTAAGTGTTCTAGAATAACAAAAATGACATTTTTATAATAAAATAAAGTTTTATGTATACTTACCAAGTAATTACATAGCTATTAGTTTCTATTAACCAGCAGCTAGAATTTTGAAATTTGTGGTAGTGCTATTTTTGTTTTGACCAGGCGAGTGACCCCGCCCACTTTCGGGGTAAGCAAGGAACCAGCACAGCAGACGATCTCAATATGTTTATGCCTTCCTAACCATGCAAGGGGAGGAGGGAGGGCTTTGATTTTGTGATTACTTGGTAAGTATATATAAAACTTTATTTTATTATAAAAATGTCATTTTCATATAAACTACTTTACCAAGTAATTACATAGCTGAATCCCACATTGTAGGAGGTGGGATGCATAGATTATCTGTCCTAATACATTAAAATTGTAATGTAAAAGAAATAGAAGAATTGCTAGCATTGGTTAAAATGCTTGCTGGCTCCTTACCTGTGAGATCTGCTACAGGAAAGTACTACCTCTGGATGGCACTCAACCCTTTTTTTATTATTTATTTATTTATTTAATTACTGAATTTTTTATGTATTCTTTCCCCCCTTCTTTTTCCAGCCCAAGAAGAATCCTAAAAGAGTTCAGAGGTCTGGTTAAACAAATCATTTATAACTAACTAACATATAGCGGTGTGGCAGTGTAGCCAGGAGTCTCCTACTAAATTAGCAGGATTCTTTTGTCGCAAAGGAGTGTCCGATTGCACACAAAGAATTAACAAAGTTGCCCCTGCCCTGGGCACAGTACAAAAACAAAACCAGAGAATAAAAAACACAATTGCCTATAGCCAAACATTAAAAATTACTATTACCCAACCATTTAAGACAAAAAAGTGGTGAGCACTCCAAATACAAAGTACCCCCAGGTTCCCCTACAACTCGACACCATGAGTCAAGGCGAGAAAATAGGAAAGATGAAGGAAGACTTCCTACACTCCTTCTCCCAACACCTTACCAGCAATCGAAATAGGACCCAAGATACTGCAGTTTTCATAGACAGTTTCAATTTCACGCAAATAATGAGCTGCAAACACCGATTTGCATTTCCAAAAAGTTATTTGTATAATAGAGGTGATAAACAAATTATACCTAAAAGCCAGGGACGTGGCAACCACCCTCACTTCATGCCCTTTAAATTTCACCGTGGGCAACACATCCTCCTCAGTTTGAGAGTGCGCCTCTAGAATAAGATCCTTCATAAAAAATGCCAAGCATCTTTTGAAAGAGGGCAAGAAGGATTCTTTACTGAGCACCAAAGGTTGCTCGAAGGCCCACGGATCTTTTCTGTTCTAAGTAGTATTTCAATGCCCTTACAGGGCAAAGAGTTCTCTGTATGTCCTCTGGACCTAGATTATCTACTAAACTTTTAATAGTGAATGAGCGAGGCCAGGGATTGGAAGGGGTCTCGTTCTTAGCTAAGAATCGTAGGGTAAATGAGCAAATTGCGTTACTCTGAGAGAATCCAATCTTTTTATCAAAAGCGTGTAGCTCACTTACCCGCTTGGCAATTGGTTCTTAGCCACGTAAAATAAGTGTAATCCTTCGGGCCAGCCCTAGGAGAGCTGTTAATCAGCTCAGTGGTCTGGTAAAACTAAGCTATACTTACTTTTATTTTACCCGCTTGGCAGTCACTAACATTACTAGGAACAGTCTTCCTAGTTAGGTCCCTAAAGAGATAGATTGCAGGGGTTCAGAACATGGTTGTAACAGCCACTTCAGCACCACATCTAAATTCCAGGCCACTAGCTTATCTTCTTTCTGTTTGGTCGTGTCGAATGACTTGATGAGATCAGAAAGATCTTTATTAACAGAGAGATCTGAACCCCTATGCCTAAATACAGAGCTCAACATTGCCTTGAAGCCTTTAATGGTTGATGTAGACAGGCTCCTGGAAGACTAAATACAGCAGGAAATCATCTATTTCCGCTACAGATGTCTTAGAAGACGAGATGTTGTGTTTCCTGCACCAGTCACGGAAGACTGTCCACTTGGGTTAATAAACTTTGCTCAAGGAATGTCGCCTACAACGAGCAATAGCGTCTGCAACTGCCTTTGAAAATCCTTTCACTTGAACCAATCTGTAGACAGTCTGAACGTGGTTAGAGCCAGAATGGACAGTCCTTGATGGAACCTTCTGAAATGTGGTTGTTTGAGTAGTTTGGGTTTTTGAGGCAACAGCCTAAAATCATGAGTAGTTCAGCAGCAAGTCCGGGGAACCATTCCTGTGCTGCTAGAATAGGCTACTAGGAGTCATCTTTACATTCATGATTCTGAACTTGTTTATTACTTCACTGTCTTGAATGGGGAAAGGCATAAAGGTATAAAAACATTGCATCAAATGCGTCATGCTTATGATCTGGCGGCAAACAATACAGAGGGAGACGATGGTTCCTGCGGTCACAAACAGATCTGAGCTGGCCTTCCCCACAGTTTCCACAACTCTAGGCATACAAGAGGGTTGAGAGTCCATTCTGTGGAGAGCACACTCTACAGCCGGTTATCCACTAACACGTTAAATTTCCCTAGATAAACCTGAATTTATGATCTAGGTTTGATTCTGAATCCGCCCAAAATAGTAGGGCTCTTGCTGTGGCAAAGGATAGCGAATGAAGTTCCCCCTTATTTTTGATATAGGACAGAGTGTGAAGTATTATCTGCGTGGAAGGTCGCTGTCTTTCCGGACACTTCCAATGCAGCGCTTTTAATCCCAGTGAGTGCTGTCCAATTCTTTCATTGATGTGCCATTTCCTCTGTTCTGAAGTCCAAGCCTGAAACTTCCATTTGTCTCCCAGGAGCTCCCCAGCCTTGATCTGATGCGTCTGAATAAAACACTGGGTGGAGTTCAGAGGAGGGAATAGTTTCCTTGAGCTTGTCTCTTGAATTCCACCAAGCAAGATCCTTTTTTATTTCCTTCATTATTGGAAAAACAAAGGAATCCAGGTATTTCTTTCTGTTCCAGCTGATTTTCAGAAAGAACTGTTAAGTTGCTTATTGGTAGCCTTCCGAGGGACACGAACTGTTCCATGGACGAGAGAGTCCCCAACAGGCTCATCCAGCTGTTCGCAGAACAGGACTGAAAGGCGAGAAATTTGTCTACCTTCTGAAGGCACGAGTCCATCCTTTTGGGGGGGAGGGAAAAGTTGTAGAGTTTATCCTCATCCCCAAATAAGCTATTTCCTGAGAAGGAGTCAGTTGAGACCTTGGGAAGTTTATCAAGAGGCCCAAATCCTGGGCAAGAAGGGTCTTGTGAGGGTCCTCTGTACCTTCGACTGGGAGCGACTAAGCTAATTGTCGAGATACAGCGAAATGTTGACCCCCCATCAAATGTAACCATTTCACTATTGGGGCTAGTACACGCGTGAATACCTACAGGGCCGTCGACAGGCTGAAGCAAAGGGCTCTGAACTGGAACACAAACTTTAAAAACATCCTCGAGTCTTGATGAATTGGGACATGAAACGGCCTCCAGCCCCCCGAGGCTTTGGGGACTACAAACAGCTGATTGTAGAACCCCGGAGAGGAGGTGTCCTCGACTAGTTAGACTGCTTCTGTTTTAAGGAGTACAGTAAACCCCCCATATTCACAGGGGATGCGTAACCCCCCCCATGAATAGCTAAAACCAGCAAATACTTAAAACCCTTCTAAAAACACTTTGAACTGCCTATTTTGATAGTTCAAACACACACAAAACAAACTAAAAATGCTTACACAAGTATTTCCTACTTACAATGGGGTTAGGTTCCAAAAGAAAAAAAACCATCGTTTGTTGGAAAAAACTTAAGAAATACCAAAACTTATCTCGAACATAGCCTAGCCCACACTAGGGTATTTGGTACCATGTACTGTATACATATATGGTAGCCTAGCCTACACTATAAAATATACTCTTTACATACACGGTATAGTAGTTATTAATATCAGCTAATTCTTGAGGTTCATGCTGAGTGACTTACGATAATTCAGTACAAAGAGAAATTGAATAACGAATTAGCTTAGCCTACACTATGGTATATTGTATACATACACGGTAGCATAAAACGAATATGGATCTTTTAAAACCTTATGCCTTAATTCACTGTATCCAATAACAATGTATATATTCTTATATTGCTTTTGTATTAAAAATTGCGTTCATAGCGATCAGTGTTTTGGTTTGGAAATGTTTACGCAGTGTTTATTTCGCCACATTTAACTCAGCTCAGAGTGCTTTTCTTGCTTCTAGTTAGCGTAAATGAATATGTAGAGTCTAGATACTTTAATTATAAGGGACAAGGTTATTTTTCGTTATACAAAGTGTTTTTAAGTTGAAGTATAACTAAAATATGTCGCAGTTGTGAAATTAATTTATTTATTTTCGTTAATAGATGACAATTGACGATGGCCATTTGGGGGTGTTTGTTGTGTAAAAAAAAATTCAAGATTCCATTTGCTATTTTCACCTGATTTCATCATAATCATGCCCAGTAGTTTTGATTAAAATACTTTCTCTCCCATTTTAATTACGATCAAGTTTCATCCATGTTGCCGATGCACAATAATTTACAGTATAGTCATTAGCAGCTTGAACATTGCTTTCTCAGCTTCAGCTACAACTTGCAGCTTAAATTTAGCAGTATTTCCTTGATGATCTTTTATCCATACCGATTAAGGGTATAATGTAAAAGTATATCAGTCCTATTCTACTTCATGTCATTTGTGCCATAACCTATGGTAATTGTTTATTGCCGTACGATGGTTGAAATACAGGTAAACAGCTGTTGTTATCGGATTCAGTTATAAGCAAAACAATAGTTTCTCGGTCAGTTGTTTATGGCTGTATGCATTTACGCAAGAGTATAACGTTACTCAACAATACTTTATCATTTACTGTACTGTCACTTCTTGAGAGAGGGCTGAAAACCTCTCTGAGCCTGATGAGTAGGTCGTCAATAAGACTGGCTTGTTGGTTAAGGGAGGCTTCTTCAGAAACAGGATTGAATAACCTTCTCTCAGGACTTGTACAATCCAACTCTCCGCTCTCTCGCTAGTGCTCCCAAAAGTGGAAGAGTCTTGCCCTCACAGGTGTGCGGAGGAGCGGAGAATTAGATCCTCATATACGTGCAGGTGGTTTATTAGAGGATTTCTTGACTGCTCTAGGGGTGAAACTGGTATCTCCGCAAGGTCTGGGGAAGCCTCTTTGTCTGCCTCTACCATGAAAGGGCCGAGGTTGAACTGGAGAAACTGTCCCAGAGGTGAAGTCCGAAGACTCTCTAGGTCATCTCGCTGATTGTGAGAGAAGGTCCTGAGTCAACTTTTTCTTCAGATCAGAAGCAATCTGCAGCACAGTCGCCTGAGGGAATAGGTGCTTCTTGTCAAGAGGAGAGGAGAGGAGCATGGACTTTTGGGAAGGTGTAACTTCCTTCGTGGTGTAGGAACACCAAAGCTCCCTTTTCTTGATAATTTCGATCGCAAATAGTGAGGATAATTCAAACAAACCGTCTGTAATTCCTTTATCTAGGCATGAGCTGACCCCCAAAAAATTTGAAGAAAAGTCTTCCGGAATATGAGGGCAATCCTTTAATTGGCAGGCAAGGACTCCTACTGCCCAGTCGAGAAAGCTGAGAACTTCCAAGACCTTAAGTGTTTGATAGGTGATCCAATTCCAAGGACAAGAACAAAATCTTGGCTGAATTGAACGCCGACCGTCGGGAGAAGTCAATTAACCCGGAGAAGTCTCCCTGGGAGGCGGCAGAAGCTCCCATGGATGGGGCCTCTCCGGTCGCATAAGAAAGGTATCTTCTCTGCGAAAATCTAGACGGAGGACAACTAAAAGAGGCTCTTCCCTGCTCCCTCTTGCCCGAGAGCCAGCTTTCCACTTCACGGAGAGCTTTCCTAGCTGAGGAGGACAGCACCATTTTAGGTAGCCTCGAAGAAGTCGTCTGATTTTCCATTAAGTACTTCAAAGCCGGAGCTGCGGGAGGTAAGAAGTCTGGAAAAGTCACCAGCAGAAATCTGAGTAAAGAGACATATGCCAAAGGAGGGGTAACAGGATCCACTTCCTCCTCAGAAGAAGAAATTGGCGACATTTCCGCAGTGGGCTTGGGGGCTGATGGCGCTTTCTGAATTAAACCTAGGATATTATCCAATTTGTGTTGGATCGACTGAAAAGAAGGATCCATAACAGAGGGAGCCTGTTGCGCTGCAGAAGACGAAGAAAAAGATATAACTGGGAGCGAAACTGCAATGCTGGAGTAGGAGTAAGCAGCTCAGAAGAAGACACAGGCGCTGCCGAAGAAACGGATGAAGTTGGGCGCTTGGAAGCAGAAATAGACTGGGGCGCCAACAGAATATCTTGCTGCAAATGGTGAACGGGCACCAATGGGCGCCAGTGGCCACTCAGGAGCCAAAGGGCGCTCAGCTAAAGGGTACTCAGGAGACGATGGTCACACAGAAGGCGAAGGGCGCTTGGAAAGAGCCACACAACAAGGAGCAGCATGTTCAACTGGTAAAGGAAGTTCTGGGCCACTGGGTGCATTGGCGCCAAAGACTGCTTCTCAGAAGCCAAAGAAGATTTAGGTAAAGCTGATTGTTCAGGAGCTACAGAAACCGGAGCTGGGTGTTGATGAGCGCTCTGGCATCACTATATGCCTAGGCAAATCTTCCAAAACTAAAGATGGACCCCTAAAAGAAGACGAAGTCCCCAATGTGAAGAGTGCTTACAAGTAGTAGCGTGCTTAGAAGGCTGAAATTGTCCCACTAACTCTAGATGATCCTGGGAGAAACGTTCCGGACTGTCCCAAAAGCTACAAGAAGGAAGACATTCTGGATAAGTTACTTTAACCTTCTTAACAGGAACTGCAGGAGGCTGAGAAGCACCCAGGGCGCACCTCTTCAGAGGGCGAGATTCACCTTGAAAACGCCATTGGAGCCTGGGACTGGAGTCACTGCTGGAAATACTAGATGAAAGACAATCCACTTCCTTAGAGACACCTTTCCAGCGGCGCTCTGTCGTAACCTGGGACTTGGCAACAGGTACGACTGGGGGGCGACTGCCTGTGGGCAGATCCCACCGACCTCCTTTGGGCTGCCAGTTTGGCCCCTCCCAGGTTTAGGGGAGTTTGCCAGTGGCCTTGCCCTAGGAGAATTGGCGGGACAGACAGCCACCTCCTCCACTAACACTTCACCATCACCTTTCATGTTGACTTTGTCCATCAGGACTTTCACAGAAGCACCAATTTTCTCCATCATATTAACTAATAATCCAAACTTAAGGGTAATTCTAGATTCATGGCTGGTAATGAGGTCGAGATCAGGAATAAGGGAGCCAGGGTGCAGAGTGATTGGTACATATTGCGACGGGGGATTGGGTGGAACAATAGACAAAGAATCAAAATTATCAGAAACAGATTTTGCAGACACCTGACTAGCTCAAGTCTTCTTGCTACTAGCTCTAGCTGCTGCTTTCCTTTTTTTGTCCCTGTCTAATTTGGTCAAATGACTACTCAAAGTCTTCCACATTTTAGGATCCCATGAAACACATTCCTCACAAGTCAGTCCGCATTTTAGGATCCCATGAAACACATTCCTCACAAGTCAAATCGGGGGAACCTATTTGACCCTTGCAAGATGTACAAAGAGTATGAGGGTCATAGCAGGCTTTAGTCAGTCGCGTATTGCAGCCTTTACTGCAGTACGTAAAACTTTGAGAGCCCGAATTGGACATTGTTGACAAGCCATGAGTCAAAGAAAATCTCAAAATCATCAAAATCGGTAATAGTGTACTGGTCTCCAGTGAAAACCTGACACTATCTAATTTTACACCGAAAAGACTACCATAAGTAGAATACTTCACCAATGATTCCAAGATCAAAAGAGGAGAGAAATTAAAAAAAACCGCTGCTGCCAATCACAGTAACCACAGCCATCAGCTGGCAGAAACACACTGAGATCATTTGCTAAGCTGGTTCCTCTCTTACTCCAAAGTGGGCGGGGTCACTCTCCTAGCCAAAACAAAAGTAACGCTACTGCGAATTTCAAAATTCTAGCTGCCGGTTAACCCTTAAACGCCGAGCCTCTATTTACAAAAACGTCTCCCGTATGCCGGCAGCGTTCAGGAGCTAGCGCCGAAGCGGAAAAAAAGTTTTTTTCAAAAAATCACAGCACGCTTAGTTTTTCAGATTAAGAGTTCATTTTTGGCTCCTTTTTTTTGTCATTGCCTGAAGTTTAGTATGCAACCATCAGAAATGAAAAAAAATATCAACCATCAGAAATGAAAAAAAATATCATCATATATAAATATTGAGATATATGACAGCGCAAAAAAAAAATTTCATATATGAGGGGCGCGGCGTAACAAGGTGGCAAGCGCCACCGCGGCCGAACTGGTTTTTTTATTGTGAGCGAGCAGCTAAAGTACAGCACTATCCTGTACACACACTTTTGTCCCCTTATGTTACTGGCAAAAGGTTCGAAAATCGTTTGGCTGGTTTTTCTTTTATAAGCGTTTTCATAGTTGGCAAACTTTAAATGCGTTTTTATCACTTTTTAAAAAACGGCGCTTGGCACCTTATTACACTGCGCCACTCATATAATTTTATACAAATCGCACTGTGAGCAAAACGGTTAGAGCTAACGGGTTATTTTTTTTTCTTTGTATTGTACACTAAATTGCAATGATTTTGGTATATAACAAATTGTAAAACGATCAAAGCAACACAGAGAAAATATTATCACAAAATGATGCATGAATTCGTAACGCACGGACGTAAAAAAATGTTTTTTTCAAAAATTCACCATAAATCGAAATATTGTGCTAGAGACTTCCTGTTTGTTGAAAAATGAAGCTAATTGATTGAATATTACTAGACTGTAAGTGTTTTAGCTTACAATTGCAGTTTTCGACCATTTCGGTCGAGTTAAAGTTGACCGAAAGTCGAATTTTTTCTATTTATCGTGATTTATATGAATATATTTCAAAACTGATAAAAGCTACAACCATGAGTTATTTTCTGTTGTATTGTACATGAAATTGCACACATATTCATATATAAAATTTTATGTAACGACTAATATAAAACGGTGCAAATATTACGACAACGTGACGAAAGAATTTCTGAGATGTTCGGCCGAGTTACCGCGCGGACGTAAGGAAAATGTTTTTTCAAAAATTCACCATAAATCGAAATATTGTGCTAGAGACTTCCAATTTATTGCAAAATGAAGGTAAATGATTGAATATTACTAGAATGTAAGAGTTTTAGCTTACAATTGCGTTTTTTTACCATTTCGGTCGAGTTAAAGTTGACTGAAGGTTGAAATTTTGGCAGTTATCATGATTTATGTGAAAATATTTCAAAACTGATAAAAGCTACAACCATGAGCTATTTGCTGTTGTATTCTACATGAAATTGCGCACATTTTCATATATAAAAGTTTATGTAACGACTAATGTAAAACGATGCAAACATTACGACAACATGACAAAAGAATTTCTGAGATGTTCGGCCGAGTTACCGTGTGCAGACGTAAGGAAAAAGTTTTTTTTTTTCAGAAATTCACCATAAATCGAAATATTGTGCTAGAGGCTTCCAGTTTGTTGCAAAATGAAGGTACATGATTGAATATTACTAGAATGTAAGAGTTTTAGCTTATAATTGCGTTTTTTGACCATTTCGGTCAATTAAAGTTGACCGAAGGTTGAAATTTTGGCAGTTATCGTGATTTATATGAAAATATTTCAAAACTGATAAAAGCTACAACCATGAGTTATTTTCTGTTGTATTCTACATGAAATTGCGCACATTTCCATATATAAAACTTTATGTAACGACTAATATAAAACGGTGCAAACATTACGACAACGTGACGAAAGAATTTCTGGCGCTGACGTAAGGAAAAAGTTTTTTTCAAAAATTCACCATAAATCGAAATATTGTGCTAGAGACTTCCAATTTGTTGCAAAATGAAGGTAAATGATTGAATATTACTAGAATGTAAGAGTTTTAGCTTACAATTGCGTTTTTTGACCATTTTGGTCAAGTCAAAGTAGACCGAAGGTTGAAATTTTGGCAGTTATCGTGGTTTATATGAAAATATTTCCAAACTGATAAAAGCTACAACCATGGGTTGTATTTTGCTGTATTTTACATGAAATTGTGCACATTTTCATATATAAAACTTTATGTAATGGCTAATATAAAACAGTGCAAAAATTACGACAAAATGACGAAAGAATTTCTGAAATTTTCAGACGAGTTACCGCGCGGGCGTAAGGAAAAAGTTTTTTTCAAAAATTCACCATAAATCGAAATATTGTGCTAGAGACTTCCAATTTGTTACAAAATGAAGGTACATGATTGAATATTACTAGAATGTAAGAGTTTTAGCTTACAATTGCGTTTTTCGACCATTTCGGTCGAGTCAAAGTTGACCAAAGGTTGAAATTTTTTGTAGTCGATGTACGGTACGTCCACTTGACACCCAACAGACAATTTTAGTCGACGTATGATACATCCAGTAGGCGTTTAAGGGTTAATAGAAACTAATAGGTATGTAATTACTTGGTAAGTACTTTTATAAAACATTAGGTTCCTTGTAGCATTAAACGTTTAAATGGGAAAAGCACTTGGAAAGTAGGTATTGGGAAATCATACACAGTATCTTTTCCTATACAGTGAAAACTTTTAAATACTGTAGCAGTAATTGCACCAAATTTCGAGATTACTATCTAGTAGAAACTGTAATTTATCACATCCTACGACTAGAACCTGTAATTCATCACATCCTACGACATCAGTTTCAAAACCTGTACTTTTTTTCCTTGGCAAATTTAAAGCAGCATAAACTAGATGATTTTGATGGTTATTTTACCTATGTAAGAACTCATTTACCCATAACTTGCAAGGCAGTTCTTCACCATTTCATGTGGAAAAGTAATATTCATTGGTTTTTATTTACCAATTAAACTTTCACTGTCATCATTCTTGGTTGACTTAATTGGAGTGCATGGCAAATGCACATTCTTGTTCAGTTTATACTAGATCCTAGTTCATTTATTGTAATTAACTTTTACTGAAGGCTTTTTAGCTTGTGGTAAAATTATCCATCTCTCTTGTTACTGATTTAAGCTGAACCTTACTTCTGGGATGTTTCTATGAAATAAGTATATGGTGCACAAATTTATGTGGGTTCACTTAGTATTTTTAGTGGTCCTGTATGCTTCAATTATGGTTCTGGTACCCTGTAAATTTGGGCATTGTTATAATGGTCCAGTTGGCTTTTTCCCCATGAGTTGTTGCTATTTGAAATCCAGATACTTTCCAGAATTTTGGACAAATAGCTTTGTAGTTTGTTTTGAATTTTTCAAGCAGATTATAATGCAGTCTTGAAAAATCACTGAATTCTCACATGAAACTATATAAAAGTCCTTTTGTTTCAGATTCCCAACACCAAATGGGTCATTGGGCTTTGCTTGGGTGGCTGTAAGTCCTACATGTCTTCGATATTTGGCAATTACAACATATCCTTTCCTTAAAAATTATGACAGAGATGGGGTAGGTCCTTAGTTTTTTGTTGTAGTGAAGTACAGAAAAGAATTATAAGATGCTGAGAAATTAATTTTTTCCTTTTGTTCATGCAAAAAATAAATCTTAATGCTTGACACAATGCTTGGTTTGAGATGAGCATTGCAGCTTTCTAGTTCAGTCTAGTGCTTTACTTGAAATTTCTTTTAGTTTTTATCTGTTATTTTAGATATTGTTTTACTGTATATTTAGTTATTTTAGTGTTAACAAATTTACTTAATGGTAGGTTTTAAAACTGACTGCTGGGTAACCAGCCTTTCCACTGCTATTTCAGAATGATGACATCTCACTAAGGGATACAGTACTTCGTGCAGAATGCTGATTGTGTACAGAATGTTTTTCAATGTTCACATTGTATACCACATGCTGCAGTAAGGAGCTGTAACTTTTGTTAAGAAAAGATATCGCTGGATTCTTTTGCTGGAGAGAGTGCAGACATGTAGCAAATACTAGGTCATAAAAACCTCTGTGCATTTCAGTTAAGAAGCCTTCAGTAGTTGCTGCATGAAGATCCTTGCAGAAGCAAGTAATCAAGACATTATGACAATTGCCATTCTACTAAAGACAATCTCTGGGGGAAGTTGATGGCCTGGCAATATGATGATACCAGTATTCACTACGATGACTGTGATCAAGTTCTTTGACCACCAGCTGCAAGTGTTCTGCCTTTAGAAAATTAATGTGGTAAGAAGTGCCACTACCAATTTCTAAAGGAAAAGAATTTTATACGGTCAAAGTTTACATAAATAAACTTTGTGCATAGACTACCAAGATGGAAGAGAGGTAAGAGGAACCAGGGCTTGGAGCATGAGGTGATAGCATAGATGTGACAAAAACCAGGAGGACCAAGACATATTTTTCTAAAGGAGTTGAATTTTTCTGACCAAGAGAATCATAAAAAGAAAAGGCTACATTTTCTTGGGAAGGAGGACTTTACCAAGGTAATAGCCAACCCTAGACTCAGGTTTTACGAAGAATTAAGACTATGACTACCAGAAAATTTGAAGTTTCTGAGAAACAGGAAAATTTCTCAGCCCTGACCAAAACCTTCAAGAATACACTCCTTACGAATGTCACAATTTCCAATACAGTACTTATGTAAGTACAGGGGACTAGACAGAAAAGGAGTGAGGGATTGGATTTGTAAAGCCAACATTCTCGTATATCTTCCAAAGGTAGATTCAGTCACAAAGAAGGCAGTAGGAGGGATATCACGGGAGGAGAGATGTTGACTTAGTGTGGTCACGGTAAAGGAATCGAGGTGGAGCAGTGAGTGTGGGGGCAAATGAAGGTGGAAATAGGAGCTGCTTTAAGGCTCTGAGCCAGTTTAAGTGCCATCAGGAAAGTTGGCAACAAGTTTGTATAGATCCAGCTTAAAGAATCCTCCAGGACAGGAAAATAAATCTTGATCCTGGATACAAACCACCCAAAACAACTATCGTGCTTGAGGAGCTGGAATTGCTTTTTAAAATGAGGGTAGAATTCCATTCAATCTTAACCCGTCCCAACATCTCCAGTAACTCTCCAGACATAAACAAGAGCAGTCATGTTTCTTTATCTACAGCCTGGTTTGCCCACTGGCTGGCATTCTGATGTGCCAGGAAGATCAGAGCTCTGCCTCCTGACAACAACAATCTCCAATACACTGCCTTCTCATCTCAAGACAAGATGCCGGAAGCCTGCACAGGCCATATTTGTATTCAACCAGAGGGCAAGCCATGATACAATCTGGAGCTTAGTTATCATTGTAGTTAGCATTGCAGCAACGTTTGCAGTGGAGAAGCACCTTCCTGTCACAACCACTCCTACAGAAGGTCATTCATCAGCCAGCAGACTGATGCATTGAGTGAGTTTGCTCAATCTGTTGGAGGTGAGGGAACTCCTAGACCTGCAGATCATGGCATTCACTTCTTCCAAGACACCTCAAGCAAGCTGTGGCCAGAGCAACCAGGCTGAGGGCCTTGCTTCAAGAGTGGACTGGTAAGAAGCTGTGGTCACCTTACCCAGATTATTCTGCTCATGAATAAGTGAAATAATCCATCCAGACCTATGAGATCCCTGTGGACATGAGCTGCTCCTTCAGCTAAAGACGGACACATGCCAAAGTCCCTTCAGGGCAAGCTGGAGCAGCAGTTTTCAAAGAATATTTCACTTATATTCATGAGCAGAATAATCTGGTAAGTGACCATGCCTCGCAACCAGTCTTGTCAGCAGATAGTTTTGACCCATTCTTGAAGCAAGGCCTTCAGGCTGGTTGCTCTGGTCACAGCTCGCTCGTAGTGTCTTGGAGGAGGTGAATGCCTGATCCGTGGGTCAGATTGAGCAAACCCCTTCCCCTGCTGCTTTCACACCAGAAGAGATACTGCGTACCAGAGGGTGCAGAAGCTACTCCGCTGGCACTAAATGCGTAGTCTGCTTGCTGACGAATGACCTTCTTTTGGAGCAGTTACAACAGGAAGGTGCTAGCACTGCAGAGGTTTGCTGCAATGGGGACTGCCGAGTGATAACCATCTCAGGACTGTGCCACAAGCTCACCCTCTGGTTGAGAGCAAATATGGTTTATGCTGCTAGGGTCATCTTGTCTTCGAGATGAAAAGGAAGGGCATCAGAGGTTGTTGGTTTCAGGAGGCAAAGCTCTGATCTTCCTGGCACTGCTGTGAGAATTCTTCAGCCAGAGAAATGATCTGGTTCTGCATAAGAGAGACTTGACTGCCACTCCCAGTACTGTGGACCAGATGAGCCCTTAACTAGAGAGAAGGCATAGGACCCAGCTGAGTCAGACAGAACCCCCTTCCGACTTTGAGAGCACCAGGAACAAAGGCAAAGGAGTAGGATTGTCCTACATGCACATGCACCAGAGAGCACAAAAATTGCAAGCAAGACACACAGCCCGTGCCAGTGCAAGCTCAAGTGCTCATGGTGCGACAAAGCGGGAACAGGCCACAAGTCTAACCGTGCCAGTGCCACAGCACTAGCCCTAAAAAGTAGAACAGTCACCTGGTGATCAAATGCCTCTGCTACCTTGAAAGTGGGACTAGCATGTGGAAAGGGTCCTCCAGGTCCATTTGCACTAGGCCTGGGCTTAGCCTTGTCCCTTTTCCGCTGGTGCAGGAAGGAGTTCAGGGATGGGGCAGAGGAAGACAAGCCTGGCAGTGAGGAAGTGGATGATGAGGAAAGTGCCAGAGGCACTTCTTCCCTTTCCCTGTGCCAAACACACTCGTCTCACATACTGAAGGGCTGGTTGGGGCAGGAACTGAAGACTTTGCCAAAGATTCAGTGGAGGGTCTGCCACTGGAAGAACCACTGGTGCAGGAAGATACCCATCCTTAGAGACAGAAGTCTTCCTGGACTACTAGAATGCTCTGGTGTTCAAACCCTCTCCTCCTTGTTGAGGTTGTCCAGGAAGGTGGCAAATGAATGGCTTTCTGGAATATTATGGAAAGGCCATAACTTCCTCAGATACTGCAACTGTCTTTTTGCGGGTACCAAGAGCTAATATTAGATTCAAAGTCAGAGTCATCTAAAGGTAACAAGGTTGTTGATGGAGTGCCTCCATCAGAAGCAGTTATGACCTCGGGTGAAAGGTCACGATAAGGTTTAGGTTTAGGCCTAGCACTACTTCCCCTGGAGGGAGAAGCACTTAAAGGGAAGAAGGATGGATGAAAGGGGTCAGAAGGAATTAGATGGGTTTGGAGGAGTCACCAGAGTATCCCCCGCCCCCCAAGGAAGCTGGTGAGCACTTCTTGTGCCTCTTGCTCCTCTTTCCAAACCTAATCTACCGAGGAGTGTCCCAAATTACACACTCCTTGCAAGGGAAGCCCTTGAAGCAGGCCCTCCCCTTGCAATAGGCACATACAGTATGAGGGTTACTAAGAACAACATGAACTGCCCACAAGGGTGACCATGTCCCTTGTAGCGACCTATTTCTTGTTTTTTATACACACTGAATAAAAAACAAAGACCAGAAGTTAAAAAAAAGATAACACAAAATTAGGTAGTACCATAACCATCAACCACAAAAGCTTTCAACCAGCCAGACAGGAGCATAGGAGCACATCAATCTCGCACTGCAACCAAAAGAAAAGTGAAGGCTATGGTCAGTGAGTGAGGGGTACTACCCCACTCCCCCCCCTTCTTCACCTGTTAACTACCTTGTTACCAAGTTTCCGACTGGTTTCTAGCTTGTGCTGAAGGAGACTCCTACATAACTGGCGATGGTTTGTATTCCCATAGGAACAAACTGCATCAGCTTAGATTTTCCTGGCCTGAAGCCAAACTCAAATTTTTTTACATTGTGTAACCATTCCTCCAAAATATTAATCTACCAACAATGGTATTTCTCTGTAATTTGCCACATTTTTGGGCTCACAGCTTCTTTTACCTTGTAATACAAACTCTAGTCAGTTTATCAGCAACTTGTTCTCCACCTAGTCATACTACATCTTTTCACCCTCAGATTAAAAAAAAATGAGATTAAAATAAAAATGAACTTCATTTTTAAAAAGTTGACTTTCATCATATGAAAATAATTGAACCTTGTATTAAAAAAGTTGACTTTCATATGAAAGAAACTGAACTTCATATTGAAAAAGTTGACTTGCAAATTAACAAAGTTGAAGTCCACATAAAAATGTTGCCCCTGTTTAAAAAAGCTGGATTTAAAATTAAAACAAGTAAAATATGCGCCGAAGAAACTTCGGCGCAATCGAGATTTCTGTACAGCCACCAAAGTGTAAAAATAAGGCCACCAAAAATAGATCTATCTTTTGGTGGTCTTGGTATCATGCTGCAAGAGCCTTTGCCCATGAAACTTTTACCACAGCCAGGTGGTGGTCTATTCTATATCATTGCCAGAAGCACGATCATGGCTAACTTTAAACTTATTTAACTACTAAGGCTAGAGGGCTCCAATTTGGTATGTTTGATGATTGGAGGGTGGATGATCAACATAACAATTTGCAGCCCTCTAGCCTCAGTAGTTTTTAACATCTAAGGGCGGACAGAAAAAGTGCAGACGGACAGGCAAAGCTGGCACAATAGTTTTCTTTTACAGACAACTGAAAATTGACTTTCAATTTACAACAAATGTCACTTTTAAAACAAATGAAATTCAATTTGAAAAAAAATGTAATATCAGAATTTCTGTAGTGAGCCTACTTTCGTAGCTTGTAGGATTTCTTCTCATCATATCCTCATTGGCAACTCTTTCGCACCCCTAGCAAATGTTGCTACGCATAAGACAGCCCCTCTCAGTAACCAAGTGAGTATTTTTTAAATACTTAACGGGAAAAGCACGGTAAGGTTGGCAAGCCTTCCTTCCTGGCACACTTCCGACTCCTCAGTGCTTAAGCGCAAATACAGTAGGGGCATGGGCTCACCACCTCCAGTTCGCAAGGCTTGGAGAAGGGAAGCAAAGAATGACCTTAAAACACATGGCCAACCAAAGTGTAAACACTGGGCTCTGAAAGGGGCTAATGGCTCACAAGAGCCTCGGCTCGACTCCCTGCCCAAATGCGGAGGGATTGGGCTTAAATACAGGTCACCCCTCAGGTGGGGATATGTAAAATGACTTTCAAGTCAACTTTTTAAAATTGAAAGTAAGTTTTTTTAATTTGAAATCCAGCTTTTTTTAAATTTAGGGTCAACATTTTTAATTTGAACTTCAACTTTTTAAATTTGCAAAACTTATTTGATATGAAAGTCAACTTTTTTAATATGAAATTCAATTCTTTTAATAAGAGTCAACTTTTTAAAATGTTCTTTTTTTCATATTAAAGTCAAAATGAAGTTCAATTTTTTTTAATTTGAGGGTGAAAAGGTTTAGATCACTCAGTTACTGATTATAGTACACTATGGTTCTGGAGCCACAGCTTAATCAACTGCAAAAAAAATTACTGCAGCTACACTCTGCAAACTTAGATTTTGTCTGATTAAGAATAAGCAAAGCAAAGCTTGATACTTTTTCAACACATTAAAATATATATTTTTTTTCAGATCCTGAGGTTTTGGCAAAACCTCCCTCTTCAAAGAAACCAAATCCTTCATCCTGAAAGATTTTCCTTCAGGCCTCCATTTTTCCAAGTTCCTCCAAGATTCACTTCATGCTTTGAGGATCCTACAATTATTGTAAGAGGAGTAAATAGGAACAGTGTATATCCCAACTGGCAGCCATTTGCAGGACAGGAGTACCGCTTGCAAGGACTTAAAAAGATTCAAGATAAAATAGTGGAAATTTTTGATATTTAAGTGCTCTTTGTAAACTGTCTTACAATTATGAACTCGAGAATTATTTTTTGTTTCTATCTTATGTGCTAGTACTAAATTATTTTACAGGACCATGTTAAATTTGTAATGTTTAATAAAAAACTTTTTTGAATGGACCAAAGCATTGTATTCAATGAAGTAAAGTTATCTAGAGAACCGCAAGTGTTGTATTGTGGGTTTAAAGGGATAACCTATTTTTTTTTAACAGCATAGCACTGACATTATTCATGTTTTAATAGGGTTAAGTTACTCTCATCTTCAAGCTTTCAACACTTCCCAGCATAGTATGATCACTGATATTATACTCTACAGAGCCCTGACACATTTTAAATCCTTATGGATTACTATGGCCAGGATCTGATCAAATGGTTGCTTACAGGTTACTCACTAACATACTTTTCAGCAACACAAGAAGTGTGGAAGTTCTCCCTGGAAAATTATTAAAAGTACACTGTCTTGTAAAATACTGTATAGATAAATCGAGGCTGCCTTACATCACAAAGCCAATTACACATGGAGTGATGCAGATGTGATGGTGAGGGCCTAGCTTATCCCAAATAGGAGCACTTACCAAGACTTGACTGTAGGTGAAGAGTGACAGAAATTAATAGATAGTCCTGTAGGCATTGAATCCTGTCCCCTCCAGGGCAGACCAATTCTGTAATGGATAGTGCATTGCAAAGTAAACCACCTACGTGAAAGGGCAAGGCCTGACTTCTATAAAGAACAGCCAGAAATACAGAAGCATCCATATGTGTGCCTCAAACTCATGCCTTGAAGAAGCCAAAAGACACAAGCACAGGTGACTATGGAGCTACAGTCCTGCTGAACACCTGAGGGGTTGTGCACACACACACACACACACAGGCAAAGGTCCCGGAACTGGGACACAGCCTAGCCATTCGAAGCAAAGAAACTTTGTGAAGATTGGCTTGATTGGCATTGCTCAGGTTTATTAAAGAAAATCTTTCCTATGCACACTGATCTCCACCCTAGGAGGAATTATGAGATGAAACTTCTCTGGAAAAATCTTATTGAAGGCCATCTTATGCAATGTGAAGACTACCTTCTTTTCAAGAACCTATCTGTGAATAGCAGCCTTGGATCTTGTAAAACTCTGAGCAATTGGTCAGTGATCAAAACACCCTTTATAGATAGGAGAAGATCCATGTGGATTGAATTGAAAGCTTCAAGCAGAGGTGGAGAGGGGCAATCAATATAAAAGATATGCACACAACACATTCAGTTAAGTATATCTTAGTTTAACCAGACCACTGAGCTGATAACAGCTCTCCTAGGGCTGGCCCAAAGGATTAGATTTATTTTACGTGGCTAAGAACCAATTGATTACCTAGCAACAGGGACTACAGCTTATTGTGGAATCCGAACCACATTATAGCGAGAAATGAATTTCACTGAACAGGTACATGAATGAGAGGCAGATTTTGTAATTATGGCTGACAGCTCAACCAGGTAAAGTTCAAATTCTTGAATTTCCTATTAGGCTTGCTTGCAAAACAATGTAAACCATAATTTCATATGAGTTTAAGCACAAGTTCCATTAACTTGACATTCACTTTTGGTTGAAATCTGAGCATTTAAACATAAACATAATATGGTGCTGACCTGCATTTGTTACCTACAAACTGAATTGAGATTTTGGCTTGATGCCAAGCACTGGGACTTTACATTCAGGGAGAGGGGTCACACAGCTAATCATCAAATACCTGTGAATCAAACAATTGCAACCAGTTAGAAGATATCCCATAATCCAATCATCAATCATTATGCCATAAAATTTGCTATAGTAAAAAGCAGAGCCAAACTACTGGGGGCCAAAGGGTTGCTGCTAAGAACCTTCATTGTTGTTTACTGTTAGTCACTCAAGCCACATGTAAGTGGTGCCCCACAAGAGTTCTTCCTTGGGAAATGAAGAAAGATGCTAAAGAACAGCAGCAAAGAACAGATGCTTCACATGCAACCTGACTCACGAGTAATATTTTGAAATACCAAGCTCCTACTACTTCATCATCATAACAAAAATCAAAACTGGATGCTTCAAACTTTCTGTATGGACAACCACTGCACATAAAGCCAATCAACTTTGCCTTCTGGAAACCATCAAACTAAGGCTAAAGAGATTTTTGGACCATCTAGAATTGAACTCTTACTGCATCATCTCGATTGAAATGTTAGTGTCACTACATACCTTTCATGCACGCAGTCATGTTAAATAGTGCAACAAGTGATCTCCAACTTGTCAGAAAACCAACTTGACGATCAGTATTGCATTATTGAATAATATTAAAATTATAATGGATAATCAGTTTAACCAGACAATTCAAAAATTACATCTATGTATACAGGAAAGAGGAATGCATACACAGTTACTGTTTGGTCAAGATTTTAGCACAGAAACAGATATCTGTGCCAGTTACAATTTTTGTACTACATCTCCAAAGAATAACTCTGAACAACCACTCAAAAAGGAGTTCATCCAACACAGTCACCATCAGCCTGAATTCCTGTTTAGTCTAAGCCACCCTCAGTTAATGATTTTTTGGTGCATTTAAGGTAGCCAATGTTTGCATCATGTTTACTACTGACTAAAGGGATGCTCTTCTTTACCAGTGGTTTAGCAATTTCTTTCCTCCTAATCCATGATGTTGCTACTCTCTAGGTGTCTTCTCAAAACCTCCCTCGTAATCCACTGGTAACCAAAGTAACAATGTTATACTGTACCTCTACTAAGGCCTGCCATTCCACCACAACATGGCTCTCTTTTCCCCAGTTGCTTTGATGTACACATTTCAGTCTTTAATGGTAAGAATGAAATCATGCAATAATAATAAAACATGATAAATTGTACATTATGCAGGGTAGTTTTAGCTTCTGTAGTGGAAATTACTTTCACATTTAACAATACATCACAAAAATCATTCTCACTGTAAACCAGTATCTGGTGAACACACAGATACTGAACTAGTATACTACTGCTGCCATCAGCCATCCTTTGCTCTATTCAAAATACTAATCAAGTGACAATGAACTTGGTAAAATCTACCATGCTCAAGTCAAAAGGTTGGGTGATCAGAAACAAGTCAATGCAAAACAATTGTAAACTTTAAAGAGGAGAAATTTCCATGTAAAAATGACTTTTAAAACAACGAAGATTCTAAAATGCACAAAAACATGGGTACTATTCCCATATTGGAATACCACAACAAAATGCATTGCACAGCATGCCATAGACTGTATTCAGGCTCTTAATGGGCTGTCCACACTAGCAGGCATGCCCATCGGGCACATCCAGCTGTTTATATATTTTCTCCCACTTCTGAAGCAGTGTTACCAGACAATCGCATTGTTCTGGCACCATACTCGGTCGGTCAGTATAGTGGAACAGGTTATGGGAACAGTGTTTGCCTATCAGGCAGTGCCTGCTGGTGTGGACAGGGCTTTACAGAATCCCTCCAACCCCAGCTGCATTACATCTTCCTTCTGCTTTTCATCTGGTCCCTTCAGTCTCGCTTCAATTAGATGTCTAACTTAATTTCTCACTTAATTGAACCCTTCCAAAAAGCCCTATAGGAGGCAACCTAATTCACAGCAAGAACAAGGTAGTGGTGACAGATTCCTACCAAGCATCAAAAATAAATCTGAAGTCTTCGCATGATTTATGACCAAAATTGCTTAATACCAAGTTAAGTTTCTGATTATTTTAGCATTTTGCCACAAACTTGGCACAAAATTATAGAACCGAAATCATACACTAATTTCGATGTGATCTAAGTACAGGCAATACATGACAAACTGTCTTCAATAATGCTACTTGGGTGCTATGTTTGACAAAATGAAAGCTAAAAGAAAATGTGCTTGCATGACACCAAAAACACTTTTAGATCTTCTTCTTTTAGATGAATCTAGTTAAAACAACTGCCAATAAACATTACACCCTTGAACATCAGTAGTTTCAAATCTGAATGGTAAACCAGTAAATTATGGCACAAATACATACCAATATATCAAACTTGCAATTTCTTCAAGAAGTTTCTCGGGTGACACGGACTTGAATTTCAAGACACCCTAAAATCATCACTTCATTGATTTTCCTTGTGAAGGGGAGATATTTGGTAGGACTAAAATGTGCAAAAGAAAAAGCTGCAATATAAAATGGTATGTATATACAAAAACAGACTCAGTGACAATTACAACTTTGAATTTAATGAAAAATCAGCTTAAAATAATTTGTATTTTTTCTACACATACAAACCCGAGCCTTTTATTTAGGGGTATTCTTTTTCCAAGCTGTAACCAGCCATCAAAATTTGTAATATGGTAGTTAACTGATGGTACATGGTATAGAGTGAAGGGGACCCAGCTCATCTGCTGTCAACCAGAACTTTTCCCTTTGGCTTCAGGGACTAAGCAGGGTGGTTGAGGTAGCATTAGGGAAAGATAAGTATAAAATTACTTGGAAAAAAATTGTAATTTGTTCCTAGGGTAATAAAAACCCTCGCCTTCCACGTAGGAGACTCACTACTCAGGAAGGTTATTTTTATGCAGTTTAACCAGACCACTGAGCTAATTTATTTAGTTCTACAGGGGTAGCCTGAAGGGTTTTAAGGATAAAGTTTAGATTTTATTATATTAAAGCTCAAGGTTTTGTAATTGGGTTAATGGAAGATGAAGATTAACAAAATTTCTTCAACTGAATTGTTTCCACAACTTGAGTTTTCACATGAAATGTACAACTGTCCACTTTGCTGAACAGTTGTAAGTCCATCCAATAGTACGAAGCCAGAAAGGGGGTTCCTGGGCACCTTTTTTGTGCCAGCTGCTACTAACAAAGAGGAATTGACACATGGCACAAAAGCATCTCATCCAGATCACCACCTCAAAGGGCTCAGAAGTTAGGCTGTAGAGCAGTGGTTCTTATCCTTTTTCAGTAGCAGTACCCCTTGATTTCTCAGAAAATTTTCTCATACCCCTATCCAATATAAATACAATACAAACATATGATAAATATAGAGTAAATTTACAGTACCACTGCACTGGCTATCACGTCTTGTACCCCCAGGTTTAAGGTTTCGTACCCCTTGGTGGTACAGGTACCCCAGGTTAAGAACCACTGCTGTAGAGGATGAATCATGTCCTACTCTGGAGGACAGAGCTTCTGAGGGGGGGGGCAAAACTGCTAGAAAATCCTCAAAAACATAGCTCCATCTAAGCAGAAAGAATATGTCTTAAGGCAGCACAATAGCTGTTAACCCTGGAGACCAAGAATGGCCAATCTCAACAAAGAAAGATGAGCAAGTCTGCAACCCACTGAACAAAGGTCCCAACCAGAGAGAGGGCCACCTCTACAACACCAGTCAACCACAGAGACAGAGGAGTTAGTCTCAATGAAAACACAAAACAAGTCTACAATCCACTAACAGAGGCTCTGACCAGAGAGGGACCCTACAACATCAGAGAGCAACCCTTTCTACAATATCAATCATAGAGGATGGGCCTCTTTCCATGGTACAATTAGACAAGGATTTTTGAAGCTACCCGGGCATCTCTTACACAATTCTGTGAGCAAAGCTTCTCACTCTTAGAAGCTTCTGGATAACCTAAACACATGTAGCTGGAGGGTTTAAACAACCCAATGACACCTCCGAACATGTGACTAGCAAGAGGGGCCAGGCAATAGTGGGAATCATTCTGTGCACCTCAACCAAGAGCCAGCAGATTGGGAAACCATTCAACATGGAGCCAGAGACAAGCTACCAGGGTCATCCTGAGCACCAAGTGACCTCAGACTAAATGGAGGAAAGGTGTTAATGTCTAGATCATCCCTGGTGTGTTGAAAAGCCTCTTCCAGGGCTGCCCTGTGATCTGGTACAGGATAGTAAAAACACCGGAGTTCCCTGTTTAGCCATATGGTTAATAGGTCATTCACCAGATTTGTCCAATGCTTGAATAGCATTTCTGCCACATAAAGGTGTAAAGACTACTCTGTTCCCATATGACCCTGTCAGCCGAGTAGCTGTGCCAAAACATTCCTTTTGCCCAGAATGTACCTGTACAGCTTGACATGGCAAACGACCCACCTGGGTATTTGCCTTGCCAGTTGTCAAAATATAAAAGGAGACCATCCCCAGCTGCTTGTTTGTTACCCATCAACACTATGGAGTGACCAATCATACAGTCTTGAAATGCTTGCAGGGCTAGAAATTCCACTCACATTTCAAAAACGTTGCTTTGCAGATGAGTTGTCCTCCATCCATACCTAAAAATACATGCTATTCAAATGTGCGCACCACACCCCTCCTTCGATGCATCCAAGAACAGAAGCATCTCTCAAGTGCAAGAGAACTCCCGAAAGCTGGTTCCTATCGTCCAGGCACCAAGCAATGTCCTTCCAGCTAAAGGGCACAAACTGGGAGGATCACTTGAGACTGACCAACTTCATTTCAGTTACTACCAAAGTGAACAAAGGTGTAGTCGCCACTGGAAGACAAAGCTTTTCTGCCGACGAGGTCAGAGCTTTTGGAACTCCCATATGCTAAGTCTGGGACAGTACTGGAACATGAGATTGAGGCACATTACCCACTGGCATGATATCATCCCCTTGCTTGTGGCAGCTAGAGATGGTGACAGGCAACCTCATTATTTTCTTCCCAATTCTCTCCTTACCTCCCTCCCTAGCTGGGGCTAGGTGGGAGGACAAAAAGGCTTGGAAGGGTCTTTGCCTTTCCTGGAGGAAGTCCGAGTTCCTTGTCTTGGTTTCATGGAGGGGAGGCCCCTCCCAACACCCGACACAAAGCACTGTCACCATTAAAGGCTTGGCTGCGGTTCCCTTGTCAACCCGGAGGGTTTGAAGGAGACCACATGGTGGATTAGAGCCACAGCTGTTGGTACATCTATCTTCTGGTACCTCTACCTTACCCTTTGGAAAAAGTAAGGTGGTTCCAGAACGGAGTGTCCCAAAGCAAAAAGCAAGAGGAAAGTAAGTACCTTTCCTGACACCAGCAACCTCGTGAATTTTGCCTTCTCCATTCTGGAAGTCAAATGGAGAAGGCAGTAATAGCTTGACTCTATGGTTCCTGACTCAGCTGCCAAGAAGGCCATATATTCGTCACCCTCTCTCTCCAAAAGCTAATTGCTCTCAGGCTGTACCTTGCTGCCAATCTTTCTCCAAGATCATTATGCTCACAAATGAGTTTAATGATTCTTGAAAATGTTGTAACTACACTGCTTGGCTTCTGAGGGAACAGAACCCCCTCTTTCTATCAGGGCCCAGAAAGCATGAAAAGGATCCTCTGCCAAGAGAGAATGATATACCAGCCAGGCCCTATGATTCATAACTTCATTCAGCATGAAATCAATTTAAACTCTCTTGGTAACAATGATATAGAGCTGATCTCCACTGTTCAGTCATGAGCCTGAAACCAACAAGAAGAACAAGCCTACAGCAGATGCTATGTCAGTTTGTGACACCTGAGAGTTTTATCACCACATGGAACCATTGAGTGGTAGGGCAGAATGATCCACTGATACACAGGTCTATCATTTGTAGAAGAAATTGTTATATCTCCTTTCCATTTCATTCCAGTAGCTTCTCCTTTCACAGACAAGTGATGCACAGTGTATATGACTGCAAGGATCATATATAGCATGTCTCTCTCATACCAAACCGATCAGAATGTCTGGTAGTATGGTGTTTACACCTCAGCGGTAACTTGCAGTGACTTGATGAAAAACTGTCCCAGTTGAATCAGTGACTTGGATTGAATCAAATCACCAAGATCTGAATTAACTTGGTTTGCTGGGTATGAATGGCTCCACTGAAAATATGGCAAATCAATAATAATCATGAATTGTGCTGATCTGAATAATTCGATTTGCTTGGTGTAAAAGCAGTTAAGTCCATCGAGACCTCTTCTTGGACTACTACTGCTGCTAAAAGTGAGACCAAGGAACTCGACACGGAGGAAGAATTGCACCTGCGATTCTCCACATTACTCCTTATAAGTCTTACTCTCCTTTAACACTGCAGAACTGATCAAGGAAGCAAAGCAAAATTGGTGGAGCACCAACTGCAGTTGATGATGCATGGCCATTTCCCATAGTTAGGATTACCACCATTGGAGGCTCAACAGTTTTGCCCTTTTAGAAGGAGCAGCAACAGCAGACGAGATCCTGCAATTTAGCCAAGTGGTCTACAAAAAAGCAAATGATGGGAATCACTGAATACTAAGGGAGAGGTACATCTTCCGCAAATACTTGATCAGCCATCATCTCCGGAGCAGCCGAAGTAGTAGGGATAAGTGTGACCAAGGTACACTCCCCCCCGCAACACACATTGGGGGTCTTGCATGAGGAGAGCCCAGTACACACACCTCTGTCATTTCAGGAGAGCATGTTGATCACCCACCACCTGAGCATACACTCTTTCGACTGGGCCAAAGGTGTACCTGTGGAAGTAGCAGGGAGAGGGTCCCTAAGGGATGGGGGTGGGCACAGATATTCATAGTCATCAAAACAGTAGTCATTTTCTGGTGACAATGGGAAGAAATACTCTCCCAATGACACCAACAAACACTTTTTCTTTTTCCTCCTCTTGTTCCCAAAACTTTTTCACAAATGGACCACTCAACACTCCTTGCAGGGAAAATCAGGACTCTGGGTGCAATCCCGAAGGAGGAACAATATTAATTGGGATCCACTTACATGGACGACATGAAAACACCACAGGCCCAATTCCTTCATCCTTTACTGTTCATTCTTAGGCACATCCATAACTCGAAAGAAAAATCTCTGTACAGAGAAATTGAAAAAAATAAGTTTCACCTTGGGATTCAGCAGCACCACAGTTAGTCCTTTCTCAATAGCGGTGAAAGAAACAGGTGCTCAGTAATGGAAGGTAAGTGGGAGAAAACCCCTCTCACCTGCTTACCACCAGTTAACAACCTTGTTATAAGTTTCACAGCAACCATTGAGGAATAATCCTACGTAAAAAGTGATGGTTTGTATTTCTGTAGGAACATATCAAATTAAGAGACAATCACTCATTTACAAACAAAAATCACTTGAGCACACACTATTCACACACCAATTGTACTTACAGCATGATGCAAATAAAAGACGGGACAATGCATAATAGAACAGCAATGGTTAGCTCAACTATACAGTAGACCTTGTGTGTTGTACTCATGGCACAGCCGTACTTTTCATCTGTTCTATTCTTGCTTGAGCAATTAGCTAAGTCACAGATGGTCTAACTGAAATTCAGTTTTGTTTTGCAGTCCAATATCATGCAAATCTCAATGAAATTAAAACTGTTAGTCATGACAGAATATCTCACAATTTAATTAAGTATAAATTCAGCAATATTAGTCAAAATATGTGACTCATGCATGAAAAACAAGTGGCAGCGATCTTACATACCAATCCTTTAGATCGGAGACTTGAACATATCCTCCACATCTTACTGGAGCTTAATTCCATTTACCGTCTATTCCCACCTATCTTGTTACTTCCTGAGAAACCCTCTTACTGGGGACATGCCAAAGATTCAAGTCCCTAAATCTTGGGGAATATTGGATCTTGTCCTGATTCAAATAAAACTTTGCATAAAAAATATTTAATCTACAAAAAGAACAAATCAAGTGTTTAAGAAAATACAGTACCATACAGCAACTGCTGCAAAACAGATCAATAATGAAGGAAAAGAAAATAACTGGAAAAATAACAGAATATTATTTAAGGGAAAGGAATTAAACCATTTATCTTGATCCCATTCAAAATACAGAAAATTGACACCCTAAATTTGCACTCTATAAATATATGTATACTGTTTCTATATAATGTAGGTATGTACTGACCAGTTTAAAAAAAAAAAAGGCAAGGGAAAAGTGACTACATTATAATTATAATGCCTGCTGCTTTGCAAGGTTTCAGGAGAAAACTGCTGCATCAATACATTAAAAACTTCCAAAGTACAGTATTATTGTAACAAGTCTTTACTTCTTAAAAATACAATGACTTAAATGCTAAATTGTTTTCCATTTTACAATTACCTCATATAGGATCCGGTTTTAAGGTGGTGTATTTTTAGACATGAAAGACATGGTTTCTTTGTTAAGAATTCTGTTTATACAACACAGCATTTTAAAATATAAAATGCTGTCACCACTACCCAGAGTGGCCGAAATTTGTACGGCAGGGATACTCTGTGTTTGCTGCTTCTCGTTGTTTCATCTTCATGTCATCTGCTCAACATTAGGTTCAAGAAAGCACTCGACTTCATGCCAGCCATCATTTCTTTCCCATTCGAGGACTTTTCTCAAACTGGAGTTAAAAAAAAGGGTAATAGAAACTCTCAGGGTGCATTAAATGATAATGTATTGGAAGCGTCGACAGCTCGAGAACGTTTTTTATTTTTTTTTTATTTTTGAAGAGTTACACGTGGATCTACGCCACTTGGAAGAGAAGAGGAGCATGGCTTACACCCTCCACTTCTCCTCCACATTCAGGAATATGCTTCCAACTGATGACACAAAAAAAAAAAAGAGAAAAAATTATAATCAGTATAACCTTACGAGTCATGGAATAGTTTACAGAAATTAACGTTTTATTTTTTTTTGTTTGAGTTAAAAGCAACTCAATTTTTTTCTTTTCCTTCTCTTTTTTGTCAAATTTTTCACTTTTATGTCATTTCACACTACATTGTCCCGTAAAGAATGCCCTGTACTGTCTCTCCGTTCAAGTTTGTTCAATGTGAAGTTCAGGCACTACAAATAGCAAGTAATGCCAGGTCAATACGGTGTGTAAAATGTGCAACACTGAAGTGTTAAAATACACACTGCTTTCACATCACAGTCACAGCTCAGCACTGATATATCAGTTTACTGCATATGTGGGGGTTGTTGATAGGGTGCCCGCTGCCCACCTCGGCCCCTAAAACCACCTCGTGGACCCTGGCCTCGAAAGCCCCGACCGCCACGGGGTCCATTCATTCCGCCACGCCCACCACGATAGCCACCACCGCCACCACCACCATAACCACCTCCATAACCACCACGCCCATTTTGATAACCACCATTACCCCCACCCCGATTGCCTCTGAACCCACCCCTAGCAATAAATCCTCCTCTGCTTCTTCCTCCTCGGAAGCCAGCTCGTCTGTCAAAGTCTCCATGACCATTGCTGTTGGCAGGGGGAACAGAACTTCCTTGATTATCTTCGTATTCATCCCAATTTCCAGAATCATTGACCCATTTGTCATCACCACCATTGACAGGCATCTCTTGCGTACCCCAGTTACCATCATCATGACCCTGGGAAATGCTTCCAACAGATGGGACTGAGTCTTGGGTGGGCGTTGATTGGTCAGTTGTCCATGGCCGTGCTTCTGGGTTGAATTCCACCTGACTCTGTGTTCGAGGTTGTGATGGCAATGTAAGTGTTGGCGGAGGGTTTGGAGTAGGATCAACATCAGTGTTGGCTGGATAAACCGCCGCAACACCCTGTGAGTAACCTGCTACATTAATGTTACTATAGGTTTGATTAGTAAAACTTTGAGCCGGAATATTGGATGGATGAGTGTGTTCCTGTGCAAGTGAGACCACTGGGTTAGCTGACTGAGGTGGCTGTTGTACTGGTGACAGGATTTTTTGGGATACGGATTCTGTCTTGATGCTTCCAATAGAAACTACAGCTGGATCCATATACACAGTTGGAGGTTCCTGGGCCACTTGGCTTTCCTGTAAAAAGTCAAAGCTTCCAGGTGACACTAGGTCGTTCAGAGAAATCTGCTGTAAGGCTGGTTGCACAGGAGGCTGTACAGGTGGCTGAACAGGAGGCTGCACAGGTGGTTGTACTGGGGGCTGTACAGGAGGCTGAACTGGAGGCTGTAATGTAGGCTGAACAGGTGGCTGCACAGGGGGTTGCACTGGAGGCTGTACAGGAGTCTGTTGTGGGGGTGCTGGTGGTGGAATTTGTGGTGGTGCTGCTTGATGTTCTGGCTGTGCATGAGGGGCTTGTGTGAAGAAAGATGGTGCAGGAGGTAATCCAGGAGCCTGAGGTGGGCCCCCGGGGACACCAGCTGGTGGAATCTGTGCCATGGCTGCAGCTAGTGGATCTTGTGAAGGAGAGACAATAGAAGGTTTCTCTTGAGGTACACTTGGGGGCTGCATTGGGACCACTGCTGAGGTAGAAAGACCTGGAGGTGGACCATCTGCAGCAACACTGTTGACCACTCCTTCGGCAACAACTCCAATTTCTTCCGATTCTTCACCAATAATTCCATTTGTATATTCAGGAACATCTTCCTGCAATACCAAAGAGAATAAAAATTAAAAGGAAAATTAAGAGAAGTAATTCAGAGCATACTCCTCATCATTAGTATCCAAATTAATGATGTTCCAATCAAGGCAACATAAAAGCTTTACACTACATATTCTAATGGTGTAATTATTATAAAGTTTTCTATGTAATTCTAGCTTTTTACACTACATATTCTAATGGTGTGATTATTATAAGTTTTCCATGTAATTTTGAAGCTGTAAATGCCGAGCGTACCACTGGCGCAGATGTGATGCTGATACCTCAATTTTAGTACTGTAACAATACACATAGGATTGTGTGTAATTTGGCTATTGGTCTATTGCCTTTGTGAGGTTTATGATTCACAACTAGTTCCAATGACAACAGATCGTTTATAGAGGTTCACCATTACCTGGGTACTGATTTAATATAAACCCTAGGTGAGACAACTTTGCATCCACCAGGGATGTGGATGTCACATGGCTGAAAGCTGAACCATAGTTTGTGAAAGGTTTTAAAAAGTTTTAAAAATTATGCCAAATCATCAGGGTTAATAAACTAATGTACACCAAGAATGAATGTCATACATACACTAAAAATGAAGAAACTGTGTGATGGAGAAATAAGTAGACAGCTAAAAAGGCAAGGACAAAGGAACACTGCAAAGAACATTCAGTACTTTGTTGCCGCATCTGCTACACTAGAGGTACTCCAATATGGGAAAAATCTGATGGGTCAAGGGTACGAACAGCAAAATTCTCCATACTCTAATACCTGGCAACAATAAATAAAGGGGAACTGCAAATATGGAATACAGCCTGTAGAGCTAAATAATATTTAAACAGAACTGAAACTTAAGCAATTCTTACAACTAAGCAAGCAAGGACAATTGGTTCTAACACATTACATAGTATAATCAAAATTTTTAAAGAGCCGGCCCAGATTTGTTCTCTGGGGGGAGGGGGTGGGAGATATTGGAGGAAGGCTAGCCAGGGAAGGAACCAGAGGAACTCACAAAGCACACAGTACAATCCTCAACAGGTAATCAATGGCTACGCAACAGTAATGACAAGTTCACAATACTAAAATGCCTTTTAACAGATGTCAGAACCATGAATTGAATTAAAAGTAATAAAACTATTAACAAAATTCTGTTCAGCACATCATGAGTGGCATCTTCATTTTCATTTTTACCCTCACTTATAACAACCTATAGTGTCACCACTTATCTAGAATAATTAATGTTGGGAATTATTTTTAGGATCTTTATGTTCTAAAGCATTCCTAATCACTTAATAATTTCTTTTGTGATAGTGGGCTTTTATTTATCTCTGTTGAGTGTGCACGCATGCACACAAAAGTTTTAGTTGGGGCAACCATGATCCAAAAATTTTTGTGCCTATTACAATTTTTACAAACATAAATACATTAGGCCAAGTTTTTAAAATATAGCATGAAAACACTACTTGCATGAATTGTACATTTAGTTAAAGTATCAATTCAGTAATTTACCATGAATATCCCTGGAGTCCAAATCTCATTTATAATATCTTCAACAGATAACCAGAAATACACATACAGCATATGATAGCACTGCTTTTTTGCGTAAAATCTCTCCACTTCTAGGAATGTTAATACAAGAGTGTCATGTAGTACTTCTGGTATGTAAAATTACTCTGTTGAAGCCCTCAAAATACAGTAAATAACCAATGCAGTGTGTTTGAAATTACTAACTACACACTTTCAATTCTTAAGAGTTCCTGAAATTGCTGTACAAAATACTGTTATGCAAGATGAAGAAAACATAAATATGACATTTTTATTCTAAAATAATGTTTAACACATACTTACCTGTTAGTTACATATAGCTTTAGTCTTTGACGTCACGGCAAAATTTCAAAACGCAGCGGCAGCAGTCCGAATATCGGGTGATCGCCCTTACCTGCCCTCTGTCGGGTACTAGGAACTATTCCAACATGCTTCAGAATAATTTGCCTACCTGTCCCCGTGGGGAGGAGGGTGGGCTTTTAGTATATGTAACTAACAGGTAAGTATGTGTTAAACATTATTTTAGAATAAAAATGTCATTTTTAACACATACAACTTACCTGTTAGTTACATATAGCTGATTGACACCTTTAGGAGGTGGGGCAATGACAGCTAAAAAGTTGTTGGAAACATTAAGGTTATTAATGTAGAAAATTTCTTAGTTCTCACCTGCTAAGGTAGCTGATTCCACAGTTACTGCCTCAGTAACCTGCTATCCTTAGAGCAACCGCGGGTATAATGACCTGGTCGCAGATTGCTTAAGCTGGGTATCAGTCACCTAGGACATGGCCGTGACAATACCACAAGTATGCCCCTGCTCAGGCGCAGCACAAACATCATGAATTACAAAAGGTCACCCAACACCAAAGAAAAGCATAACCATAAAAACCAAAACCAACTGTGGGGTAAAACTATCCAACACTTACCCTCACAGACAACCGTAAAAAACCTTCACACTCCAAAACAAGTAAGTAAGGTAGGTTAATCCTCCTTTACCCCTTTACCATTACCGTGCCAGATACAACAAAGGGCCCTAACGTGCTGCACTCATCAAACACTGTCTGCACTTGCAGAGATAATGCAAAGCAAATACAGACTTACATCTCAGTAGGTTGCTTGAACAATATCTTGAAGGGAGAGGTTCCTTTTAAGCGAGAGAAGTAGAGATAGCCCTCACTTCGTGAGCCTTCACTTTACACATTTTCAAATCATTCTCTGAAAATATTGGAGTGAGCTTCAGAAATCAGATCTCTAATAAAAAGGACATGGCATTCTTGGACATCGGTCTAAGAGGGTTCCTGACCAACACCATAAGGAATCTGAAGGACCCTAATATCTTTAGTCCTTCGCAAATAATATTTCAAGGCTCTGACTGGGCAGAGGAACCTCTCCTGCTCCTTACCTACCAATTCCGACAGACTCGGAATCTCAAAAGAGCGAGGCCCACGGGTGCGAAGGGTCTCGTTCTTGGCCATAAAAAACAGTTTGAAAGAACAAATTGCTTTTTGAAGCAGAGAATCTACTCTCTTATCCAAGGCGTGGATCTCACTGATTCTCTTAGCTGTAGCTAACAAAACTAAAAAGAGGGTTTTCCTCGTAAGATCTCTTAAAGCAGAATCCATAGGTTCAAATTTCTCTCAGACATAAGCCACTTCAGGACTACATCAAGATTCCACGAAACAACTTTTAGCATCTGACCTCTTAGAAGTGCCGAAGGATTTAATAAGTCCGTTATATCTTGGTTATTAGAGATATCCAAACCTCTGTGACGAAACAGTAGCCAGCATGCTCGATAACCTTTAATTGTGGATACAGAAAGGTTCTTATTCCTGAGGAACAAAAGAAAATCCGCAATCTAGTCACCGAGGTTCTGGAAGAGGAAATGTCATGATCTTTGCACCATGAACGAAACATATTCCACTTGGACTCATAGACCTTGATCGAAGATGGTCTTCTGGCTCTAGCGATGGATTGAGCTTTCTTGAAAATCCTTTGCTTCTGAGTAGGCGTTCGATAGTCTGAACGCAGTTAACCGCAGACTTGACAGGTTTTCGTGAAATCTCCTGAAGTGGGGCTGTCTGAGGTAAATCTACTCTGTTTGGAAGGCTCCTGGGAAGTCGATCAAAGAGATCCATGAGAACTGGGAACCAATCCTGGAAGGCCAGAAGGGGGCTATCAAAGTCATCCTGGTGTTGAGTGGTGCTGAAATTTCCTCAACACCACCTAACATCTTGAGCGGCGGGGAAGGCGTAAGGTCCAGACCCGACCAATTCAGTAGCATTGCGTCCGTCTGGAAGGCTGCTTGGTCCGGGACAGGAGGCAGAAGATTGGGAGCCTGTTGACGATTTGTTCGTCGCGAACAGGTCTACAGAGGTTGACCCCAAAGTCTCCACAGCGACTTGCACACTTCTTAGTGCAAAATCCACTCTGTGGACAGAACCTGGTGCTTCCTGCTCAAGGAGTCGCTCTCACGTTGAGGGCTCCCTGAATGAATCTTGTTAGGAGCAGAATCTTGTGCTTCTCTGCCCACAAAAGGAGGTCTCTTGCTACCTGCTGAGGGAGTAAGAATGAGTGCCCCTGTTTTTTTATGTAAGACAACGCTGTGGTGCTGTCTGAATGAACCAGAACTGTTTGTCCCTGTACGAATGGTAGGAAGTGTACGAGACTCAGGTGGATTGCTTTCAGCTCCTTCTTGTTGATGTGCCATTCTTTTCTGTCGCATTCCACAAACCTGAAATTTCTTTTACACCCAACGCCGCTCCCCATCCTGCTTCTCTGCAAACGAGTCTGCAAACAGTTAAGTGGTTCAGGTTTCACGGAAATAAAGAGAGACCTTTCTCTAATTTTCTTGATCTAACACCACCTTAGATCTTCCCTTGATAAGGTCCGAGATTGGAAAGGAGAAGGAGTCTGGAACGTTTTCCCTGTTCCATTGCTCCCTGAGGTAGAATGAAGGGCCTCATGAAGTCTCCCCAGGAGACAAACTTTTCTATTGACGCCAGAGTTCCCAGGAGGCTCATCCAAGCCTTTGCGAACAGGTATCCATATCCAGAAAGTTCTGGACTTTTGCGAGACAGTCCGAGATTCTTTGATCTGTGGAAAAGCCAGAAGAAAGGAACTGTTTCCAGTCTCATTCCTAAATAGATCCTGGATTGTGAGGGAGATAGGTGAGACTTCTTCCAATTGATTAGAAGTCCTAGCTTCTGTGTCAAGTCGAGAGTTACTTGCAAATCCTCCAAGCACTGAGGCTGAGACTGGGGAGCTAAGGAGCCAATCGTCGAGAGATAGAGAGAGATCTTTATTCCTCTGAGATGAAGAGCTTTGGCAACAGTGGACATAACTCTTGTGAATACTTGAGGGGCTGTGGACAGACCCGAAGCACAGAGTCCTGAACTGATAAGTCTTCTCCTGGAAAGCAGCGAAGAAACTTCCTGGGCCTTGGGATGGATCGGAATGTGAAAGAAAGCGTCTGCAGATCTATTGAGACCATCAATCCCCGGACGAAGAGAATTGAGGGCGGATTGCGTCGTCTCCATCGAGAAACTGGTTTTCTCACGAAAAGGTTGAGAGAACTCACGTCCAGGACTGGTCTCCAGCCGCCTGAGGCCTTTGGAACAAGAAAAAAGGCGGTTGTAAAGCCTGGAGAGTTGACTTCTTCCACGATCTCTATCGCTCCTTTTAAAGCATGGAGTCTACTTCAAGACTCAGAACCGAGCATTTTCCTAAGTTGCTGGAATATGCTGTCAAAGCTAAAAGGTTCTGTTGCAAGAAGGGGCCTCTTGAGGAAGGGGATAGAATATCCTTCCTTTAACGGACGTGGTCCACTGGTCGCTCCGATCTCCTCCCAAATTTGCCAGAACTGCTGAAGTCTGGCTCCGACTAGTGCATGGAGGACATGCAGATCACTTTTTACTTGAGGTTTGATAGTCTTGGAGACAAATCTTGCTTTGCCCGGAGACTTGAGATACTGTAATGGTGAGGGCCTGCCACGAAAGGGCCTATCTTGATTAACTAGAGGGCGAGTTTGCTGGTAGAGAAGGTTGAGGAGCTTTTGGTTTCCGAGGTGGATTAAGCCAAAAGGTCCTGTGGACTTCTGAGTAAGGGATTTCACACTTGGCCACAAGTTCTTGAGGGAAAAGGTACTTCTTATCCAGAGGTGCGAAAAAGAAGAGCCGATCTTTGAGTCTAGAAACTCCACGGCGACAAAGAGCACCAAAGTTGTCGCTTCTTAAGAACTCCTAACGTGAAGATGGAGGCTAACTCAGACGCACTGTGCAAATCCGATCCCTTTATCTAAGCAGGACATAACAGAAGAGAAATCATCGAAATCGCTTCGGAAAGACCAAAGACTTTACCTTCCTACCCAAAGCGCCAATAGTCCAGTCCATAAAACTGATGACTTCCAAAACTCTGAAAAACGTTCTTCAAAGGTGGTCCAACTCTGAAGGAGAAGAAAAAATCAAGGCCGGTTCATCGCAGAACGAGCGAGTAGAGTCAACGAGACTGGAGAAGTCTCCTGAGAGGCAGAAGCTCCCAGAGAGAAAAACTTCCCCAGTGTCGTAGCAAGCCTTCGCCTTAGTAGAAAGCTTGGAAGGAGGGAAGCAGAAAGTGGTTTTCCCCTGATCACGTTTGTCTTCCAACCAGGAGTTCATTTTCTTTAATGCCTTTTTGGCTGAAATAGAAAGCACTAACTTCATAAAGGAAGAGGTAGGAGGCTTGAGTCTCTTGCGTGAGAGAGAGGAAGCGGGCCATGGAGTGCAAAATCCTCAGGAAAATTATCAATAAAGAAGCCAAGAAGCTTCTTATAATCAGCGAGAGAGTCTGGTTCGTCTGAAACTCTTCACAACTTCTTCCTCAGACGAAATAGGAGAAAAAACCTTCCGCTTGCACATACACATCTTGTGAAGGAGGAGTAGGAGCCTGAATAAGAGCTTGAGGAGGAGCCTGAGCCTGAGTAGGCGCCACAAGAGAGCCTGAAATGGCGCCACAAGAGGAGCCTGCGCCACAAGAGGAGCCTGAACTGGCGCCACAAAGGAGCCTGGGATGGCGCCTCACCTGGCGCCCTGAGCGCAGGCCTGAGAGGCGCTAAATCTTGAGGGGAGCGCCTGAGCCTGACTGAGGCGTGCGAGCCTGATCCTGAACCAAGGAGGATCAAGAGACACAGATCGAGGAGGAGCTTTCGTGCTGGGCGCTCCGAGAGCTCGAGATGAAGGAGGAGGCATCAAATACACTTCAGAAGGCTTAGCTGGAGAAGAACCAGGCCTTCCGAGCCCGCCAAGAATGCTTCCAATTTTCTTGTGCATCGCTCGAAGAAAGTCATGAGTAGACGAGGATCCAACTGGGAACGATGATCAGTAGAGCCAGGATCGTGATGAGGAAGAGGCGCAGAAGCCACAATAGGCTTACGTGAAACCAAAGGGAGAAACACCGGGAACGCTGGGCAACACCGAAAGGAAGTCTTATACCTCTTGCGCACATGAGCCTTGCGCCTGGGAGAAGACTCTTCTGGCGACGAAAATCTCTCCGGACTCTCCCAAAAACTACAGGAAGGCTGCGATAAGCGAAATGGCTTCTTCTTCTGAACCGCTGAAGGCGAAGATTCCTGGACCTCTTCAATGGTCTAGACGTCGTGAAATCTCAGCCTCTGTGGCGAATCACTGGAGCTTGAAGAAAGACACTTCCTTGAGTCGCCTTTCCAACGGCGCTCTGAAACAGCCTGGGAAACAACAGGGACTGTTCGAGGGGGCGGCTGCTCGTGAGCAGACCCCACTCGCCTCCCTTGGACTTTCAGCATGTCTTCTCCCAGGAGCAGGGCTTGACAGAGGCTTAGGTCTAGGAGAACAGTAGGCCGAAAGCAACCACCTCTCCACTACACTAACACTTTGCACTGCACTTAAATTATTCACAATATTTTGGAAAGAATCCATACGCTCATGAAGGGATTTCACATTAACGCCAATATCCTCCATGGCGCCCACAATAAGTTAAATCTGGCGTCCATCTGGACTTGATACTCAGACACGTGCGGGTTCAGGGATATCAGAGTCAGGAATAGGAATATTAGTAGCCACGGGGATATTAATAGAAGTTTCTGCATAGCTAAGGAGATTCCAGTTTCTGAGAGAGAGAAGAAGAACTTCTAGCTAAAGCTTTCCTGGCTCTTATCTTTCTCAAGCTTCTTTACATACTTAGATAGAGCCTTCCAATCTTTTTCAGACATACTGACACATTCATCACACTTCCTCTCATATGAACATTCCTGACCTCTACAAGCCACACAAATTGAATGAGGATCAAGACTAGCCTTGACCAACCTCGTCTTACAGCCTTTGCTGCAAACCCTAAAGGTATAAGACCCAGAATCTGACATAATTATCAGAAAACCTGACTAAATAGGTGACAAAAATAACTGGCAAAACCGCAAACCAACAAAAGAGTACTTCACCAAGTGAAAACAGCTCGATGTAGGCAGATACAATGAAATTTCGCTCGAGTACCGACAACAATGTCGCGTGGCGGCAAAAATTATTCTGAAGCATGTTGGAATAGTTCCTAGTACCCCGACAGAGGGCAGGTAAGGGCGATCACCCGATATTCGGACTGGCGCTGCCGCGCGTTTTGAAATTTTGCCGTGACGTCAAAGACTAAAGCTATATGTAACTAACAGGTAAGTTGTATGTGTTAAAGCTTAATTTCAACAAGACACATCTATATTCATAGCAGTCAATGCCTTCCTTACAGTGTACTCAACAGTAATTATTTAAGAGGACTATTATTAACTCTGTTCTATGGTAACTAAACCAGACTAGTCATTTACTTACTCATATATTATAATTCGTGAAAAAATACCAAAAGTACGTTTCTATACCAAGAGCATGTTTCTTAAACATCTCCCATCTACACCTCAGCATCAATTAGTTTTGCCTCCATGTTGAAAAAATGTTACTAGATCAAAAGAACAATACTACATATAAATAATAGAGACTAAAATATGGGAAATGATGGTGATACATAAGTGTTTCAAAAATTACTACTACCTAATAGCACTGCACACACCACAAATTTGAACCAAAAATTACATTATCAATTACCGGTAAGGACTCTACATTTTCTTCATCCACAACTTCAGGTTCTTTCACTTCTGGGTAAGAGCAACTGGCAATTTCATCCACAATGTTCATCAGAGTTTTGTACGTGGTGCCAGCAACTTCACTGTTCTTTCCTTCCAGCAAAAAGGACATGTGCTCTGCGGCATTCCGCAACTCTTTCTGAAAGGGAAAATTTGCTGACTCAGTATGCTTCACAATTTCAAATTAAACCTCGGTTAATATATACCCATAAGTACTTACTTACCCCATGAATTCTAAAGGCATGGACAAAAATTATTTCTGCCTACTGCTTCTAAAACATACAAATGCCATAAAGTCCAGAATAATTTAGGTTTCAAATACTAAATGATACTCTTAAGACAATATTTCCAAAATGACATTAAAAGGGGACAATAATTGAAGGTAATTCTAGAACAGTATATACAAAACAACCCCAAGCAAAAATTTTCTACAAAAAGGAATACAATCAGCACATAAGGCACCTGCAAAATCATTTCAACTTTTTTTTATTTTACCATTAAAAATTATAACCAAAGACATTTCTTTTTACTGGCCCTACCCAGGGAAAATATACAGGTAGAGTAGTCCTCGCGTTACGATGTCTTGAGTTGTGATATTTTGACTCGATGTTTTGAGTTGTTATATTTCGAAGTTACTATGGCGGTAACAGAGGAAGAACTCTGCTGTTTGGTCAAGAGGGAACACTGGATCCAGCTTTCCTGCTTAAGCAGACACGTTCAGACTGAGGCCTAATCAAATAGACTACCATAAAGCTAGGGTCGAGCAGTATTAGAGCCATAAGAGAAAGGCTTAGCTGTTCCAAAGCAAAACTGAAGGTTCCGTTCTTCTTGAGGACCAAGTCCTGGTCATTGTCCCGGTTCTTCAAATGGGATCCTTTGACCTAGATCTGAGGTGCTGAGCAGAAGACTAGAACTAAGCTTAGCAGGAGGAGGAATTCCCTTGCACAAGTCATGTTCAGCCAGCCACCACTGGAAATCTGACTAAAGAAACCTGGGCCAAGACACAACACGGAGGTGTCCGACTGTGTTTCCCTGTCCCAGTACAGGTTACTGTCAAGAGCCTTCGAGCCCCTTTTCTTTGAAGATAATGGAGAAGTCAGTCGACATATAAAGCCTGAAGTAATGCCCAGGCAGAAGGGCAGTCAAATGCAGGAAGAGCTAGGAATCGGGAAGCTCGAAGCACAGACTCCCAATTGGGAAGCCCTGTCCCGAAAGGCGAAACTGCATATCCAAGCTCCTATCCAATTGCCCTGGAGAATGGGTGAAAGAACTATCTGGGTCACTTCCCTCTTGACCTTCATCTACTGTCTAAGAGAGAGACACGAGGAACCGTGGTCATGCAGCTCATCGTCAGGAGCTGAGTACCACAAAAGTGTGAGAGCTCCAAAACTAGTGTCGGAACGGCGTCACTTGGGAGCGACAGCCCATTGCAACTGTGTGAATCTCACAGTAGAAGAGAGCACCAGAGATCTTCTTCTAGAGAACACAAAACAAGAGCGGAAAAAATTCTAAATCCATAAATGTCCAAGTCCATACATGACAGGGCACGGAAACAATCCAAGGCGCAGAGCCACTGGCACTGGGTGCTCTAACACTGGACAATCGGACACTAGACTTAGGTGGACAGTGTAACAGGCCCAACAAATTACTAATTGGTGCTGAATGGTCTCCAACGAAGCATAAGAGTGGATGAAACCGACAAAGAAAACTTAAGAGGTAGTCTATAGTCTAGAGCGTGGTGTTAGATAACTGACAGCTTGCTCAAAACGGACAGGAGGAGGAGTGGACACAGAATGCAGGTGGATGTGCAAACGTGAGCTCACACACTGGACACTCAGACACGAACACTGGGTGCTAGGATAGTAGTCGCTCAACCACTGTGCCCTCAGACACTGAACCTCAGAGGCCACTGAGCACTCGGAAAATAGGACACACACGCACTCGGAAGTTGGGTGCTCAAGTTGGGGGCTTGGAACTTGGAACTCGGGAGCTTGGGACTCGGAATCTGGGAGCTCAGAAGTTGGGAGCTTGGATTTGGGCACTTGGAAGTTGGGAGCTCGGAACTAGGTAGCTCGGAACTTGGGCACTCTCTGACTATCCAAACTCGGAGAGCAGTGACGACAACTACTGGTGCACCAAAACTGGGATATATTTCTTTACAACGGCTGAGATAAATCCAAAAAATGCCATTGGCATCACTAGTTTGCAGTGTGATCCAAAACTAACCACACTGGGATCCCAAAGGTGTCAATGGAGCCTCTTTGTTCACGCTCGGATCCTTATCTTGTTTACACTGGGATCTGTAAACCGAAAAAATGCCATCGACACCACTACGGCCAAGGCAAGCACATCTTTATGGACGCCTTTACAATGGCTGTCAGTCGAGACCTGCAGACAACAGGCTCGACTGAGGACTAATTATCCGGGGGGGGGGGACCCTTTCGGACTCCCATGGACCAACAGTGTGCCTCCTCCCAGGATTAGGGGTCTGACAGGAACTGGGTTTATGAGATCCAATAGCGCCGGATAGCCACCTCCTCCACTACACATCCAACAAGACGCCTTTCCCGAGGCTGTCTGCCGATACCTGGGACCGCAACAGACTTGACTGAGGGGGCAACTACCCGTGTGGAACCTCCTGACCTCCCTTGGACTTCCAGTTTGCCTCCTCCCAGGAATTATGGGGAGTTTGACAGGGACCTTCTGTCTAGGAGCATTGGGTACACTTCACTATAACAAGGTTAACATCTATTAACCAAGACATAAGACTGGCAAAGGCATGGAAAGGGAAGCAAGGGAACCAGGTGCGGGAGCAAGTGGTAAGATGACTTGTAGGAGAGAATTGGCGCCAGGGCGCTAGCACTGGTGCCGAGCACGAGAGAGGGTGCTGGGGGTCAAGCTGGCGCCCAAGATCGGTGCCAGCGAGCTAGTATGTTCGTAGCGCGAGCTGGTTCTTGGCTGTTGAGAACGTCAACTCGTAGCCGCCAACAAAAACCCTCAATTCTCTCCTTACTACTTTCAGCCTAACACTCAGTTGTGCAAAGGAAGGTGTGACGGTTATTTACCGGCGACTTCCAGGAAGCATAGGTTCAGTAAATAAATCATAATTGCAAAAGTTACAGGCCTAATGAGATTGCAAAATACCCAAGAACTATTTTCAAAGCAACTATCGGTGGTTGCACGAAGCATATGGCGGACAAACAAATCATAAATTGCGAAAATCATGGCCTAAAGAAAGGTAATAATGGAATGTCGTAACATCTGAAAAATACTTCAAAGCAAAACCATTATTGGCATCTCACAGTAGCCTATGGTCGGTAAACAATTCACGAACTGCAAAAGCTTATGTCTAATGAAAAGGCATAATATATGCAGATTACTTTATAATGAAATGCCATAACAACCGAGGATTACTTTTACGGCAAAACTATTACCTATGGCTCGCTAGTATATAAAAGCCGTAACACAATTCATAAGTTGCAAAGGTTATGGCCTAATGAAAAGCCTGACATAAACCAATTATTTTATAATAGTGTCTGGACAAATTACTTTATAATGGAGTGTCGTAACACTCAAGATTTACTTTTTAAAAACAAAAACTATTATCAGCGGCTTGCTAGTAGTTTATAGCTGGAAAACAAAAGTTACGGTCTAATCAAATGCGTAACTTACAATTTACTTTTATAATGGAATGTCGAAACATCCGAGACTTACTTTTAAAGCAAAACTATTATTGGTGCTGCCAGAAGCCTAACCAGTAAACAAACTATAACTGCAAATGGCGTCGTTTACCAGCAGCTTGATGATGATTGAATCAATATAAACCAAAATAAGAAAAAACTCACCCTGAAAGATTTCAGCTTGAGGCTACAGTCTACATGTTCCGATGGTTGATTTAAAGAATCCTCCATCAGAATCCAGTAAAATAACCAGAAAATAGTGAAAAAAAGCTACCGCCAGACCAGGTGTTGCCACCACGGACAGCAAGAAAAGAATGAGAATTGTTTGATAGGTCGTTCCAATATTCCATCAGTGGGATGGGCTGATCACCTACACAAACTATATTGAAGCGCTACCCACAAAATTTTGAATCTAAGCTGCAGTTAAAAGTGGAAACTATAGCTATGTAATTACTCGGTAAGTTATATATTTGCGTGTATAAGACGACCTTTAGATAAGACGAGGTATAAAATTATGACATTTTCAGGAATTTATCTCATACCTGCAGTATAAGACAACTGCTAAATTGCAAAACCATCTGTGTACAGGCTTGGAATTTATCTCATACCTGCAGTATAAGACAACTGCTAAATTGCAAAACCATCTGTGTACAGGCTTGGAATTTATCTCATACCTGCAGTATAAGACAACTGCTAAATTGCAAAACCATCTGTGTACAGGCTTGCATTTGGAACAACAGGTATCTTATGAAATATTGGTTATGTAAAGATGATGTTATTACAATTGCTGTTTTACTTACTGTATCCTGAGAAATTCAAAATACCATATATACTCACGTATCATGCAACTTTCAAGAACTAATTTTGAAGTTAATTTAAGGGGGTCGCATCATACACGAAATATAAAATTAGCCTATATAATATTCACATAATACTATTGTATTATAAAATACAAAATAACGAATATGCATCTTTTCTATGGACCTTTTAACAATTTACACTTTACTTCACTGTATCCGGTAATATTGTATGTACTGTATTCGCATACTACTAACTGTATTATAAAATATAAACATAGCGATCATGCGCCATTTGCATTGTTTAGGTTTTCGTGAACTTGGACAACGATACCTTCCTGGAATATTTGTTTCGGCATCAATTGAATTTCCGTTTAAAGATAACCATGGGGAAGGTTTCATCGCATTTGCCACACACTTTAAAACAGTAAAACATGTTCTTTCATGCCAAGTAGTTTTGATTAAAATACTTTCTCTCCAATATTATTTACGGCCAAGTTTGATGGCATATCGAAATTTACGAGTTTCATCCATGTTGCTGATGCACAATAATTTATAGTCATTAATGCCTGAACACTTGTTTGTTTTCTCAGCTTCAGCTACAACTTGCAGCTTAAATTTAGCAGTATATTTCCTTGCGATCCTTTCTCCATAGTGAATAAGGGTATAATGTAAAATATATATGAATAAGGGTATAATGTAAAATATATACGAGTCCCATTCTACTTAACGTCATTTGTAACATAACTACAGTACAGTAATTGTTTACTATTGTACGACGGTTGAAATGAAAGCAAAACAGATGTTGTTATCCAATTCAGTTGTTCATAGCCATGGCTTAGACCATGTTCATAGCAAAACAGTTGTTTCTCGTTCGGTTGTTTATGGCTGTAAAGTACTCAATTACTCAACGAGTACAGTATAATGTAACTAACGATACTTTTATCATTCGCTTTTACTTTTTTAACATATTTAACTAGAAGATGGGATAAAGAGATGGAGTAAAAGAGGTTAGTCTGTAGTAACCTGGTCTCTCTCTCTCAAAAAAAAAGGAACTAACATGATACACGAGATACATAAAATATTTTTTTATGGGTGAAAATTTGGGGGCCGCACGACGAGTGCGATCACGCATTAACCAGTATTAAATGGCAAATAGAATAAAGTCGATTCTGTCATGTTTTTCCTACACACGTTACCTAAAAGGGAAACATTTTGTTTGTTTCATTGCCAATCACAAGCAACCCCTAACAACAATATGATAAAGTACGATAATTATCATACATAATTTTTGTTCGTATACTGAATTGTTCTCACCTGTTACAAACAGCCTGAATTTTTAACGAATAATGAATATTAAGTTATCCTATATGTTATTACTATCAGTTACAAACAGCCTGAATTTTTAACGAATAACGAATATTAAGTTATCCTAAATGTTATTACTGGATATTAAGTTATCCTAAATATTATTACTATCGTAATTACACTATGTTCCTGAAAGATAAGGTTGCTATGAGCGCAACCATAATTCGATGTTTACATTTTGTCTGCTGGCCTCGCATAGATAAAAGTTGATTTCATTGATAAGGAATTATTCCTCGAATGGGCTATTTATTATGAAGATATGCCAATAATATATAAGGTAAATATGGTTACAGTTTATTTCATAATGTGAATCTTTTCATATATGTCGGTGGTTATCCCACTGAGAACACTTAACATTCAAGGTTTGATTTTTAGAATGGTAGTGTAAGATGACCCCCAATTTTTGGGGGTGAATTGTATGATTTAAAGGTCATCTTATACATGGAAACATACTGTACTTATATAAAAGTGTTAATTAGATCCTTAAACCCATCCAAGCACTAAATGCTTGAAAACTGATACCAACCTTAAAACTACTGTATTTAAAAAATGACATTTTTTCATTAATAAGCTTCTAACTAGCCAGTCAATACTCATATTCCACATATTTTCTGCAACACCCACAAATGTTCCTTTAAAAACTTCAAAATTAAAATTCCTAATTACTTGAAACTCCTGTGCATCTTGGCCCTCTGTTCGAGTAGGTGTAACAAGTTTGAAAAGGGTATCCAGGTGTTCTAAGTGCTCAGGAGGTATGACAACTGCACCATTGGTCCCAGCTAAGAAATCTGCCCGAACTTCATCTTGACCCATGAGCTGGAGAACATCCTGAAAACGTACATCAAAATGCTGCATAATCCACCACAATCTGGAGTACTATATCTACTCAATGAATCAATTTTATTACCAAACAAATCATTATTTCTACAAAATATAGTGGCCTTTGACCTGCATGGAAACAAATGACAATGCTCACCTGAATTTTGAAGATTTCCTTGATACGATTGATCTCTTCATTCTGTTTCTCCACAGCCTCATGCTTCATTTGCTTTTTCAAAAGTTTGTTGTGTTCCGCAATGACCGCTGTAAAATTTTGACTCATGTCCCTCATTAATTCGAGGTTGGAGATTACACAATCAAAGCTCGCAACTGCTTGCCGCTGATCTTCAATGAGCTCCTTCCCATCCTTTAGAGCCAAACGGTACTGTTCTAGTTTGTTCTGTAAGAAAAAAGTAGTCTATAAAATTAACTGTGTAACTATAAATAGTGAACATAACCACTTTTAATTTTCAAATGAATGTGCCCGCATAAAATCTATGGAGTATTTACTGACTGGCCCCTCCACTGCTACACCTAACTTTTAAAATTTATGCATTCGTTGGATAAAAAACAAAAAAAAAAAACAACCAACTGATTCTGTCTGGTAGTGAAGCGGACAATAAAAAAATCAATAAAACAAGGATAGCCTCAGCAACATACCCACAGCTCTCACCACTGTATTATTCGGGGCTATAAGAGAGGTCATGAATTACTTGATATGCAAAGTATAACTTTGCTATTTATGGCAAGCCTCCTGCAATGACTGTTAACTATAAAAATGTTTTCACTCACACATACTTCACATACTTTTTTTGCTAGTTTTGCTACCATTATAACATTAAAATGTGCCCTGCCAAATATAAGTAAGGCATCTGAAATCGATATGATCTTGGAAGGTTATCATCATCCCCCAAAGATCGTACACTGCATAATTAGGACAATTCTTGGAAACATTCAAATATCATAATGTAGCAATTCCTTGACAAGAACTACAAGATTTTAAACAGTTATCAATTGCATACGGGCTATTTTTGCACCTAACAAAACAATTCTCAAAAACACTGCCTCTACTGTATTGGGCTATGACAAATAAGAAATTCTGGTACTACTATAGCATGATATCTACTGAGCTATTCATGGCCTACCAAAAATTAGGATACTATCTACCAAACAACCCAATTAGGCCTACAGCAATTACCTGCTCAAACTATATACAAAACTATTTGATCACCTAAGGGCTAGCACTAAACACTGCGAAACAGTGACTCACTACACTGTTTCGTCGTGTTTAGTACTAGCCCCTGAGGAGTCAAATGTAGAAAATGGATGGTTGATATACTATAGTAGCATCAAAATTCTCTTGGGAGAATCTGCATGTTACTGTATTTTGAGTAAATGAGAATATGTTGTTCATCTAACTGAGGGAAAATTATGGTTACAAATAAACTACTAAAGGTCAATTAGTAAGTTTGATAAGCTGGAAACAACTTTTAGGAATATATTATGCATATAATGTGTATTACTCAAAGGTTACCTTGACTTTGTACATGGTATCAAGTAAATTTACTAAACTATGTATATACATTGTCATATTAGTAAATTGCATATCCATTAGCTTGTCATTAACTAAACAAACAACAACTTGATCCATACCAGATGGGTAAATACCGTACTAAGTGAAATTGACTTGATCCATACAAGTTGGGCAATTAACACCCATTAGAGTGGAGCTACTCTAGATTACATTTAATACATATAAAAGACAACCACAACAACAGGCCTAACAGCTAACTAAATGCATTTCTACCCCCAAACCCAAAACAAACTACAGAAGGGTACCGTATACAATCAACCCCCGGGATTCATAGAGGATGGATATCACAACCACCCCCGCAAAAAGCTAGAATCTGCAAATGCTTGACACCCCTCTAAAAACGCTTGTAACTGCCTATTTTGTTAGTTCAAACAACAAAAAATCCCTCTAAAAATTCTTATGCCTGACTATTTTAATAATTTTATCATCAAAAATGTATATCACAAAAATATGAAAATATGGTACAGTAACTACTGAATATTACTCTATGAAAAATTCCACAAATAGGCGAATTTTCCTCAAACGTGGACATACATTCCAGAGAAAAATCCACGAATAGGTGAAGCCGCAAATCCAGAACAGCAAATAGGCTTTGTCCACTGTATTAATAAGATCTGTCCAGTAAAAATATCGGACCATGTCAAGATTAGCGAACCCCCTCACAGCAGGGTTCACTATTCTTTAAAAGATTATTGGGTTCGTTATTCTTTACAAGAGAATAATCATGTTCGCTGTTCTACACATGAACACTTTGGTACCAGGCATTTGATCACCCAGGGGCTAGTAACAAACAAGGCGAAATACATTCGACCACCCAGGGGCTAGTACTAAACGTGGTGAAACAGCGTAGATGAATCACTGTTTCGCCATGTTAAGTACTAGGCCTCGTGTGGAACTGGAGTTCGGACCAGAAAGGGTTGGCCATTCTTTTCATGGGGATCACTGGGTTCACTATTCTTGACATGGAGATGTTGGGTTCGCTAATCTTGACATGATCCAAAATATCCTACCTGGTTTCATAATACCATATCCCTATGGTTCTCCTTCTCCCTTTAGTTGATGGGCATTGTGCATGTAACAATATGGCCTACGCCTAGAACACTAGCATGGGCTAATTTTGAAGGATTTATTAACTTTAAGAAATCACTATTAAAGGAATGAAAGGCTAAGAAATACTAGGGTAGGCTAGTTACCTTCAACCAGAATCACCACCACCTTTTAGATTAAAGCTGACCATATGCCACCAAAGGGCCTTGCTTTATGGTGGAAACCAAAAACAATCAAATGAGAACTGTGTATTTCTGCACGTAGCCATACAACTTAATAATTTAACTGGCTGCATAACTCGCAAGCAAATGTATAACACAAGCAACTACAGTAGATATTAAGATTAAGGAAGTTTGGTTACAGTGTCACTGCATGTTTGACAGATACTTCCATCAGATTTGTGCGATTCTCCTCGTAATTACACACACACCCTATTAATCTTATGCTGAAAGTCTTTTCGTTGAAACTATAACAGCAACTACACTGTATATAAACCATACACACCAATTGTACAGCCTATCAATTCGGTTCTTAAGAGGCCTTGGCTACAGCAATGAGGGCCAGTTTGCAGAAATACAGGAGCGAGCTCTCACTACTTCCAGCGGAAGCTTAGTCCATGTCTCCAATTTTTAGTGTTACTAGGGGGGGTCCAGGGGGATACAAACCCCCAGCCAGGTCAGGGCACGGCACCCTAAGTTAGGTTAGGATGGTAAGGTCTGGTTAGGTCAGGACCCGGCACTCTTGGAAAGGTAAGGTTAGTTTTTGCTGGTGGAAACAGTGTTTGTCGCTCTAAACTGCCTCACAATGAGTTATAGGTGCAACACTCCGACTTGAAACTGTGCTCTCTACTGTATAAGAAAAACCATTTTCTTCGTCTGGTCTGCATTTAATTGCTGAAGGATGCATCTATGTATGGTGTATCTGTAAAATTTACAGCACTCTCTGTCCTGTGTACGGTCATACAGACTAAGGACTCAGCATTCTTGGTTCGCCGCTAAAGACTCTGTTCTAATGTCAAGACTACATTAGGCTGTAGCCCTGTTATAACAAGGTTCTTATTCAGCACTTTTTTTTATTACTTTTTCACTTTTAACCTTATACCAATATTAAAATATGATCTAGGAACATTTTAGTAAATACTACCCTTTTCTTGCATGACAAATTTGTTGGAAATGTTACCAAGATCCTGCATTAGGATTCAAAAATTTACTAATGATTAAATATGTCACCAGGCTATTTAGGAGACCTCTCCATGCACTTTTTTTTTTTTTAATGTGCTGCCCTCTGTCTACCTCCTCCATAAGTACAAGTTAAGTATACCTTAGTTTTACCATAAGTACAAGCAACTAACAATCTTAGTACAAGCAACTAACAAAGTACAAGGAACTTACAATCTATGTGAATGATTTTTCAATGTTTTTCTTGGTTTAACCAATAACAAGATTCTTTTTTATGCTTAGTCAGGTAGGTGGTACTGTATTAGTTTCTAACAAAATCATGACAAACGTCTCTTTATATTTTGGTGATATTTCATGAACTTTCAATAACAGAACAGAGATATTTCTTAAATTTATTTACATAAGTTTAACAGCAATGTATTTATGCTGGAAACTATTTAGGAACAAAATGACTGGCCTATTCAGAGGAGTTGGGGGTGTCCAGGTTTTGGAAACTGTGATTAGCCTATTGGTTAGGAGCAAAATGAATAAAGCAGGTAAAATAAACTACAACCACTTAGCCTAAATAGGACTGGGAGGGATATGGGCCCAGGATTGGGAAGTGGGGAGTTAGGGGTACCATGGCTGGTAGGACTTGGTGCACAGAACCTAAGTTGGGTTAGACCAAGATATATCAATGAGAGCCACTTGAGATTGAAGAACACAGGTTCTGCCAACGAAAAAGCACCTAACCATATGTTACCTTCCTAACCTGACTTGGGGCACTGTGCCCTGACCTGACAAGGGCCTTTGCCCCTCCCCCCTAAACCCCCTTAAGTAAAACTGAGCATCAGAACCATGGACCAAGCTTCTGCTCGGAGTCAGTGTTAGAACTTGATCCTGTCGCTCTGAAAACTACTATTTTTCCTACTCTCAACTTCGCTGGTTTCCTAGGCCAGTTTTGTTAGTAGGGGGGAGGGGGATCTATCTGTAAAACTACTGATTTCCAACAGAATTTTCTCATTTCAAGTGTAGCATATATGTATTTTATGCCCTAATCTTTCTTTTATAACTAAAATCATGTGCAATCTATAAAATACCCATTCTGTGGGTTACACCTGGCACAGAGGACACAGGCCTAGTCTAAACCTAAAAAAAAAAAAAAAAAAAAAGCTGGTATAAGAGATGCAAATATCATAAATATGGTAACCAAACCAAGGCCTACACTATAAGCTCTACATATGTTACCCTGGGCTGTACAAGAATCGAGCCTGATATAAATTTACAAAGGATACCCCTAATAGAGGAAAAAATTAGCCCTTACGAAAATCCAACGGATATGAGGTACTTACGCTTTGCTGTAAATACTCGTATAAAAAAAATGCCCAAAGTACAAAAAAGCCTCTTAAACACAAAGGGATTTGGCCTACCGGTTAAACCGGAGATCAAGAGATAGCTTGGATCCTAAGCCTAAAAGCCCCAATCGTTTAGGCTTCCTTACTGCTAGTTCGAAGAGTACAGCCTTCATTAAGCGGAAACTGTCATACAATGGCCACGTAGCAAGCTGCCTGTGCGAGCACGGCCACGGGAACAATAAATGGGTGTTTTATTTAATAATCTTTGTTTTCCGCACGTCTGCCCTGTTCCCCCTCTTCAAAAAGCACATTTCCGAACCATATTAAAACGAGCCTAAAACCTGACGTCATCTTTGCCAGATCGCTACGATAAATGGCTTAAACGCCTGCCACCTCTTCGCGTCCCATTAACTACAAAGGAGGAAATAATGCCCATGGAAACGTCAAAATGCCTGACAGGCGGCCGTAGTTGGCATAAAAGCACATGGCAAGAAGTACAAGTTAAACATGGCCGTCGCTTTGTTTGCTAGTGACGAAACCCCGACCGCGAAGGAGGCCCTCGCATTTCCTCGCCCATTTCGACTTACCTTTCTCTTCTCGAGGTTTCTTATCTTCTTTTCCACAAGGTTCAGGACTTTGTGTAAAGGATCAAGGGTCTCTTGAGACCCTTGACTTTCCCGATCTAACGTTACGGAGGCGGTGGGCATTCTTTACGGTCAACTTCACTTCTGAATTTTCTCTTACGCACTGCAACCCTACCGACTATGCCGTTGCTGGAACCGTGTTTCCATTTGCTGTTTTACTGAGTTTTCTTCTAAAATTGCTTCTTTGTCTGTATTAAACACTTTCCTATTTCATTCAATACTTTAATTTATTTTTTATTTGTGACATAAGGCATATTTTGTTCATCATGCATCGTTGCGGGGCTATTTAGGAGGCCATAGCGCTTGTCTTCGGATTAACTACGTAAGCGGGCCATTTAAAATTCGACTCGAGTGTGTGTCTAATTCTCATGACACTTTTTATCTCACATGAAACTCTCTCTCTCTCTCTCTCTCTCTCTCTCTCTATATATATATATATATATATATATATATATATATATATATATAATATATATATATATTATATATCATATTTATTATATATATATAAATATATACAGTATGTGTATGCATGTATTATATTGTATATTGCTTTTATAACTGAGCATTAAAATTACCTAAAGATATGACAAGCTGCTTAAGTGTCCTTAGAGAAATTTCGGTCAAAGGAACGGAAAATTCCAGCTAAAAAATGAGCTTTAAACATTTCAGTAATCACCTGAAACAGAATTTCATTACCTTGCATGTGTACATTTCAACAGACATGCATTAATTAATGCCAACAGAGAGAGAGAGAGAGAGAGAGAGAGAGAGAGAGATCGGAAGTTATAAAAAAACATTGAAATAACAGTCATAACTGGACATAAACCAAATGAATGGCAGAGACCTGAATCAAGATAGCCGAGCTCTTTTAGTGGCACCCGACTGGATCCTACTTCTCGCAGTTACTCTGTATACATAAGTATTTATCTGACAGAATAGTCGGTGGCTGTTTCTTCCCCGCTGCCACGGAGATTTGGAATTTTTCTCCTGCTTCTGTTTTTCCTGACTTACAATCTTCAGTCCTGTAAAGAGGATGTCTTTTAAAGTATATGTGCTTTCTAAGCAAAGTACTATACTTCAAAAGATGGTTTTGACAATTTCTACTCTACTTTCTTAGAGTTTCCTTTGTCAGTGATGAATTTCATGTTCCTTTTAAGTGTTTCCGTTATCACTGGAAAGCATAGCCCCCGTTTAAGGGCCTGTACGTGTTTGCATGTGCCGTTCATATCCCTTATTTAAAGACACGCCCTCTGCCATTGACGTAAATGTACCTATTTATTTTCAAAAGCCTCCTTTGCCACTGAAACCCGTGTAACGTTGTTTAAGAAGTTTCCTTTGTCAGAAGTATTCATGTCTTCGTCTTCAGATTTCCCTGTGTCACTGATACTGTCTCCAAGTCGCTTCCCTTGTTGGTGATTCTTAAGTCCCAGTTTTAGGAAATTCCCTTTGTCAGTGATATGGCCAAGTTCACTTTTAGGAAGCTCCTTTTTTCAGTGATATCTTTATCCCTATTTCAAGAGGTTCCTTCGTCATTTATACTCATGGCCTCCTCTTTTAGAAATGAGTTTGTTACTGAGGCCCATTTCCCTGTCATTGTTTGCTTCACTATGCTAGACTTCCTCGTGATCTTCTGGTGTTACCTTTACATTACCCCATTAATGGAACACGTGTAGCTCCCCTTATTTTCATTTGAAATGCCATATTTCTCCCTTGTAAAAGGGAACCAGTATAGGGCATTCGTATTACAGGGAACCAGTAGAGGGCATTCGTATTACAGGGAACCAGTATAGGGCACCTGTACAAGAACCGGTATAAGTACCCATTTAAGAACCAGTTCTAACAGTTATGGAAGGAACATTAGGAATAAGTTGCTTACACCATGTAACCTACTAAGAAGCATTAAACAACCAGCGGGAGCCAGCTTTTCCCTCAACCCTAACTGCAAAATGAAGATTAATATCGTTATTGCTGGGACCCTTTCCCTACAAAGGGCAACAGCTTTCATTACATCATCCGGTTTACAAAATATCAAAGAATTAATAAAGCTAATTTTATTAGGATTCTTGTGAAAATAACTTCTCTTCATATAACAACCATAATGAAAATGTCTGTGCTTCTCGTGTTTATCTTCTATATTACACAGGGGGAATACTGAGACCTGTAGGAAAACAATGAAAGGTTTTAATCAAATGATCATAACACTGCTGTAAGTGTTATGCGACAACGCTTACAAATCCTTAGTCTGAATACACAGCGAAGCTGTAGAGTTGGGTCGTCACCCTTATCTTCCAAATAACCAGATGTTAGTGAAATTTGCAACAATCTTTTGTGGTCAGAAATATGCGGCAGTGGATACAATGAAGTATATAAGCCAGCGTGAATGATAACGAAATGGTCATCTCCATATTGCAGTTCTTCACATAATCATTATCAACATTTATCCCATTATCATCGTCTCATCAACTGGTCTCTTTATCTCATTTGGCTCCAAATTATTATAATGATGATTTGAGCCAGGAACCTTGAACTTGCTGGATATTACTGTTTCTGCTTGAACTTCTTGGTTTTGTCAACAGGAATGCACGAACTTTGTAATTACAAAAGACTGGTAATAACACTTGTTTCCGCGACCGTTAAGGTCCGGGTATAAAGGTCCACACAAGACATTTTAATCCCCCCCACCTCCGCATATTTAACTCCAGTTACAGGAGACTGTTACGAGCAAGTGCCCATGTTGGCATAAGGCCAGCTTAAGCTGGATGAAGAGCAGTAGAGCACCACCCCCCCAAAAAAAAACATTCCGCGGCTACTCTAGAAGCAAGAGAACGTGTTGGTATATGGCCAGCTTAATATACATGTTTACGTTTTTAGTCCTATATTATTCAACGAAGATGACACGCTGAGGCCTGGTTCTCTGAAAATTTCTCATCCTCTTGACCTCGTAGACGCATGTGAGACGTGAGCGGTTATGTTTCTTCTGCCTGGAGTGCCAACGTAGCACGGAACGAGCCTGATCAATAAAGTATACGCGAGTGGAACACACGTTGTACGAATTCCTTGCACAGAAATCCACTGGGGTGATAAAGAGGGGTACATATGCGTGCGTGTGCGCGTGTGCGTGTGTGTGTGTGGCCATAGGGGAGACTTTATTTCACTGTTGATTTCTTGCAACTGTACGTTTTGTATTTTTGGTTTCAGGGATTGTAATAATTTAAGGGATTACATTAACTTTTTTCAGTCCGTAGTTTATTTGTAAATGAGTGTTCCTGTTTTATTTTCATCTCAAGTTAATTTTGACGTTTTAGCTTCGAGAAGGACTTTGCAAAGGCTGAAATAATAATATACAACTCCTGATTTGTCCACTCGACGAATTTTCTCTAATGACGTCATGGTAGCGAAGTTATGGCTGGCCATTCGGTCTGATTTAATGAAGTAAGAATAAGAAAGTCCTGGATGACTAATTGTTTTACATAACGACGCCAATAACAAAAGTTATGGACGGCGGGGAAAGCGAAAACATCGGCCTAGAGCGCGCTTGAACGCTTTAAAATGTTGCAACCTTTCCGCATTGCATTTGTTAATCTGGTGTAGCACCAGTTAACTATACAGCTGGCCACAGTATGGTATATACACTTCACTGACTAAAATAGAATAGAATATGGAATTTAGGCCAAAGAGCTGGGACCTATGAAGTCAATCAGCGCTGAAACGGAAATTGACAGTAAAAAGGTTTGAAAGGTGTAATAGGAGAAAAACCTCGCAGTTGCACCATGAATCAATTATTAGGAGAGGGTGGAAAGTAGGAGGGAAGAGAATATGAACGGAAGTACAGTAAAAGGAATGAAAGGGGTTGTAGCTACGGGCCGAAGGGACGGTGCAAAGAACCTTAAGTAATATCTACAGTGCATAGCACGGGATGAACTGACAGCACTACCCTCCCACGGCGAATATACCCTTCATTGTCCGCTCACCTCAACGTCCCATAGCAAGATCGTGTGTATTATAGTTTCCAAGCCTCGAACAATACTTTGAATAAAAATCCACAACTATATAAATAAACTGTAATAATACGTTTTAATCTAATTGGGGATTTTTATTACATAATTCACCACGATATTGTGGATTTCCTAGCAATACTTTTAATATTATTTTTCATTTTCCGTGTGACCAGTCTTTTGGTGGAATCAACTTAGGTCAATTTTCAGGTTTCAAAGCCCATCACTTTATCACAGGACGCGGATCTTTGTATATACCGTGGTGTAATCAGCTAATAAAACGCAATGAATATCAGTTTGTTTATTTAGTCCGTGTGTAGCACATATGGACTCTGGGTGATGAACTACAAGTGGTTAAGTATCACAGAATTGTATGTGAAATAATTTACAGCTACGATGTAATGGTAAAAATGTATATATATATATATATATATATATATATATATATATATATATATATATATATATATATATATTATTTTATATTATATTATATATATAATACACGTCGAGTTGACTGTGAACGAAAATCAGTGAATGGTCCACACCATACTAAGAGGCACTGCTGTCAATGCATGCATGAGTCAGCTGTTTCAACAGTTGGAGAATGCACCCAGCAATGTTGATTCTAGTCACACCTTGGATGGGTGATCACCAAGAAATGCCAGATGACGTGAACGCATAAGACCTTTGAACATCCGTGGTACTGGCCACCTCTGACCAAAAATACTTGCTGAAAACGGGCAGGGTAAGACCATATTCAAAGGAATATAATCCTTCAAAGGGATACAAGCCTAAAAGATGAACGTGTAATTTGCGCGCGCGCGCGTGTGTGTTATGTGTACGTGTAACTAGCCCGTACTAGTCTGTGTTGTACGAATTTCCCGGAAAGGCAAGCTAATGTCATGTGATAAGAGCCACATTACGATGACGTCAATCAGCACTTTCTCGAAGGGTGATAAGAACGCGGTGTGTGTGAGAGGAAAAACTCAGCAAGAAGAAGAAGAAGAAGAAGCGTCCTTCCCAAAGCATAACATGACCAAAGACAGTCCTCGCAACCTTCCCAGGGTCTATTTTTCGTAGTCGCTGAGTCACTGTCCGCCGAAACTTGTTGCCGAACACCAGCTGGGCTTCGAGAACGAATCGATATAACTGTGACAGGGGGCGGACGTCAACGTGTCTCCTACGGTACAAGTCGCGTTGGGCACTGAACGTCATTTCTGTTTTGTTGAAGTTAGTAATGGGGAAGGTTCGTGACGGTAAGTCCCGACCGTAGTGACGCGACGTTACGTACCGTCTAAAAACACGGACCGCTGGACGGTGACACAGCAGAAACATGGAGTTCATTGCTCAGTACTACGGATGTTACACACGAGGAAAATATGTGCGGATGCACATTGTCTTTCATCATAAAATATACAGGGTGTCCCTAAGTCTGGATACACGGGCAAAATGCACATTTTCAATAAAAAAAAACTTGAACATTTTATTTAACTGAAATATTCATAAATAACACCTTCAATGTTATATCCACCATTTTATTTTGTGATGCGCTTTGCGAAATTCACATGATCCCGATGCATTAACTACATATTTCAGTCAATTTGAGTCCATTCATTTACGATGCGTTCCCTTGGGTGTCTCGCATCTTTGATTTTCACTGAGTACACCTTCTCCTTCAGCATAGCCCAAGAAAAAGGAGTACCAGTTCAATTATTATTATTATTAATATTATTATTATTATTATTATTATTATTATTATTATTATTATTATTATTATTAATCAGAAAACGAACATTATTCGTATGGAACAAGCCCACAGGGGCCATTGACTAGAAATTCAAGCTTCCAAAGAATACGGTGCCCATTAGAAGGTAAAAGAAGGAATCCTTTCTTCTTTCGACAAATTTATATTTAATCTTTGAGGACTAAAATAAAAAAAAAATATTTATAAATAGTGATATCTCCTGTGTCCAGGCTTTAGGGATATTCCTATATATATTTTGCCTTTTTGTTCATCGTTTAGTCAACGCCAGTAGGCCTATTATTATCCCATAAATTAATCCCGTAGATAAGATTCATATAGATATGTTACCCTTGGAAAAGGTCGTGGAAAACGAGGACAAAGGCGATGATTCCAAATACGTGTAGTGAATGGTATTAAGGATTAACCAAACCGGTTGATCCTCGAGTTTGCAATTTTACCCAAGCGTTAGGGCTACTTGCGGAATAACGTACACTAGAATATTCCTAGGGATAACAAATAATAATGATCAACATATCATCTGTTAGACGAGTCAAAAATGGCTGATATTTTTTTTTATTTCATGAAAAAAAAATAAATGTACGAAGATGTTCTACATTCATACGACTGTATATTTCCTGATTATTTTTTGTTATGTTTTACTACGCTCATCTTTCATGCGAATTTTATTTTTTTTGCGATATAGGGAAATCCATGACCTGGCATCGTTCAGCCTGGGGTTGACTATCAACACACACACACACACACACACACACACACACATATATATATATATATATATATATATATATATATATATATATATATATATATATATATACACACATCAGTATTGTAGTATATATACAGTATATATAAGAATGCAGAAATGAAGGTACCTTGCTCCAAGCCCCACAACGGTACATAACGTCCCAAGGCTAGGGACTTGACGTCTCAGCCCTTCCCTTCGTTACTGTCATTACTGTCGGTATGACAAGGAGGTTAACAGAAACTGAAAAATCTGTGAATAATTGCGTGGAACAGCACTCTGGAGGTATATTAAAATTCGTCTTATTTCTGGCCATTTCCTCGTGTTAATACATAATATTTATATAGCAAATGACAATTTTTAGTTTTCTGTCAAAGAAAACTACTGTGCCGGCTTTGTCTGTCCGTCCGCACTTTATTCTGTCCCCACTTTTTTCTGTCCGCCCTCAGATCTTAAAAACTACTGAGCCTAGAGGTCTGCAAATTGGTATGTTGATCATCCACCCTCCAGTCATCAAACATACCAAATTGCAGCCCTCTACCCTCAGTAGTTTTTATTTTATTTCAGGTTAAAGTCAACCATAATCGTGCTTCTGGCAACGATAAAGGAAATGCCACTACCTGGCAGTGGTTAAAGTTTCATGGGCCGCGGATCATACAGCATTATACCGAGACCACCGAAAGATAGATCTGTTTTCGGTGGTCTTGATAAACGCTGTAGCGGCTGTACAGAAAACTGTTTCTTCGGCGCGTTTTTTACTTGTTTATTTGTGGTCCAACGTTTGTAGTCCTCTTATGTTTATTCTGTACATGCAGCCGTCAAATACTAATAATAATAATACTAACTATAATAATCATAATAATAATGTCCACAATGTTCACACATTTATATAAGGCAAGACAAAAAAAAATTTAATTCACCTGCGAAGCCGAAGCCAGCTTCCACGGAGTAGAATGCAAGTGCTTGACAAAAGCAAAAAAAAAAAAAAAAACAGACGAGACAAAAAGTACTCAAACATTCGACAACTAATTCATACAAACTTGAGAAACAAGAGATTAAAAGGACAGATTATCTTCACCCCCGCGCCCCGTCATGATTGTTGCGTTGTTTTTTTTATAAGTCAGGTATTTAATTTCTTTAAAACTCCGGAAAATGTTTCCTCCGGTTACTGGGATAAGAGAATTAAGTTTTCCTTTGAAAACTGCCTTCTGTGACCAATTTCTCTCTCTCTCTCTCTCTCTCTCTCTCTCTCTCTCTCTCTCTCTCTCTCTCTCTCTCTCACACACACACACACACACACACACACATACCGAAACTGACTTCTTCAAACAAGGACAGGACATGAGAGGAAAACACTGCTCTAACGAACTTTCGTTAAAAACAACACTTGTGTCCATACGTGTGAAAAGTGCCCGCAATGCCATGCTGATTAAGTAAAGAAATTCAGTCCCAGAGAACTGTAATGGATAGATTGTAAACAACAGAGGCTGGGAAAGCTCATAGACTGACGATGTGCTTTTTTTTTCAGTCAGCGAAGCAGATTGGACGGTGAATCATGACCGTGACACCCAGCGCTGGATGAGTTTCTGTCCTAGACGAGTTTGGGACCAGGATGCTTCATTACTTTCTTCTTCTTCTCCTTCTTCTTCTTCTTCTTCTTCTTCTTCTTCTTCTTCTTCTTCTTCTTACGTACGAGAGGGAGGAAAAAACCTGGTGCGGACCTGCAGACTCTTAACATACTGTCAGGGACGTATTCCTCATGTTTTCTTCTGACCCTATTTTCGTCATTATGCTTTTATGAGTAACACCATAGACCAATTATATTTTTTAATCCTAAGTTTTTCGTTCTAAAGACGCATCTTTTTCTGTCTTTTCTTATTTCTGATTCGGTCAGTTCACCTTTATAACTGGACTATTCTTCTTGCCCCGTAAGTGACTCATGGTTCCTTTCGTACTAGCTATTTCTGGCCCCGGGAGAACGTGAATTTCACTCTTAATCAATCGATTAGACCTATAAGGTTATCATGAAAGCGATTACATTGATCAGGACACGCAGACGCGTTTAGGACAATGCTAAACTACATGAAAAGTATCTTTATCGAAAAACGAAGGAAAGTAATATATAATCCATATTTTCTCGTCTTGTGCTTAATACAAGAAATCTCTCACAACCGCTTTCCTTATCAGCAAGAGATAACTCTCTCAGTGCCATGCGTCCATGATAACCGTTGTCGTTGTGACGTCACACCGTGTTTAAAAGTCAATCGATCAATCATCACAGGGCCCAGGATATCGGATTTATGATGTAATTGTCACTCATTTGCATAAACACAGACCGAGTTCTTCCAAAAAATAAAAAATAAAAACTTCATCCAAATACAAACGCGTCGTTGTCTTCATGATCAAAAATCCTTGATGAATTTTGATCATTACCACAGTTATTTTGTCAGATATCAGAATGAGAGGTTAAAAATACCCCAGGGTTAAAGGGGTGGTCGGGAAACGGGGGCCGCTTACGTATCAAGTGTCTCTAAGGCAATAGTTCCTAGTATTATTATTAACCGTGTGGAATAATATATATATAATATATATATATTATTTACATATTTATATATATGTATATATTTATACATATATATATGTATATATATTTACATATATACATGTATATATATGTTACAGTCAACATGCGTAATCAGTCATTACGCGTAATGACTGAATTTCAGTCATCACGCGTAATGCACTTAGGGACATTTGATCCCCAGGAGCTAGTACTAAACACGGCGAAACAGTGAGTCACCTGCACTGTTTCGCCGGGTTTAGTACTAGTCCTGAAGTCAAATGTATTTCGCCATGTTTAGTACTAGCTCTCGGGGATCAAATGTCCCCAAGTGCATTACGCGTGATGACTGAAATTTCAGTCATTACGCGTAATGACTGATTACGCATGTTGACTGTAACATATATATATATATATATATATATATATATATATATATATATATATATATATATATATATATACATATATATATATATATATATATATATATATATATATATATATATACTGTATATATATGTATATATATATATATATATATATATATGTATATATATATATATATATATATATATATATATATATATATATATATATAGAGAGAGAGAGAGAGAGAGAGAGAGAGAGAGAGAGAGAGAGAGAGAGAGAGAGGGAGAGAGAGAGAGAGAGGAGGACCAAGTTCCAAATCCCTAGTGGGTCGGAGCCAAGGACGTAGCAGGGCACGGGCTAGCCTGACGGCCCTATGCCACAGCAGGCCAATGAGAAATCATTTTATAAGGACCACTACCTTTAGGAAAAAAGAAAGAAGGAAAGAAGGAAGGAAAGCAGCAGCTGAGAACACCAGTGAAGCTCCAGAATATAGGCAGACACTCGGCCTGGGCCGAATGGTGATGAATAGTACCCAACCTTTGTTGGCCCACCTTGTCAGCAAAGATAAGTAGTGTGTGTTGTGGGGGGGGGAGGTGTTTCCCATACACAGGGAGGCTGTCTTGGTGTTGCTACATTTCACTTCAAGCGTGAAAGTAAGAAAGTAGTCCTGCTGTCAGCTTGAGCCCATTTTTTGCTGAGACCCGATTGGAAAGGCATTGCTGTAAGGCTACAGATCGAAAAGAAGTTTGTATATCAAAAGTGTGGCTTCCTGCGTGGCACAGAGTCCAAGATTCACCAGGTTTCCGTAGGAGGTTAGTGCCGTCAGCGCACCGCACATGGTATACCGCAGCCATTACAAAAGGGTGTTTACAGTGACCCTTCAGCCCTAGATAACCTGTTGGTTCTTAGCCACGTAAAATAAATCTAATCCTTCGGGCCAGCCCTCTCTAGGAGAGCTGTTAATCAGCTCAGTGGTCTGGTTAAACTAAGATATACCTAGCTGCACCCACTTTAGAGCCTTTTACTATCCTCCATTCCCACCTCCTCTCTTCAATCTTGCAGTCCAGCCTCTCTAACTATTACTTCTTAGTGCAACTATATGGTTTTCTTCTAGTTCCACCTCTAGATCCTTGTATTTCATCTTTATTTTCTGGATCTCTTCATCTTACTGTTCAGCCACTCCAACACCCTGCTCTGTCACTGTCCTAAGAGCTGAATGACCATAATGCCCTGGTTCTTAACTTGACAGCCTAAATTAAAAAAAATCACCAATCATGATTTTCTAGGCACTGTATCTATGAGAGTCAGACATGAAAAGTTAAGTTTCATTTGCGTAGAGAACAGATTGTTGGAAGATTTTGCTTTCAGTAAGTCAGTCCTTACTTTTGCTGCAGTTATCAAACATTGCTAATAATGGGTGTAGTGTACACGAGCTATGATTTAGGGTTAAATTTGTAGTTGTTGATAGTTTATGCTTTTAAGTATACCTTAGTTTAACCAGACCACTGAGCTGATTAACAGCTCTCCTAGGGCTGGCCCGGAGGATTAGATTTATTTTACGTGGCTAAGAACCAATTGGTTACCTAGCAACAGGGCTTACAGCTTGTTGTGGAATCCGAACCACATTATAACGAGAAATGAATTTCTATCACCAGTAATAAATGTTTCTAATTCTTCATTGGCCAGTTGGAGATTCGAACGCGGGCCCAGCAGAGTGTTAGCCGAGAAACGGTACCCACCTACCCAATGAGGAACTTGATAGTACAAGTTTAAAGGGAAAAGGAGACCTTCAAACCCTGAGTTACTCAAAGCTGATTTTTATGTATTTAGTTGGTAGACAAAATCCCATAAACTCTCTGATCTCGAGTATTTCATTGACCTCATACAAATCAACGTTGCAGTGCCTATGGCCATCATCGCCATTAATAAATAATGTGGCCTCAAGGGAATAAAAAACATAAAATTTCCAAGAAATTGATAAAATGGAAAAAACAAATTGATGATACGTTATAAATTCTCAAGAAAACCAGCTTCCTCCACGAACTTCAAAATATCCTCTCCGAGATTCCAGGAAAGACGATAATTACCCTCTTCATCAATGAACTCTGAGAAGAAACGATTTCTCAAGTTCCCAAGGTTGGGGCACTGAACCAGTGCAAAGTGCTACACAGTGACGGATGGCAATAATACGAAATACACTGTCCCCTGAGTGAATTCTTGGCATGGGAGAGTTTTGATACAAACTAGTGATTGCAGAGTATAATACAATAATAAAAAATGTTATTTTAATCATTTGGAAAACAGAAAAGACCAGGTGAACGGTGACTTGGATAGAGGAGCAGAACAAGACCATTCCCACAGTCGAACTTCAGGTGACCACCCATTGGGGCACGCAGCCTCACCGCCTTGGAGTGGAGTTCCTGTTGGGACTAGACCTCCTCTGGGGATATCCTTCCCCAGTGCCACTCTGTTACCTAGCTACCTCCACCAGGGAGGCCTTAACTCCAGAACCACCTGACCAGGACACCGCCACCATGACAGGCATGCCACTGTCAGCCCAACCTTCCGCTCACCAAAGTGTTCAACGGAAGGGACACTCTTCATGCAACTCCAGGCCCAGTCCTCGATCCTTGCAAAAGGATGGCCACCCAAAGTTTCCTCCCTCACCACGATGGGAAATCTCCAGGTACTGCTGCAAGACCTGTAATGTAACAGGGCACTCTGCGAATCGGGCAAGGTGCCCTAGCAAGCAAAAGGCAGCGGCCACCACACTTAGGTGGAGGGCAGCGGCCACCACACCTAGCCCTCCACCTAAGACAGGAATCTCTGTCTCACACTACCTCAGGCACACCAAGGGGTTTTGCACCCATGGGTCCCTTGTCAGCCATGCCTGACTCCAATTCTCTGCCAGTGTCACTTGAGAGCCCTGAGCAGTGCCAAGCTCCATCTATCTTGGACGTAGCACCTCTACTAACCTTAACCTCTGTGCCTGGCCCCGAGTTAGTGCCAGTGACGGATCCAAATCATGTCACAGATCCTCCTACAGGAGATCCTCCAAACCTCACTGAACAGATCATTGCTAATTGTGAGCCTCCGACACCTGACGTTTCTTCTTCTCAGTCACCTTCATCTGCCGAGGATGAACCTCTGGCAGACCTTAACGTTACACCTTCTCTGGTCAACCAGGAACTGTCCAGCTGGGATGCAGACACTGGTTCTACCCTTACGACGGTTGTCGCAGCAGCCAAAGTAGGGAGCCTCCCCATACCTCCTAAGGCTACCTCTGATCCTGCTCCTGACGGCACTTCTGGCCTTTCCCCAGTCAGTGCCCACGTCACCTCCTAGGCATGGCGTAGCCAGACCTTGGAGGAACCTGAAAAAGAAGAAGAAGGTGGGGAAGAGTTCCGGTTAACCAATAAGAGTCACAAGCTCTCCTTGCTTGTGTCCCATTGGCACCATGCCTTTTCCATCTCAGAGTAATCCTGGCACCTACCCAGAGTAGGTAGCCTGCATGATCTCTGCCCAAGTAGACTAACATCTAACACCCTAGGCATCTTGCAGTACTAGCCCTGTTAATAACCTTATGATACAACTATCCAATACTCAAACTGGTACACCCCTGGCCACTTACCATAATTAACCCCTCAGGTTACTAATGTCCAAAATGATTGCGTGTGTTATTCCGTAAAGAATTGCGTAATCCGTACTCAATTGTATTTAGTTAGGTCAGTGTCATTTAATTTAGTGCCAGGGCCATAGGATAGTAGACCATGTCAACAAGACACATTTACCATGTACCCGTTGCCTAGGATATAGATAGATAGATACAGAAATATAAAATATAAAATTATTTATATAGATATACAGTATATATATATATATATATATATATATATATATATATATATATATATATATATATATATATATATATATATATATACATACAACAGTATATTAATTTCGTTGGATGTTTTTCTGTCTCTGACACGCAGTCACACACACACACACACACACACACACACACACAGAAAGGCAGCCAAGGAAATTAATATAATAGATATTTCTACTAATAATTATAGACCTAGTTGTACCCTAAGTTTAATTCTAATTCCCTGTGGTTACTTGTGGGGTACTGTCCCTGTAAAGGTACTGTTGGTTTATGCAAGACAGACAAATTATTCTTAGTCAAACATCAGTTTATTTTCCCCGCTGTTCCGTAAAGGCTATATTTATTTTATTTTTTATTTAATGTCATTATTATATGTTGTAGTTTAGTGATTCTGAGAGCTTCTGTTTATCTTACGATATTGGGTTGCTAGACAAAACTGTTGCCACTGGCATTTTCTGTATTGATTGACTAGAGACTGCTTAATTCTCGCAGCGTGCAAGAGTGATAATTTTATACTACTATACCAACGCTTCTCAATGACAGTGTGCTTTTGTGAGACTCAGCTGTTATTTTTTCCCATTTTCTATCGACGTTGCCATGCTCCTAAATCCACCAGTCTTATACTGTCTGTCAATCTGCTACGAGAGAAAAAGTTATTAAATTTACAATTTGCAGAGGACTTTGGTGTAAATGTGAAAGTGCTAATTAATGCAGTCTTTTTTTACCTGAAACTGCAAATTTTTATAGTTTAATATTTCTTTTTTTCAGGACTTTGAAAGAAATCTGGTGAGTATTGTGCTTCTAGTGGAATTCATTTGATGATGAGTTGCTGATGAATTTTGTAAATAATTTTTATGCACTGCATTCTAATGTTCATTGTCATTTATTGATACGTATACATTTCTTTCAACCTAAAAGCGGGGAAATTTGATTTTGGATGATTCATCTATTCATAATTAATCTTTATTTTCAAGTGCTCTTTTGCATTGCATATGAATGTGTAATTATTGTCATTCTTTCTTTTTATCAATAAATAAGGTGATCTTGGCTACTGTTTTATTCTTGCCTTCTGACTGCTCATGCATTTGATTTATTGCTATATTATTCAAATGTGTTAGGCCTAATATTTAAACTTCGAAGTGACCCCCCGTGCGCCCGAGTTCGATTCTCCGGCCAGCTAGTGAGGAATTAGAGAAATTTATTTCTGGTGATAGAAATTCATTTCTCGCTATAATGTGGTTCGGATTCCACAATAAGCTGTAGGTCCCGTTGCTAGGTAACCAATTGGTTCTTAGCCATGCAAAAATAAGTCTAATCCTTCGGGCCAGCCCTAGGAGAGCTGTTAATCATCTCAGTGGTCTGGTAAAACTAACGTATACTTAACTTGTTGACTCCCAGTGCATACTCATTGCTGAAAGAAGTACCGGAAAGAAATTTTCAAATTAATTCTGAATATTTGCGGACTGTAGTTGACTGTTATGAAGCCTTTCTTATAATGGATTTGATTTTTGAAAAATTGGCTTCAGAGCCAAGACTAGTGCACTTTCAGCCATTCAGTGCTCGAGACAGTGAAAAGAGGGAGTTGGAGCGTTTGGACAGCAAGCAGAAAGTGGCTAAACAATTGTTGCACTACCCCCTGAGGAGATCTCTCCTGGAAGTAGAGTGCAAGATGGAGTTGTGAACATTTAGCTGACAATGTACCACGCTGAATACATGCTTTGGGAAAAAAAGTATTTAAGTGGGCGAACGTTATAAGAATTAGGACAGTAGACTGTTCTCGGGTTTTTTGAGCTCTTTTTGATGAAATGTCCTTATCTGAATGTGACAGGCAAGTGGACCCTGTGCGTTGCAACTCTTCAATTCTATTTTGGAGTGAATTTTGGAAATCTTAAGTCAAAAGGAAGAGGAAGAAAACGTAAGGGGAGTGAAGACCTAAACGCTATCTGAACTTTGGGTTTTTTTTTTTAATCCATTTTCTTTTAAACAGCCTTTTCCATCTCCCACCCTTTCTTGCTCAAGAAGCTGAAACATTATTCTTCTTGAATTTGACGCTGCACTTTATGTCACAATACACACACACACACACACACACACACACACACACACACACATATATATATATATATATATATATATATATATATATATATATATATATATATATATATATATATATATAGTATATATATATATATAGTATATATGTGTGTGTGGGTGTGTGTGTGTGTGTGATTGTGTGTACACGCTTTTTCAGTTGTTTTTCTTATCTCTTCATCATACTTCCCTCTTTGCCACTTTAAATGCATCAAATGTGAGTGATAACAATAAGAACTATTATTATTATTGTTATTATTATTATGAATATTATTGTTGTTGTTGTTGTTCTTCTTCTTTTTGCCCGACAGTCATCACATGTACTACTCCATTCACGGAAGACAAAACAAGCTGGCTTTGGGAAAATCGTATCCGCATCAGTCAGCATCTTGCAGACCCTAGGCTGTAAACACTTCAGTCAAGCAGCGAGACACCTTCAGAGACCTCGCTTTCGGTAAGGAACACTGAGCAACCTTTTTTAGTTTTCTGCAAAAGAAAACTATTGTGCCGGCTTTGTCTGTCCGTCAGCACTTTTTTCTGTCCGCCCTTAGATCTTAAAAACTACTGAGGCTAGGGGGCTGCAAATTAGCATGTTGATCATCCACCCTCAAGTCATCAAACATATCAAATTGCAGCCCTCTAGGCTCAGTAGTTTTTATTTTATTTAAGGTTAAAGTTAGCTATAATTGTGCTCCTGGCAACGATATAAGATAGGTGGTGACCTGGCAGTGGTTAAAGTTTCATGGGTCGCGGCTCATACAACATTATACCGAGACCACCGAAAGATGGATCTATTTTCGGTGGCCTCGATTATACGCTGTACAGAAAACTCGATCGCGCTGAAAAACTTCGGCGCATTTTTAGTGTTTTTTTTATAACTATTTCTTGATGGTTGTTGCAGAGTGAAATAATTTTGTATATAACAGAGAGATGACTACTGTACCGATTCAACGTGGTCATTCGTTCCTGTAGAACTGTTGGCTTAACTTATTTCATTGTCTGCCTGTGTTTGCGGGATAGTTTTAGGTCGTGACAAACACCCGACAAGTTGTGAGAACGATAAATCCTTCAGTTCATGATGGGGTCACAAAGTTCGTAATATTTTTTCTTCCACCTCACAATCAGAGGAAAGCGCCCTTCAGACTACAGATAATAGGATCGGTCGTTCTTGTCAGCTGATGTTAACAGATAAAAAAAAGTTATCAGTCTAGTGACTTGTAATTCTGTTGACTGAGTAAATAATTAATGGAACTTATAAATGAAACTGGACGTGTGATTTCCAAGGCCTACACGGCTATCGGAAATGGTATACTTAACTGGTTTGCCTTGACCAAATGGTTATAAAGTTATTCGTGAAAGAAATAGAAAAGAGTAATGGTGGAAATCAAGCATACATGGCGAGACATAGGAGCAAGTCTGCGGGTGGGTAGAGCTCTCGGCTAGCACGCTGTTGGCCCAACGTTTGACTCTCTGACCGGCCAATGAAGAATTAGAGGAATTTATTTCTGGTGATAGAAATTCATTTCTCGTCATAATGTGGTTCGGGTTCCACAAATAAGTTGTAGGTCCCGTTGCTAAGTAACCAGTTGGTTCTTAACCACGTAAAATAAATCTAATCCTTCAGGCCAGCCCTAGGAGAGCTGTTAATCAGCTCAGTGGTCTGGTTAAACTAAGACATACTTATGTCTCCAAACCTATTCTATGAATTAATGGCGGAAACCAGGCATAGATAAGGAGATGTAGAACCAAGTCTGTTGGATAAAAAAAATGGTTCATGAATGGAGCGCGGATCGAGTGGTTCGTGTGTGCAGATAGCACAGTGGTAGCTGATGATAGGAAAGACGAACTGCTGAGACTAATGAAAGAATCTGAAGCTGTCCTTAAGAGGAGAAAGTTCAAGGTCGTCACTTGGGGTGGTGGGGAGGGGCACTTGCCCCCCTCAAGACACGGATGCCCCCCCACTTGGTTTACCCCATAGCTTTTGAAATAATAATAATAATAATAATAATAATAATAATAATAATAATAATAACAACACTTGTTTGGTGCTTTATTAACTCAATACAACTCTTATATGGCTCCAAAATGCTCCAAAATGCGCACAGATTTCAAAAGCTGATAAGGCTCGCTTTGCTCGCCACCGCACCAGTACCGAACTTCTAAACCTTTGTCCCTCCTCCTCATGAAAAATCTGAAATGACGCCACTGATGAAAGTTAAAAATGAATGTCAGCAAAAGTAAGATTATGGGAAAAAATGGAAACCAGGAAGATGAAGCAAAGAGTGTTTATGAAGATAGCGTAAGAATGAAGATTTTAGGAGCAGGATGCGTACAAAAGTCTTGGCAATGAAGTAGAGCGCCTACAGAAAAAAATTATGGACTTATGACGCTTTGTATGAAAGGAAAAAAGAAGAAGTGGAAGCTGCTGGGATGTATTGTTGGTGCTGTACAAGTGAAGTAAAAATGCCTGAAATTATCATAAATGTGACGATAGAACACAGATGTGGTGAAAAGTTTGGCATGAGAGACAGGAGGTATCACAATGTTTTGAGGAAATTTGTGTTTAAGATGAATGCGATCCCCAAGAAGTTTCCAGGTTAGAGTTTCATCCTTTGGTCTAACTGTTAATTATTCTGGAATACAGTTAACTATATACTCTGGGAAGGGATATATATATATATATATATATATATATATATATATATATATATATATATATATATATATATATATATATACATATATATATATATATATATATATATATATATATATATATATATATATATATATATATATAATGTGTGTGTGTGTGTTTTACAGATCTGGACAAATGCAACATCGGTGTTTAATGCTTGATGTTGTTTACCATTTCGTGTTAAGCGTGCGGGTGCAATTTTAACAATTGCATGCTCTGTTGGCAGTCACATAACTTCTTAATGTGCTATTTTTTTTAGAGGTTTTACGAGTTATTTTCTCCTGTTCCGAGTGACCATGGTCATTAGTTAATAATGACAACATATAAACCTAGTAATCATTCATGACCAAAATTTTTAATGTCTTAATTTCCCGGAAAGCTGATAAACGAATACAGCTCATGTGTGAGGAGTTATGCAGACCTGATAACAGGATACACTTGGTCTCCGGTGTTGATAACACTATACTGTAAATCTTTGTTTTCTGACGAACTGGACATTTAATCGAGTGGCATTTGTTTCTTTTGGGCTATGCCAACCTTACATACGGTTTTCCTGTCATGTTTGAATCTGTACTTAAACCTTGTCTTCTTTAAATATCTGATAGTAATAATGGGTCTTTACTTTTAAAATTCGTTTACCTTTTACTATATCATACATTAGCATGCGGCTTAATTCTTCAGTTGCCTTAGGTCACAGGGTACATTGTTTTCAGAAGTAATGCACATCCTGATGGAAAATAAACTGACTGATAATTAATATAATTAAATATTTGAAAACGAATAAAACCAAATCCACGAAAGGATTAAAATTCCGCGACCTGATTTACCAGTTCTGTCAACATCTTGCATGATGTGCGATCATTTGCTTGTGGTATTAAGAAACGTGAAACCTGCACTTTCTAGAGATACCTGATGTTTTATGAGACTGTTAAATTAACTCAACTCACAAAAGCGTACACATACATGTACATAATCCACAAAACATGTACTTGTGCAGAACCAAATTTCGTGAAAAGGCAACTAGTTGCAAGAGGCCTGTAAATTATTTTTGTCTTGTTGTTGTCGGAAAATTGTTGCTTTTGGCGATGTTGAGATGGTTATATTAAATCCTTTAATTAGCAATAGTCTTTTACTGAAAGGTAACATGTCAATGATGTCATCAACAGCAGCATTTTAGTGTCTATTGAGGGTCAATAATCACCTTTCAGTTTTGAAGGGATGATTCCGAAATTTGGTTCTGGCTTAGACCGACAAAAAACTTGATGGGTACTCGTTATGTATTAAAATTTCACCTTTGAAATACCTGTAATTTGATTTGTGTTGTATTATATCTAAAAGTACCTAGCTGGGTCAAAAGTGTCGAAACATAGGACAACATTTCCCTACTATAGATTAGAGTAATACGAACACTCACAACCAATACTAGCAACAACATGGTAAGTCAACCCAGAGGGTGTCTAGACCCAGTAATTATATAATTTTGCCATTTTTGCCCAGCTGGCTGTGTTGTAAACGTTTTACAGTGTTACATTTGCCTTCCGCTAACTTTTCCTGCGGGAATTTCCTCGATGGTGAGTGGATTAAGTGGAAATAAGGCCTAAGACGTGCCCCTCCCATACCCTCCTATTTTTCGTAGTAGAATTTCAGGCCTATACAACGTGTTCGGCCGTCAGCAACGCCTTATAATTTAACCTGGGGTTTAAGGATGCAGGCCTCCTCATACATGTGAGGCCAGGTCGCAGCCAGATGCCCACTTTACCCGTAATTCGACCCTTAATCCTCAGGCTGTGTGATGAGGTGGGCTAGCCTCCCGAAGGCTCTTCGTAGACTACGAGGCAAACTTGTGAGAACTAGTTACCTTAGGTTGTGCTAGTTTGCCCAAGCCTGATGCAATTTAGCCCAGTTGTTGCTTTATCAAAGAGCTTTACCATGGTAAAGGCGTGTGTTCTTTTGAAGGAAGATTTTTCGTGTTGTTGAGGGCGAACTTTGGATTTGCTTTGTCACGGTACCCGTTGACTTGGCCTCACCTGAACTTTACTTTCTCCCTGCTAGGCCTTGGCCGATAGGCCTACTTCTCTCGTTTTTCACGATTGATATTTGTAATGTTAACATTTTAGGCTGAAGTGCATAGCTTTAAGAGTATGAATAAAGTCTCTTGGGTTATGTTAGAAGAGTCTCCTAGGCCATCCCTGTTTTTGGTAGATGGCTGTAGTTGGGTAAGATTAAGGTTTCCTAGCCTAGCCACATAGCCTAGTTAAAGGTGTTGCTCCATGAGGAATTTAATAGGCTAGTTATTCAAAACATTGAAACTGATCTTGAAACATAAACATACTGACAACGATAAAAGATTTTCATTTAAACCTCACAGTCCATGTATTTTTCTTAGGCCTTTGGCTTAGGGTGTCTTAACTTAAACGCATCATTACTGATCTTGTTGGGGTAAATTACTGGTCTTATGCATTTCTGCCACTGCAGACACAAGGCTATAAGTATGTGTTTTGTCAAAAATCTCTGAAAAATAACACTCTCCTAACCTAACCTTCCCTTACCTAAGACATTGTGACCTGATTTGGGTTGGGAGAGGGTTTCATACCCCTGTTCTTTAAAGATTTTAGATATTTTTGGTCATTTCTGAGACAGCTTATATTCTTCCTTGGTCTACAGTCATCTGTGAGGAGCACAGGGAAACAGAGGCGCTTTTAATAAGTAAAAGAGAGCAGCATAGTGTCCACAGCAGTGTTAAATTATGATAAAAATGCAGAAGGAGCTTTAAAATTACTGAGTTATTTATATAAGCAGTAAAATCAGTAGCGAGAGAAAAGCATCATAAAAAAGAAGATATTATGACAATTACGAGATATATCCTGACCTAACCTAACCCAGGATGCTGTATCTTACCTGAACATGGACTTTGGCCTTGGTTCCCTTCTCACTCTGGATTCCACAAACCTACTCATTGATTATGCCAGTAATACCCACAGGGATACATCTTAACCTAACCTACCTTACCCTATCTTTAATTAACCTAACCTACCCTATCCTTATTAGACCTGTCGTAGCTTAGGGGCACAGACCATCCCAACCTTGCATACATTTAACATATTGTGTACCTCCAGCTTGAGAAGTTGAAGGCTGTAGTTCATTAGCAGTGGGAGGGTCCACCACCCTTTGGTTAGGTTAAGCTGGATTTACAATTTACTAGCTGTAAGCAAAAGTAATGTCGCTAATGTGATATAAATGGATGTAAGATTCACATGATTGTCATCATAAAAATGAATCATGACTATAGAAATTTTCCACATTGCAAAGTGGTCATGTAAAATGTATGTGCACAGCATTTTGGCTGTTTGGAATTGTTCGCTGAGCAGTTACATTTCCACTGTTTCACTTAGTCTATAGACAGTTTTGGCTGTCATGCTTTACATCTTCCAAGTGATTGCCTTATGGTAGTGTAGAAATGATATGGGTTCTACGCTTGTTATTGAATCAAACAACCATCCCAGGTGATATGTTTAATGGTAGAGTTTATGGAATGGTTAACCAGGTAAGTATTAGCAAATTTATGTAAATCTCACCCATGCTTGAAATATGGCATTCTCTGAACCAAATTGCGTAATGATAATAATGACTCTGGTAATATTCCAGACAATTTTCTGCAAAAGCAGAATGCAAGGAGGCCATTGTCAAAAAGAATTGTCAGCTAGTGAACGGGCCGTCTAAAAGAATCTGGAAACCTAGCCACAAAAAATTTTTAGTTTTCATTCATTAAAAACTATATCAAATTGTTATATAAGAGGTGAGGTTGGTATTCAGAAGATTTGGAAAAGAGCAAATCATGCATGTACTGTATTCCTACACGAGTTATATTTTCCCAGAATTTTTTAGGGTCTAGTGGACGTAACCAGTGACTTTGGAAATGTCATCGGGACCTCAGTATGGACTGACTGTATTTTAGGTCACCTGTTATATCTGCAAATATACAGTATTGTTTTTCAGTAAAATTTTTACTTTACTGTCTAATGTTAATGTGTCCATATGGACGTATGTTAGGTCAGTGTGTTTTCAACTTAGCAGCCAGACTTTGGAGAAGGCCTTTTTTTGGGGGGGCCCCAAGACACTTGCTGTTTGCATAACTTGCTCGCCTAAGTCAAGTTTTACCAGTTTTTCATAGAGTTGCCTTGAAAGGTAATAGTGGTAAAAAAAAAAAAAATTTTACAGTATAGGACTAGGATTTCATGAAGCAGAATGCAGCTTAGCCTGCATTCAGGATCTGGGGTTGTTTTAGTTTAATAGTGATTAGGAAAAGAGGCTGTTTGTAATAGTGGATCGACAAATTTACATATTAGGAAAAATTCTGAATTATTGTTTTTGCATGTTGTGTGATACTTATCTCAGTGGTATTTTTGTTGATGCTATATCATTTTTCTAGCAGCACCAAGAGCTGTTTACAATCAAGACCCAATTCTTTGAGTTAATCACTGTACAACCAAGACACAAGTCCCCTTGTTATACAGCTAAGCTGTTTCATTTTGTTACACATTTTAGGATGTTTTATTGCAAATTAGTACAAAAATTTTTATCCAGTATTTTAAATCCTAATGTTTCCTTTTACTTGACAGGCGTCGTCATTCTTGAAAGGCCTTCCTGTATATAATGAAAAGAATTTCAGTAGGTTTCAAGGGGACCCAAATGGACGCTCCTCTTTCAAGAAACCGCCTGTGTATCTTCCTGTTAAAGACAATCCAGACTCCCAAGAAAGTAAGATTTTATTGCATTTTTCTGCGTTTTAAGTTTCTTTGATCATTTCATATTTTTCATTTATTACAGTTTTGATATGCCCCTTCACACAGATTTTTTTCTTGGTAAACCCTAGTAGTATTGAATATTTTTCTTGTCTTGTACAGTATAGCATAATTACCCCTTTATAGCTAATAACATATCTAACAAGAATACTTTTTTGAGTGCAGATATCTTAAATGCCTTTTATACTTTTGGTATTCTTCACAAAGAATAAGAGAATTTATTTTAAGCCTGTAGACCATGGCAGGGCAGCATATCAATGGTATCTTTTGCCTTACAGTTGTGACAGAGAAGACAAATATCCTTTTGAGGTACCTTCATCAACAGTGGGAGAAAAAGGTGAGTAGAACAACATTTTTGTAACAAAGAAAGGTATTTGTTTCTTACGGGTAGTGTGGTAGGAGTATGACTGATCTTCTAACTTCATTTGATGCTTTTGGAACATGACAAATGAAAATGTTGCAACAGTTTCTGTATTTTAGGCCACTCCTTTGATACTCACGTAATTGCTTTTGCAGCGAATTTAAAATTGCTTTCGTAGTTGTGTCCTAGATGAATTCTTTGTTATTTTCTTTTATTAGGTGTAGCCAGTAACATCATTGTAAGTGTTTGAAGTGTAAATGATTTGGCCAGCACTGAAGATTTAAGATTTACAGTGAAATGCTAGATCAAATTAGGGAAAGATATTGTTAAGCAGAAGAGGAGAATCTTGTAACCAAATAATGGATAATTACATTGTGCAGTATAATGTATTTTATAAGTACAGAGCATTGTATTGAATGCTGAACGTTGAGTTGGTTTTTGGAGGTCATGAAATGGATATTAAAGAGAATTGTAAAGTATGTTTTCTAGCAGTATGGATTCTATATTAATGAGGCTTTTTTTTGTAGAAATTACTCTTGGAAAGCTAGTAATTGTAATTTTTAAGTTTCTCTGGTTTACAAGTTGTGTAGAATTCTGTAATGATGGATAACTTGAGGAGGTTAAATAACCAAGGTGACATAGATTACTGTAATTGGTGTGATGCTATTTTACTTACATCAGTCAAGCAGCAGTGGTCAAGAAAAGTTTGTTGATAAGAGACTCGGACCAAGTGTGTAATGAATACAGATAAACAGTAAATGAAATAGCGATTCATATTTGCACATTCATACCAGTTCTGACAGTTTGGTCAATTTTTATTTATAATTTAGTGGAAGGTTTTTTGCCTCCTTTGCACTGATTTGTCTCCTAAAATTGTTTTTGTATGGATTTTTGTTGTTGCTAAGCTATATTTGTTGCATTTTCCCACATTAAGAATGTAGGCAGATAAGTACTGTATTTAAATGTTGATCTTAGGTGTATTCATGTGGGGAATGAAAAGACAGCTCAGGACAACTTGTACTAATGTAATTTACTGGTTATTTTTGCTGTTTGGGTGCTTATTTCGCTATTAGTGGGTTAACACACCTTGTTCAAGTGCCAGTACAAACCATTACTTACAAATGCCATTTTCACCTGTCTTTGTACATCATTTTAAGATGAAAATATACCCCTTTAGTGATGGTTTTACCACTCATGCATTCTTTCACCAGTAGTCTCACTTTTTGTCTGGTCTTTATCGAAAGGATGCTGGCCATCCAATTTAAAGATCAAACTGGGTAAATAGTTGTGACCATAGTTAACCATATTCTTATAGCTAACTGCAGCATTTACAGCTTATTTTGTATGGATGTTTATGAATTATGAAAAAAGTAGAGCAACAGATAGTTCACAGTTCCAGATTTGACCACAGCTAGCATGACCACTTGCTGTCCTTAACATTTTTGCAGTTGATAATAATCGTTTGCTGCAGTTTTCATCCTGGGTCTTTTCATATGGTTTTCGATTTAAGATTTGCTCCTGTTGATTACATTTCATAAAATTTGATGGTAAAAGGCAGTTCAGCAGAAGACCATAGGCCTTCATGACCTAAGATTCTAAGGAATAATGCCTTAACGACACGTATTGCCATCCTTTGTTTGGACAAGGCCAGGTCAAGCACCACAGTAAATAATACCCCAAATGGTTTGAGGCTTGAGGGATAAAATAATGTTAAGTGTTCTCAGATTTGGTAATGGGTAATCAAATTTCCTCCAGTTTATCCTTATTTTGCTTTGTCCACTCCAGTAGCTTAAGTCTTGAGTAACTTACCTTCAGAGTAATCATGTTTAAGGATGCACATACTTCACATTGCTAAGTTTTAACTATGATTGCTGGGATATTATTTTTTTGTTTATGGATCAGATGCTAATCCTTCTCCAGTGCTGCTGTAGGTCATCTTATCATATTTTGACATGGCTGGTTACATGCATACACTTTAGCCCCTTTGCTCTTGGCTAGTATTTTGCTTTTCATTAATTTTCAGTTTTCAGCTTAGGTTTCTAACGTTCTTACTTTGCATTGGATCTCCTTACATATTTTCTTGACCTCAATTTGAATGGTGTACAAAGAATTCATAAAAATGCTGACATCTTTACAGTGAGAAGATGATTTGTAGGTGTGATGGTTATAGGAGTTTGCAAGGTAACATTTATTTAAGGATATCTAATGGCATCTCCTCTTATCACAGTACCATTTTGTCAAATTTTTAATTCAGTTATTGCTGAGGCTCTTGAGATATTATTAATGTATTCAGTATTAAAGATGTAACTTTACTTTTTTCATTATCTTTTTCTGTAAACCCAATATTATAATTTCTGAAAAGTAATAACCATATTTTAGAAATGAAGATTTGAATCAATTCTAATTAATTATTTAATTCTCGTTAATTATTGGTATAATATTGTGTTATGTAGTTGCCAGGTTCATTTTTAAAACCTTAACCAATTTTATTCATCAGAGTATTAGAGCTACCTGTTCAAAGTTTTGAATTTATTTACATTCATTGCCTAACCTCCTTGTTGGAGGTGGCAGCTGTACAGAATTAACATGGAGGAAGAATGGTAAATTTTAAACTTAAGCCTAAGAGGGAACCAGTTTAAAAAATGTTTTTGGGGAGTTGTTTATTGCATCATTCATTGGGTTATAAATATTATCAGTTCTCTAACCTTACTTTCTAGTATTTTCTTTGTGTTGTTTGCAAATTCCAAAAATGTTTACAGCATGAGTAAATATAGTTCCATAGTATAACTGAGACTAATGTTTAAACTTTCAAGATGTTTTATAACTTACGACATAACCTGCCAAAATTATTCACTGAATAACCTGCCAAAATTATTCACTGACATCCATTGTTATCCAAGAATATTTTCCAGACTGATACAAAGTTTATCAGGTTTTCAAGGGTTTAAATATCTGGGTAATAAGGCTTAAAGAGGATCAGGTTTTTAAAGTTTTAAATGTCACAGTGAGCAGCAGAAGTCAGGGACATGTCACACTGGATGGGTACTGAAACCCCCTCTTCACCTAATGTATCGAGGAAAAGAAAGAAAGTGAAGTCATGTTGTTGTAGCTCAAGATGCATCTGATGGAGACAAACTTAGTTGTTTTAGGAAATAACTTAAGGATGATTTGCATGTTTGTCACAAGAATTGATTTATTCTTGTTATTGACATGCTCCCTCTGTTGCAGTGCCCCAAGAAAAAGCGAGAAACTGGTGCTGGCAACAATGAGGAAGAAGCCCCACGCAATAAACGTCCGCGCCTAGAACCTGGCCCATCCACCGACTCGCCGTAGCTGCGCCATGCACATAATTGTGAATAGACTGTTAAAGGGATTAAGGATTAAGTGGTTACTTAGTTGTGGTAAAGCCCCTTTTATTCCATTTTGAGGCTGAAATCTTGATCATTCCGATAATGGAAGGTTAACGTTCGGACCTGCAGAATACAGTTTTCTTTGAGTAATATTTTCCCTATTTTGATTCAAGGGGCAAAGTGAACCAATGATATCTTGTCAGTGAAAGTGTTTTATGTTAAAAGCAAAGAAAGATTGCCAAACAAAATTATTCTGTGGAAAAGAGAATACGTAGCAATTTGAACTTGCCAAGTTGATTTTTAAGAATGTCAGAGTGAGACTTTTTGTAGTCAGAATAATTTTTGTGTATTTTTGATGCTTGTCTTCCTCTGCTACTAATTGCTTTTATGTTTAACTAAAGAATTTTCCATTGATAATCTTAAAAAAGCAATACACCAATAGGGAGAAAAGATTTTTTGATGACTGTATTTGAAAATTGATGGAAATGTAGTGGTAATGTGTTTTTCTGTTCTTCATGTACAGAAATCCTTTCATTGATTTTAAGAATATATAATACTATTTAATTTGTGTTACAAAGAACATGTATCTTGTTTGTCCTTGTTTTCCTGTTTCATTTGTTTTCCCTTCTCATAGAATTGACTTTAGTTGCAATGTGTGTATAGTAGGAAGGATAGCTTGGGAATGAGAAGTCATATAACTGATTAAAGCTGTATAGAAAATGCTGCTTTCAATCTGATGAACTAGACAATGGCTGTCATTGGGTATACATTATGTAAAATTTTGTTTTCAGTTTGAATGCCATGCAAAAAATTGTCCTTTTGATTTGCTTTGATACTCTCCATGATGCAGGATTTTATACAGTTTCAACCAGGAACTATATTTTTGCTACTCCTAATGATGTATGAAGGAATTATATTTCCATATGCACTATACAGTACAGTATATATATAATGCCCCAGTCTGAGTGACATACTGTAGTTGCTTTGGAGTGGGAAGCTTCCTAGGATTTTATTCTGCAGTTTGTGTGTGCATGGATTCCTTAAAACGCAGAGAAGTATCATGTATCCGGACCTGAGCTTCCATGCCATGGGGAGCAAGGTTTAAATTGTAACTGGAATCGTATGTATGTTTTATAATGCGTTAGGTAATGCAGACATAGAGTACATTGAGTGCTTCACTGTTTTAATTTACCAAAAACGTAATCATCCAGAGTTAAATGTTGGCATGCTCTTATAGCAGTGAGCATTGTTTTGTCTAATATTACTTAGTGTTGTCTAGATTTTGTGTACAATTTTTTTTTTTGTTTTTGTTTAAAGCCAATAGTGTTTGTCATTATGTAGATGCCCAGTGTGGTAAGAGTGGAATGAACTGCTGTACCCATTGTTTTTGTGAAGACATTTCAAAGGAAGAGAGTTTGTTTGGATTCCCTCCTGGTGAGTCAATGTGAATAAAATTGTATTAATTTTGTCCGGGAGTTTGATTCATTTGAATGATTATCTTGATGCTTGGGGTATGTCATCTTCATACTTGATAACTAGATCTGAAGGAAAATATTCTCATCCATAGAACAGGAAAAGCATATTTTTTAGATTTTTTGTTCTGCCATTGTTCATATAATCTATTGCTCTCCAGTCTAGATGTCAGCAATTTCTTGAGATCTTTATCTTTTTGACAATATTACTCAAAAGTGATGATTTTCTTTTGCCATCACTGGCAATTAGGGTTTAGACAGTCACAAAGTATTTTATTTTGCCGTCTATCCTAAGCTTTAAGTTTCTTCAAAGAACTTCCATGAATATCATTGGAGGTTACATGTCAAGGACTAGTTTGTACCGCCCACAAGTGCTGTGAACACCTGTAAATGTCTTGCTGAAGTGCCAGGTACCAGAAGTCTTTCATTTCCCTCTGTTATTTAGTATATTGTGGAAGGATCTTCCCTGTCTTTTTATTGATTCCAAAGATAACAGGTTTAAGTTGGGCTTTGATATGGTTGGTGCCATCTACCACAGGGGTGCAGCTGCTCTGCATTGTGAAGGAATATTTTGTCAAGGATAAGGGGCTCTACCCCTCTCTCCCCTAGTGTGTAGGCAAAAGAGGATTTTATAAAGTCATACTTGGTAGGGACTACAGTAGTTCCACACTTTGACTGTCCTAATTGCTCTGACATAAGGTTGTGGTTTCACGTAAGGGGGTCTTGATAGTCCGTTGCCTGGCCTTTGGTCCTGAAGATCATACATCTATCGAATTTAATGAGTGGAGTCATTTTATCATATATTTTCTTCAAACATTTATGGACCTATTTTCATACAATGATACAAACTATTATTATACAGAAACCTGGCTGACTTTGTTTTACTCTTGAGACTGACAGCTTAAAGAAGTACATTACCACCATCTCCAAATTCATGGTAACAAAAGGTTCTGTAAAATTCTGCTTCTCATCATTGTTTTCACTGTCAGACTTCCACATCATATCTAGCCATGAATCCTCATTTGCTCGCTGTTTCTTCATGCAAGAATGAATGAATAGTAGTTTGTGAGACTAATGGTATAATGCTGTAAGGTACTTGCCTCTAATAAATTTTTTGAATAGTAATAAAGAAGTGAAAGTACTCAGGAAAAAAGGAATTTTTTTATGTTAAATACGTATTCCTTTATTGGAAATGTAAACTTAATTTTGTTTAGTGATACATGAAAGAATGGGTGAAGTGTATGTATAAATGAACTAGAAGGTAGTAAAGTATATGTTAGAGCAACAGTGATTTGAAGTTGGGTAATTATGAGGGGGTGACCCAAGGGAAGGACAAAAAAAGTAGAAGACAGAAAACAGTACTTGGGGGGCCCAGAGGGATATAGTGTTCCATGCTATGCATGTTGTAGGTGATACCCCATGGAGGATGTTTGTTTGTCCCGTGCAGCATTATAGTTGAAAGGTTTAAATATGAAAAGGGATTGATGCCCCTTTGACATATTACAATAGGCAGTCCCTGGTTTGCGACGGGGGTTCTGCTTTTATGCACCGTTATAGAAAATGATGTCAACTGCATTTATATTGAGTTTTTCATCAAAAAAACCTCCAAATTTTTATTATTCTGCCGGTTTGGAGCCATATTTCTTCTGTCGGATCAGCGTACGACGTGTCGTAACCCTGGAACATGCGTCATAAACCGGGAAATAATTTCTGATGAATATATTTGAAAAGCGTTGTAAGCTGGACCCGTCGTAAACCAGGGACTGCCTGTACTGCCATTAGCTTTGGAATGAATGTGAATGCCTTGAGCAGTATGGTTTTGAGCAGCTATTCGAGTCTTGCCAAGTTGACAGTTTTTGGTTGGTCAGAGGAGGAGGAGCTCTTCAATTCTAGAAGTTTTTCGATAGCAGGTGGTAAATCTGAGGAAACACTGTCTTCATTAAGGTGCTACTACTCAGTTCAGCTCTTTAGTCAACAAAAATTCACGAGAGTTGTCTTGCTCTTTGTCATTTATACTGATTTAGATTCCCTTTGAGGTTTATTCCTTAGGAAGAGTTTAAGTTTGATATATAATCAGTGAATGTATTTCCTTCAAAAGATGATAGCTAGGAAGATGATGAAGTTGGCATGTTAATCACAATGATGAATACAGCATAAAAATCTAATGGAGGTCATTATCTGATCCTTGTAACCAGAAACTCTAGGGTTTTTAAAGGTTGCTTTTTTAAAATTGCCCTTGAACTTTGATTTTAGGAGCTAATATGTAAAATTAGTCATAGAGTACTTTAGTATGAATGCTAATATATTCCATATAGAACCCAATTTAAGGGATTACATATCTTTTGTTAATTGGATCTTTTAAGAAGCCCCAGTATTACAAAATTTTATACGACTGAAGGTGTTAAGAATTACAGGAAGTTAAAACCTCTTCTCAGTTCTTTTCAGGTCACTTTCAGTTGAAGAGGACCTTAGAGACAGTCATCAAAAAGAACAGAAATTTTAATTGCTTTCATACATATTTACTTTTGTTTCATAACATACTTTATACACATGACATGAAAATGATGCGCACAGTATTATAAAGAAAAAGAAATTGCTCTGAGACAGGATTGGTGAATTGAATGCAAAATCTCACGGTGTGATAATTTTTTTTGTTTTTGATGTATTACTACTGTAGATTAGTCTGCTCTTACTGCTATAATTCACAGTTTTCTTCATGCTTTTGTTTTGTATTAATTTCATCAACTTCAAAAGTATTCTTGCTTCTACCCATGATGAAATTATTGTTATTGTAACTGTGGTTATGTTGTCTACATGAACTTTAGGTTTTGACAGTGTTGCAGTATTTTGTCTTTACTACTCAGGTGTGTCTTAATCCAGCAAAAACAACAAAAAATGGCATATTTTCAGAATTATTCGTCAGTAAGTATACCTTAACATGATTACCAGTGTGCCTGTGTCAGCAGGGCCCTTTCATCTGTCTAACAATTTGATTTTGAATATTTTAACGGTACAAACCATTTCCAATCACAGCCAAAAGAATTTTTGAATTATCCGCCGTAAGGGGGTGATGCAGTCATTGTCTCACGTGGTGCACTGTAGGCATTACTTGAGGTTTTTTAGCATCCCTTTTGCCCCTGGGTGCAACCCTTTTATTCCTTTTACAGTATCCCCTTTCATATTCTCTTTCTTCTGTCTTACTTTCCACCCTCTCCTAACAGTTGTTTCTTAGTCCGATATTTAATGAGATTTTGTTTACCCTGAATAAACAAGCTAACGTCAGTTTTGTTAAAGCTTGTTTGTGCTGCGAATGAGCGATGATCCTCGTCAAGGTTCGAAGCACGGCAGCTTTCGACAAACCAGTTATTCTGGACCGTTAATTTATTAATACAAAGCAACCATTTGGCCGCCCCGAAGGGTTTGTTCTTAATTAGATTTCTCATATATTGCAACTTATGGGAAACCCAAATGTCTGTTTTGTTTTGTCATATTCATTATTCCACAACGACGACCATTTACCGAACATTGTGCGTTTTCCAGACATCAGCCTATCACTAAGCGATAGGCCTATTTGCTCTAGTCACTGTGACTGCAGCTTTATCAACATCATTTTCTTTATGAGCATCCCCATTTTCTTTAACGCTAAACTTGTGCAAGGACCCAACATGCTTCAGCAGTTAAACCGGCTTCATATAATTTGCGAAATTAAAACTGAACTTGTTGAGCAGAGGATTTAAGGACAATTTTGAAGGGCTTCCAAAGAACTCGTTACTATGAAACGACTGTTAGGAGAGGGTGGAAAGTAAAGAAGAAGAAAGAGAATATGAAAGGGGATACAGTAACATGAATAAAAGGGTTGCACCCGGGGCAAAAGGGACACTAAAAAAAAACTCAAGTAATGCCTACAGTGCATCACTTGAGACGCAATGACTGCATCACCCCACTACGGAGGAAAATTCAAAAATGGTTTGTGCCGTTAAAATATTCAGAATCAAATTGTTAGACAGACGAAAGGGCCCTGCTGACACAGGCACGCTGGGAATCATTTTAAGGTATACTTACAGACGAATAATTCTGAAAATACGCC